>NC_072390.2:60454772-60776818 GCF_028885625.2 Pongo pygmaeus
TCTCTGTAGCAGGTGACCCAAATGTTAGGGCCAAAACCACAACAGAAACCAAAATCCAGAAAACCTCACCAGTTCCCGCTTCCCCTGACTCGCAAATGACTCTCAAACTCTTGGAAATTCAACCCTCAGCATTCAGCCACAAGTCCTTGCCTCTCTTCTTTTAAAGCCCTGTAGTGTGTGGCAAGAGCACAGGCCTTAAGAGCCAGCCAACATCTCTGACTTTCACCACCTGTGTGCCCTTGGGCAAATTCCTATCTCTGAGCCTTTGCTTCCTCATCTATACAACTAGAATGGGGAATGTTGTAATCTATCAGGGTTGC
The DNA here is from genome assembly GCF_028885625.2 of Pongo pygmaeus. Taxonomy (NCBI): domain Eukaryota; kingdom Metazoa; phylum Chordata; class Mammalia; order Primates; family Hominidae; genus Pongo; species Pongo pygmaeus. The sequence continues at coordinate 60,455,093 of NC_072390.2, forward strand.
ATTACTCATGCAAAGATTACTCATGTAAAGCACTCAGAACGAAGTTGAAATTTACTACAGATTTGTTGATTCTGTTATGATTGTTAATCGTGTCATTGTTCTCGGGACAGGCTCAGGACACTGAGCCTGATGGGAGGTCAGGGAAATGTGTGACTTTCCTTGTGATCACAGCAACAGAAGGGTTTTTCCAGCTTGCAAAATAACCTGAATAACTCAAAATAACCTGAATTTCCACCCAACGCTGGGAATGTGAGCTGATATAAACTTCAGGGAAATAATGAGGTGGAAGATGGTAACTGGCTAAAGAACGTAAAGAGCAGAGGAGTGGAGGTTGAGACTCAGCGTCCTAGGATTAAGGGAAACCTGTCCTGGTCATTCCACCCCTGGAAGTCTGTCCTAAAGGACTTGTACACCAAAATGTTCATTTCAGATTTACTTATAGTAACTTAAAAGTAAGGTAGAGTTGGAAATAACTCAAATATGCAAAAAGTAAGCAAATTTGTTAGGCAAAATAAGCATATACTTTTGACAGGTTGCCATGTAGCCATTGAAAATGATGCTTACAGAGTTTTTTTTTTATATATAATTATTATACTTTCAGTTTAAGGGTACCGTGCAGGTTTGTTACATACGTATACATGCGCCATGTTGGTGTGCTGTACCCATTAACTCATCATTTAGCATTAAGTATCTCTCCTAATACTATCCATCCCCCCTCCCCCCACCTCAAAACAGTCCCCGGTGTGTGATGTTCCCCTTCTTGGGTCCATGTTTTCTCATTGCTCAATTCCCACGTATGAATGAGAACATGCAGTGTTTGCTTTTTTGTCCTTGTGATAGTTTTCTGAGAACGATGGTTTCCAGCTTCATCCATGTCCCTACAAAGGACATGAACTCATCATTTTTTATGGCTGCGTAGTATTCCATGGTGTATATGTGCCACATTTTCTTAATCCAGTCTATCATTGTTGGACATTTGGGTTGGTTCCAAGTCTTTGCTATTGTGAATAGTGCTGCAATAAACATACGTATGCATGTGTCTTTATAGCAGCATGATTTATAAACCTTTGGGTATATACCCAGTAATGGGATGGCTGGGTCATATGGAATTTCTAGTTCTAAATCCCTGACAAATCGCCATACTGACTTCCACAATGGTTGAACTAGTTTACAATCCCACCAACAGTGTAAAAGTGTTCCTATTTCTCCACATCCTCTCCAGCACCTGTTGTTTCCTGACTTTTGAATGGTCGCCATTCTAACTGGTGTGAGATGGTATCTCATTGTGGTTTTGATTTGCATTTCTCCGATAGCCAGTGATGACGAGCATTTTTTCATGTGTTTTTTGGCTGCATAAATGTCTTCTTTTGAGAAGTGTCTGTTCATATCCTTTGCCCACTTTTTGATGGGATTGTTTGTTTTTTACTTGCAAATTTGTTTGAGTTCATTGTAGATTCTGGATATTAGCCCTTTGTCAGATGAGTAGATTGCAAACATTTTCTCCCATTCTGTAGGTTGCCTGTTCACTCTGATGGTAGTTTCTTTTGCTGTGCAGAAGCTCTTTAGTTTAATGAGGTCCCATTTGTCAATTTTGGCTTTTGTTGCCATTGCTTTTGGTGTTTTAGACATGAAGTCCTTGCCCATGCCTATGTCCTGAATGGTATTGCCTAGGTTTTCTTCTAGGGTTTTTATGGTTTTAGGTCTAACGTTTAAGTCTTTAATCCATCTTGAATTAATTTTTGTATAAGGTGTAAGGAAGGGATCCAGTTTCAGCTTTCTACATATGGCTAGCCAGTTTTCCCAGCACCATTTATTAAATAGGGAATCCTTTCTCCATTGCTTGTTTTTGTCAGGTTTGTCAAACATCAGATAGTTGTAGATGTGCGGCATTATTTCTGATGGCTCTGTTCTGTTCCCTTGGTCTATATCTCTGTTTTGGTACCAGTATCATGCTGTTTTGGTTACTGTAGCCTTGTAGTATAGTTTGAAGTCAGGTAGCGTGATGCCTCCAGCTTTGTTCTTTTGGCTTAGGTTTGACTTGGCAATGCAGGCTCTTTTTTGGTTTCATATGAACTTTAAAGTAGTTTTTTCCAATTCTGTGAAGAAAGTCATTGGTAGCTTGATGGGGATGGCATTGAATCTGTAAATTACCTTGGGCAGTGTGGCCATTTTCATGATATTGATTCTTCCTACCCATGAGCATGGAATGTTCTTCCATTGTTTTGTATCTTCTTTTATTTCATTGAGCAGTGGTTTGTAGTTCTCCTTGAAGACGTCCTTCACGTCCCTTGTAAGTTGGATTCCTAGGTATTTTATTCTCTTTGAAGCAATTGTGAATGGGAGTTCACTCATGATTTGGCACTCTGTTTGTCTGTTATTGGTGTATAAGAATGCTTGTGATTTTTGTAGATCGATTTTGTAACCTGAGACTTTGCTGAAGTTGCTTATCAGCTTAAGGAGATTTTGGGCTGAGACGATGGGGTTTTCTAGATATACAATCATGTCATCTGCAAACACGGACAATTTGACTTCCTCTTTTCCTAATTGAATACCCTTTATTTCCTTCTCCTGCCTGATTGCCCTGGCCAGAACTTCCAACACTATGTTGAGTAGGAGTGGTGAGAGAGGGCATCCCGGTCTTGTGCCAGTTTTCAAAGGGAATGCTTCCAGTTTTTGTCCATGCACTATGATATTGGCTGTGGGTTTGTCATAAATAGCTCTTATTATTTTGAGATACGTCACATCAATACCCAATTTATTGAGAGTTTTTAGCATGAAAGGTTGTTGAATTTTGTCAAAGGCCTTTTCTGCATCTATTGAGATAATCATGTGGTTTTTGTCTTTAGTTCTGTTTATATGCTGGATTACGTTTATTGATTTGTGTATGTTGAACCAGCCTTGCGTCCCAGGGATGAAGCCAACTTGATCATGGTGGATAAGCTTTTTGATGTGCTGCTGGATTCGGTTTGCCAGTATTTTATTGAGGATTTTTGCATCAATGTTCATCAAGGATATTGGTCTAAAATTCTCTTTATTTGTTGTGTCTCTGCCAGGCTTTGGTATCAGGATGACGCTGGCCTCATAAAATGAGTTAGGGAGGATTCCCTCTTTTTCTATTGATTGGAATAGTTTCAGAAGGAATGGTACCAGCTCCTCCTTGTACCTCTGGTAGAATTCAGCTGTGAATCCATCTGGTCCTGGACTCTTTTTGGTTGGTAAGCTATTAATTATTGCCTCAATTTCAGAGCCTGTTATTGGTCTATTCAGAGATTCAACTTCTTCCTGCTTTAGTCTTGGGAGGGTGTATGTGTCCCAGAATTTATCCATTTCTTCTAGATTTTCTAGTTCATTTGCATAGAGATGTTTACAGTATTCTCTGATGGTAGTTTGTATTTCTGTGGGATCGGTGGTGATATCCCCTTTGTCACTTTTTATTGTGTCTATTTGATTCTTCTCTCTTTTGTTCTTTATTAGTCTTGCTAGCAGTCTATCAATTTTGTTGATCTTTTCAAAAAACCAGCTCCTGGATTCATTGATTTTTTGAAGGGTTTTTTTCTGTCTCTATCTCCTTCAGTTCTGCCCTGATCTTAGTTATTTCTTGCCTTCTGCTAGCTTTTGAATGTGTTTGCTCTTACTTCTCTAGTTCTTTTAATTGTGATGTTAGGGTGTCAATTTTAGATCTTTACTGCTTTCTTTAGATTTTTACTGCATTTAGTGCTGTAAATTTCCATCTACACACTGCTTTGAATGTGTCCCAGAGATTCTGGTATGTTGTGTTTTGTTCTCAATGGTTTCAAAGAACATCTTTATTTCTGCCTTCATTTCGTTATGTACCCAGTAGTCATTTAGGAGCAGGTTGTTCAGTTTCCATGTAGTTGAGTGGTTTTGAGTGAGTTTCTTAATCCTGAGTTCTAGTTTGATTGCACTGTGGTCTGAGAGACAGTTTGTTATGATTTCTATTCTTTTACATTTGCTGAGGAGTGCTTTACTTCCAACTATGTGGTCAATTTTGGAATAGGTATGGTGTGGTGCTGAAAAGAATGTATATTCTGTTGATTTGGGGTGGAGAGTTCTGTAGATGTCTATTAGGTCCGCTTGGTGCAGAGCTGAGTTCAAGTCCTGGATATCCTTGTTAACTTTCTGTCTCATTGATCTGTCTAATGTTGACAGTGGGGTGTTAAAATCTCCCATTATTATTGTGTGGGAGTCTAAGTCTCTTTGTAGGTCAGTCAGGACTTCCTTTATGAATCTGGGTGCTCCTGTATTGGGTGCATATATATTTAGGATAGTTAGCTCTTCTTGTTGAATTGATCCCTTTACCATTATGTAATGGCCTTCTTTGTCTCTTTTGATCTTTGTTCATTTAAAGTCTGTTTTATCAGAGACTAGGATTGCAACCCCTGCCTTTTTTTGTTTTCCATTTGCTTGGTAGATCTTCCTCCATCTCTCTATTTTGAGCCTATGTGTGTCTCTGCATGTGAGATGGGTTTCCTGAATACAGCACACTTATGGGTCTTGACTCTATCCAATTTGCCAGTCTGTGTCTTTTAATTGGAGAATTTAGCCCATTTACATTTAAGGTTAATATTGTTATGTGTGAATTTGATCCTGTCATTATGATGTTAGCTGGTTATTTTGCTCGTTAGTTGATGCAGTTTCTTCCTAGGCTTGATGGTTTTTACAATTTGGCATGTTTTTGCAGTGGCTGGTACCGGTTGTTCCTTTCCATGTTTAGTGCTTCCTTCAGGAGCTCTTTTAGGGCAGGCCTGGTGGTGACAAAATCTCTCAGCATTTGCTTGTCTGTAAAGGATTTTATTTCTCCTTCACTTATGAAGCTTAGTTTGGCTGGATATGAAATTCTGGGTCGAAAATTCTTCTCTTTAAGAATGTTGAATATTGGCCCCCACTCTCTTCTGGCTTGTAGAGTTTCTGCCAAGAGATCAGCTGTTAGTCTGATGGGCTTCCCTTTGTGGGTAAACCAACCTTTCTCTCTGGCTGCCCTTAACATTTTTTCCTTCATTTCAACTTTGGTGAATCTGACAATTATGTGTCTTGGAATTGCTCTTCTCGAGGAGTATCTTTGTGGCATTCTCTGTATTTCCTGAATTTGAATGTTGGCCTGCCTTGCTAGATTGGGGAAGTTCTCCTGGATAATATCCTGCAGAGTGTTTTCCAATTTGGTTCCATTCTCCCCGTCACTTTCAGGTACACCAATCAGACGTAGATTTGGTCTTTTCACATACTCCCATATTTCTTGGAGGCTTTGTTTCTTTTTATTCTTTTTTCTCTAAACTTCTCTTCTTGCTTCATTTCATTCATTTCGTCTTCCATCACTGATACCCTTTCTTCCAGTTGATCGCATCGGCTACTGAGGCTTGTGCATTCATCACGTAGTTCTCATGCCATGGTTTTCAGCTCCATCAGGTCCTTTAAGGACTTCTCTGCATTGGTTATTCTAGTTAGCCATTCGTCTAATTTTTTTTCAAGGTTTTTAACTTCTTTGCTATTTGTTCGAACTTCCTCCTTTAGCTCGGAGTAGTTTGATCTTCTGAAGCCTTCTTCTCTCAACTCGTCAAAGTCATTCTCCATCCAGCTTTGTTCCATTGCTGGTGAGGAGCTGCATTCCTTTGGAGAAGGAGAGGTACTCTGATTTTTAGAGTTTCCAGTTTTTCTGCTGTTTTTTTTCCATCTTTGTGGTTTTATCTACCTTTGGTTTTTGATGATGGTGACGTACAGATGGGTTTTTGGTGTGGATATCCTTTCTGTTTGTTAGTTTTCCTTCTAACTGTCAGGACCCTCAGCTGCAGGTCTGTTGGAGTTTGCTAGAGGTCCACTCCAGACCCTGTTTGCCTGGGTATCAGCAGCGGTGGCTGCGGAACAGCAGATATTGGAGAACCACAAATGCTACTGCCTGATCCTTCCTCTGGAAGTTTTGTCTCAGAGGAGTACCCGGCTGTGTGAAGTGTCAGTCCGCCCCTACTGGGGAATGCCTCCCAGTTAGGGTACTCGGGGGTTAGGGACCCACTTGAGGAGGTAGTCTGCCTGTTCTCAGATCTCAAGCTGTGTGCTGGGAGAACCACTACTCTCTTCAAAGCTGTCAGACAGGGACATTTAAGTCTGCAGAGGTTACTGCTGCCTTTTGTTTGTCTGTGCCCTGCCCCCAGAGGTGGAGCCTACAGAGGCAGGCAGGCCTCCTTGAGCTGTGTTGGGCTCCACCCAGTTCGAGCTTCCCAGCCGCTTTGTTTACCTACTCAAGCCTCAGCAATGGCAGGCACCCCTCAGCCAGCCTTGCTGCCACCTTGCAGTTTGATCTCAGACCGCTGTGCTAGCAATGAGCGAGGCTCCGTGGTCGTAGGACCCTCTGAGCCAGGTGCAGGATATAATCTCCTGGTGTGCCGTTTGTTAAGCCCGTTGGAAAAGCACAGTATTAGGGTGGGAGTGACCCGATTTTCCAGGTGCCATCTGTCACCCCTTTCTTTGACTAGGAAAGGGAATTCCCTGACCCCTCGCACTTCCTGGGTGAGATGATGCCTCGCCCTGCTTAGGCTCATGCACGGTGTGCTGCACCCACTGTCCTGCACCCACTGTCCAGCACTCCCCAGTGAGATGAACCCGGTGCCTCAGTTGGAAATGCAGAAATCACCCGTCTTCTGTGTCGCTCATGCTGGGAGCTGTAGACTGGAGCTGCTCCTATTTGGCCATCTTGGCTCCACCTCCACAGAGTGTTAATGTCATGGGAAAATTCTATTGACATGGAGTTAAGTTTTCAAAGCAGTATAAATAGAATAGCTGAACGTGTGGTGCATACCTGTAATCTCAGCTACTCAGGAGCCTGAGGCAGGAGGACCCTGGAGTTCAAGACCAGCCTTAGCAACAGAGTAAGACCCTCTCTCACAAAAATAAAAAAAAAAGTAATATACACTATTTTATCTCAGGTATAAAAGAAAAAATAGATGAAAAATATAGTGGGTAGTAAGTTCATAGACAGTTTTCATCAACCTCTTTATCATTTTCTCAGATTTCTACAATGGGCATGCAGCACCATGATGGCTGGGGAGGAAAAAACTAAAAATCAAAAAGTCAAAAATTAAAACAAAAGCTGGTTTTGTTGATCGATAACTGCACATTTTTGGTTGGAGGTGCCAGCTCTTGATGAATTTGCAGCCCTCACACTCTCGATATTGGAGCTTCTTCCTCCTGTGCTACCTTCTCTGCCTGTGGAAAGCTGTGTCCCTCAGCTAGGCCACCGAGGGGAATCACATGATGACCCTAAACATTCCATCCCATCAGGCTGTGCACAGGACTGGTTGCATATGAGATCAAACGATGTTCAAAGAAAGTTCAGACTCCAGCACTCCAGTTAGGGCAAGCCTCTTAGAAGGTGAGTGTCTTGATACCTGTTTGGAAGGAGGGAACACTGGTTGCGGGAAATTCAAGTGAGCATTTTTAAAAGAGGTGTTGTATAGACTCCAAAGCATCCTCCTCCTACTTTCTTAAGTTTTTTTGTTTTGTGTGTTTGGGTTTTTGTGTTTTGAATGGGGGGTTGTTTTTCAGTTTTTTTGAGATGGAGTCTCGCTTTGTCACCCAGGCTGGAGTGCAGTGGTACGATCTTGGCTCACTTCAACCTCTGCCTCCTGGTTTCAAGCAGTTCTCCTGCCTTAGCCTCCCAAGTAGCTGGGATTACAGGTGCATGCTACCACACCTGGCTAATTTTTGTATTTTTAGTAGAGACAAGGTTTCACTACATTGGCCAGGCTGTTCTTGAACTCCTGACCTCAAGTGATCTGCCCGCTTCAGCCTCCCAAAGTGCTAGGATTAGAGGCGTGAGCCACCACATCTGGCCCTGTGTGTTTGTTTTTTGAGACAGGGTCTTACTATGTTGTCCAGGCTGGTCTCAAACTCCCGAGCTCAAGCAATCCTCCTCCCTTGGCCTTCCCAGTAATTGGCTTTTAAACATTTGATGGAGGGTGCTGGTAAGCAAAACTCAACAGTTATGAAACAGGAAACCAGAAGGAAAAGGACCTGCCCAAACTTGGAGGAGGAGGTGGTGCCAGGGAAGAAGGGATGGCACTGAGCTCAGTCTGCAACCCAGAATTTGTGACAATTGCACGACACACCCTCTTGTCATTCCTGTCAGTTTTATTCGTTCCCCTCCCTCCCTTCCATTCCTTTCCCAGCCTTTAATCCCCCTGTTCCTTCCCTTCTCCTACTCCCTTAATCACTTACAGTCCCACTCCCAAGAGGAAGGGGTACAGGAAAGTGCATTTCTCCTCCCGAAGGTCACTGTGTGCAGCTGAAGCCACTTAGTCCACAGGAAGGAAGGCCATCTGGTAGGAGTTCAGATGGCAGCTACAGCCACCAGGGGACGGCTTTGGCATCCACCCCCTTCAGGGCTCTCCTGGGAGGCAGGAACAGTGCCCATCCTAGGGAGGGCTGAGCTTTATCACACTCTCTGAGGGCTCTCTGGGTCCTGCCTCATCAGCTCTGATGGCAGAAGGGTTGACAGGGGGCAGCAAGGATGGTTTTGTCCTGTGGCACCTCACCCTGCAGTGTCCACTCCCTCCTACCCCCAGCCCTTCCTGCCTTGCCTCCTGTTCCCTGTGATCCTCCCTCAGTGGAGTGCTAATGTGATGGAGTGGCCCTTCCTTGGAGACTCCCCACAACAATCCAGTCCCAAACACTCTCCAGTCAGGGAAGACTGAAGCTACAACAAGTACTGATCTTTATGACTCTGGTTCAGGCTAGGTATGGTGGCTCATGTCTGTAATCCTAGCACTTTGGGAGGCCGAGGCAGGTGAATCATTTGAGGTCAGGAGTTCAAGACCAGCCTGGCCAACATGGCAAAACTCCATCTCTAATAAAATACAAAAATTAGCCGGGCATGATGGCATGCACCTGTTGTCCCAGCTATTCAGGCGGCTGAGGCAGGAGATTCTCCTGAACCTGGGAGGTAGAGATTGCAGTGAGCTGAGACCACACCGAGGCAGAGATTGCAGTGAGCTGAGACCACACCACTGCACTCCAGCCTGGGCGACAGAGCAAGACTCCATTTCAAAAAAAACAAAACAAAACAAAAGTCTCTGGTCCTTTCCAGCTACATCCAAACATCCAACCCCACCCCAGTGCCCAGAGAAGGGAGGAGGTGGGGACTAAGCCCAGCAGGGCCCAGTTGTGCCCAATACCTTTCCCCACACTGTCCTACTGCCTCTCCTCACCTTCCACTCCACCCTCACTCTGCATGACTGAATGACTTAATTCAAATTGCATCTATTTGCTCATTTCTAATCACATCCTAGGATCTCATGCTCTCTTGATGGTAAATAAAAATGAACAGAAAATGTCTTCTAATGACCTGGTAAATCAAGTTTATACCTTTCCCAAATCAGGGTCAATTTGCTCTAAATCTAGTCAAGTCAGAACCCAGCATTAGTAGGTGGCCTGACCACATGGCCACTTCCCCCAATCTCTTAAGGCATAGTGAGTCACTCACAGAGGCCAGCTTAGCTCTTCATGAGTCAGTATCTCCTGTTTGTGTACAGAGTCATTACTTTCTCTATAGGAAAAAAAGGAGGTGGTGGTGGGGGTGCTTGTCTATAGATGGACTGGGCATTGTAATTTGAAAAGCATTGAGAAAAGTCCCTATCTCCAAAGACATTATCAGCCTTACATAATATCTGAAAACCTATCATTTGAGACATTTCTCAGAGCAATGATCTTTTATAAAATATGGGATGAGGCCAGAAGAGCCATTTTACTATGTGACAGTCAGTACAACTCAGTGGCTAGGAATCAAGATCTGGATCGAGTTCCACTTCTGGTATGGCTGAGTAAACACTTACTGTACTGCGCTTCCTGCCAATAACAACTATAAACTCAGGGGTTGGGAGAGGACAAAATCTATCTGAAGGCCCTGGAGAGTATACAACAGCAAGCAGGCTCCAGGGGGAAGTTAACACTTGGAAGAAAGGGTTAGTAGGAGGTTATTCTCCTGTTTTTACCACTTTTGGTCTGAGGGTCAGCTGCAGTCTCTGTCCTGAGGGGCAGCTAAAACTGAGAAGAAACTCACCATCTTTCTGGCCTGAAAAACTGGCAGACAGAGTTTGAGGGCAACCCCAGCTGCTAGAAAGTGAGGGAGAATCCTTGAAGGGAGTGAGCCAGAGAAAGAAAATCCCAAATTCCATGTATAAAGTCTGCCCCAATTTTTGTCTGACCCCCAAACACCCATGTACAGCAGTGATTGTATGCACCCTATCTAAGGATGAAAGAACAAAAAACAGATATGAGGGGCCACTCAAAAAAAAAAAACAGAATTTGCAGTTTGAACCCTAACAAGTTAATTTCTTATTAAAACAAAAAATTCAAAACTCTTTGAAAGAATACCACTGAATCCAGTCTCCACAATATGACATTCACAATGTCCAGAGTACAATCCAAAATTTCTTGACATATTGAGAGACAGGAAAATGTGGTGTATTCTCAAGAGTAAATATAATAGGCAAAAGTCAAGCTAAAGATGACACAGATATTGAAATTAATAGAAATTTATTTTAAAATGGCAATTCTTACTATACTAAATGACATAAGGAAAAATGTGCTTATAATGATTAAAACATAGTATCATCACATAAATAGAGACACCTAAAAGTATAATCAAATGGAAATTCTATAACTAAAAAATACAGTATCTAATTTTAAAAAATTAACTGGATGGGGCTTAACATAATTTTTTAAAATAGATGAAAGAGTAGGTGAATCTACAAACCACTGCTCAATTAAATAAAAGAGGATACAAACAAATGGGAGAATATTCCATGCTCATGGGTAGGAAGAATCAATATCATCAAAATGGCCATACTGCCCAAGGTAATTTATAGATTCAATGCCATCCCCATCACGCTACCAACAACTTTCTTCACAGAATTGGAAAAAACTACTTTAAAGTTCATATGGAACCAAAAAAAGGGCCCTCATTGCCAAGTCAATCCTAAGCCAAAAGAACAAAGCTGGAGGCATCACGCTACCTGACTTCAAACTATACTACAAGGCTACAGTAACCAAAACAGCATGGTACTGGTACCAAAACAGAGATATAGATCAATGGAACAGAACAGAGCCATCAGAAATAATGCCGCAGATCTACAACTATCTGATGTTTGACAAACCTGAGAAAAACAAGAAATGGGGAAAGGATTCCCTATTTAATAAATGGTGCTGGGAAAACTGGCTAGCCATATGTAGAAAGCTGAAACTGGATCCCTTCCTTACACCTTATACAAAAATTAATTCAAGATGGATTAAAGACTTAAACGTTAGACCTAAAACCATAAAAATCCTAGAAGAAAACCTAGGCATTACCATTCGGGACATAGGCATGGGCAAGGACTTCATGTCTAAAACACCAAAAGCAATGGCAACAAAAGCCGAAATTGACAAATGGGATCTAATTAAACTAAAGAGCTTCTGCACAGCAAAAGAAACCACCATCAGAGTGAACAGGCAACTTACAAAATGGGAGAAAATTTTCGCAACCTACTCATCTGACAAACGGCTAATATCCAGAATCTACAATGACCTCAAACAAATTTACAAGAAAAAAACAAACAACCCCATCAAAAAGTGGGCAAAGGATATGAACAGACACTTCTCAAAAGAAGACATTTATGCAGTCAAAAAACACATGAAAAAATGCTCACCATCACTGGCTATCAGAGAAATGCAAATCAAAACCACAATGAGATACCATCTCATACCAGTTAGAATGGCAATCATTCAAAAGTCAGGAAACAACAGGTGCTGGAGAGGATGTGGAGAAATAGGAATACTTTTACACTGTTGGTGGGACTGTAAACTAGTTCAACCATTGTAGAAGTCAGTGTGGCAATTCCTCAGGGATCTAGAACTAGAAATACCATATGACCCAGCCATCCCATTACTGGGTATATACCCAAAGGACTATAAATCATGCTGCTATAAAGACACATGCACATGTATGTTTATTGCAGCACTATTCACAATAGCAAAGACTTGGAACCAACCCAAATATCCAACAATAATAGACTGGATTAAGAAAATGTGGCACATATACACCATGGAATACTATGCAGCCATAAAAAATGATGAGTTCATGTCCTTTGTAGGGACATGGATGAAATTGGAAATCATCATTCTCAGTAAACTATCACAAGAACAAAAAACCAAACACCGCATATTCTCACTCATAGGTGGGAATTGAACAATGAGAACACGTGGACACAGGAAGGGGAACATCACATTCTGGGGACTGTTGTGGGGTGAGGGGAGGGGGGAGGGATAGCTTTAGGAGATATACCTAATGCTAAATGACGAGTTAATGGGTGCAGCACACCAACATGGCACATGTATACATACGTAACTAACCTGCACATTGTGCACATGTACCCTAAAACTTAAAGTATAATAATAATAAAATAAAATAAAAATTAAAAAAAGAAAGAAAGAGTAGGTGAATCTAAAGAGAGATCAACAGAAAATATCCAATCTGAAAGACAGAGATAAAAATGATAGTACCTGAAGGATGGTATTGAAAGTTCTAACATACCTACAATTGAACTCCTAGAAGAACAGTGGAAATTGGGCAGAAAAAAATTATTTGAATAAATAATGGCCAAAAAGTCTCCAAATTTGGCAAAAGACATAAATTTACAAATCTGAGAAGCTCAGCAAATCCCAATCAAGTTAAATAAAAGAAAACCATGCCTAGGCACATTAGAGACAAATGAATGATAAAGTATCAAAAGCATGCGGAGAAAAACAGCACATTACACAGAGGAGAATAATGAGTCAAATGACTGCTGATTTCTTATATCAGAAACAATGGAGGCCAACACAGTGAACCAACATTCTCAAAGCACTAAAAGCAATATCTATAAAATATGAAGCAGAATAAAGACTTTCCAAATAAAAGAAAACTAAGAGAATTTATCACTAGCAGACCTTTATTATAAGAAATGCTAAAGAAAGTTCTTTATCTGAAGATAAATGATATCAAATGAAAATACGGATCTTTAGAAAGACATGAAGAACATCAAAACTAGCAAATAGAAAAGACTGCTTTTCCAGCCTAATTCCTTTCCAATATATATCACTATTCAAGGCAAAAATTATGACCTTGCATTGTAGGATGTGTAATGTATATAAATGTCATATGGTAATCATAACACAAAGGAAATGCTGGGGGCAGGTATAAGAGGACCTATATGATTGCTAGGTTTGCATATTTTATGCAAAGTGGGACAATGTAAACTCAAATCAGATTATAAAAAGTTAAGAATGTATATCATGATTCTTAGAGTGGACACTGGGTAAAAAATACAATAATATATACAAAAAACATTAATATGTAAGTTAAACTGGAATTCTAAAACATGTCCAAATAATAATTTTTAAAAGGCACTAAATGCAATATGGTACCCTAGATTGACTCCTGAAACAGGAAAAAAGGGTTATTTGTGAAGAAACAAAGAAATCTGAATAAAGTCTGGCACTTAATTAATAGTAGTGTACTAATGTTAGTTTCTTAGTTGTGACGAATGTACCTTGATAATGTAAGATGTTAACTTCAGCAGAAACTGGGTGAGAGGTATACAGGAACTCTCTGTACAATTTTTGCAACTTTTATGTAAATCTAAAATTTAAACAAAATAAAGAGCTTCTTCTGTAAAAAAAAAAAAAAAAAAAAAAAAAGACAAGAAAGAAGGAACAGAAGGCCAAAAATCAGAGGGGCAAAAAAGAAAACAAATAAAATAGTGTATCAAAATATAATCACAATAATATTAAATGTTAATTGGCAAAAATTTCCAATTAGCTAAAAAAAAAGAAATAGCAGAGCTTGTTGTAATGGCTTAAAAACAAAAGTAAGATTTAAAGATATGCTGTGAATGGGACCCATTTTGAATATAATTATACAGATAGAGTGAAAGTAAATAGATGCAAAAGTATATGCAATGCCATGCCAGAAAAAGCCGGATCATTCAAGACAGAAGTATTACCAAAGATTAGGAGGGATATTTCACAATGATTAAAATGTCATTGGGAAAACATAACAGTCTTGTAAGTGCATGTGCCTAACAACAGCACTTTAAGATATATAAAACAAAAATTGATAGAACTCAAGGAAGAAATAGACAATTCTACAACCACAGATTTTTGTAGAGTTTTGGAGATTTTAGCATCCTTCTCTCAGCATTTGATAGAAAAATTAAGATAAAAATTCAGGAAACATAGATGATCTGAATAATGCTACCAACTACCTTTTTTATTTATAAAATGCAAATAAAAATAAACTCACTGTTTGAAATTGGTATAAAAATTAAACAAGCAAATAGTTTAGCCCAGTCTGGGCACATTGTAAATCCACTATACTTACTGGTTATTATTAGCTACTTATCTGGGAGGGGAAAATTTATCAGCTCAATAGTATCCCATTGCCAGGGATTAATTTGCCAAATTAGCTAGTTTGGGTTAGTGAAGAGCAGATACTTCAAGAGCTGAATATAAAGGAAAACTATTTTTACCATAAATTAATATATTCAGATAACAGAAAAATGAAAACAGTGTAAAAGAATATAAAGATAAGGGGATCATGGTGGGCAGGAGGCAGGACTAGATTGCAGTTCTGCAATCTAGTGCAGCATCATGTGGAGGCTTGCATCATGAATTTTTGCTCCAGAATAACTGCAGGAATAAATCAGGAAACCTCACAGGACCCACAGACCCTCTGAAGGAAGCAGATTGCCTGGGAGACATACCAAATACTGTGAGTGCCCAAACTGTACAAGTGGGAAAGGGACATTGTCTGCCCCTGAACACACCTCCCCGCCTCCAACACCCTAACTGGGGAAACTGAGGGTCTAGAATACAGGAGAAGACTAATACAGGAGAAGACTCTGACCTTACCTGGAGCCGAGTCAATTTAGAGAGCCTAGCAAAATACAGGGGCAGAGGAAGCAATGAGGAAAGACCTGTGAGCTCGCTGGGTCCCCTAGCAAACCATTTCTGCCTGGCCTCACAGGGATCCTTCAGAAGGGCAGCCAGAGGTACTGGAAAAAGGCCACAGAGAGAACGAAATCTTCAGCTGAACTTTGAAACAATTTGAATTGGTGGAGAACTCTCCTGGTCAGAACTCAAGGGAGGGCATGAATCTGGTGTGCAGACTCCACAGGCGGGGGAAGAAGGAAAGACATACTTGCTACTGCAGCTGGGAGGCGGGTATCGTGGGGCAAGTTCTCAGCCCTGCTCGCCCATTGCCTGGAAACAGACTCAGTGCTATTGGCAGGCGGGGGGCAGGGGGCACAGTGAAAGTGAGACCAGCCCTTCGGATTGTGTGGGAGCTGGGTGAGACCTGTAACTGCTGGCTTTCCCCTACTGCTCTGACAACCTGCATGACACAGTAAAGACATCTATAATCCTTGTAGGAACATAATTCCATTGACCTGGGAGCCTCATCCCCATCCCCCACAGCAGATGCAACAAGACCTGCCCAAGGAGAGCCTGTGTTTAGACATGCCTAGCCTTGCCCCCACACAATGGTCCTTCCCTACCCACCCTGGTAATTGAAGACAAAGGGCATATACTCTTGGGAGTTCTAGGGCCCTGCCCACCACCTATTCTTCCCCATACTACTGCAGCTGATGCTCTCTGGAAAGTGCCACCTCCTGGCAGGAGGCCAACCAGCACAAAAATACTACATTAAACCACCAAAGCTAAGAACCCTCACAGAGTCCATTTCACCTCCCTGCCACCTCCACCAGAACAGGTGCTGGTATCCACAGCTGAGAGACCCACAGACGGTTCACATCACAGGACTCTGTGCAGAAAACCCCCAATACCAGCCCAGAGCCTGGTAGACTTACTGGGTCGCAAGGTCCTAAAGAGAGAAAACAATCACTACAGCTCGGCTCTCAGGAAGCCACATCCATAGGAAAAGGGGGAGAGTTCTACATCAAGGGAACACCCTGTGGGACAAAAAAAATCTGAACAACAGGCTTCAGCCGTAGACCTTCCCTCTGACAGTACCTACCCAAATGAGAAGGAACCAGAAAACCAACTCTGGTAATATGGCAAAACAAGGTTAATACCTCCAAAAAAATCACACTAGCTCACCAGCAATGGATTCAAACCAAGAAGAAATCCCCAATTTATCTGAAAAAGAATTCAGGAGGTTAGTTATTAAGCTAATTAAGGAGGCACCAGAGAAAGGCAAAGCCCAATGTAAGGAAATCAAAACAATGATACAAGAAGTGAAAGGAGAAATATTCAATGAAATAGATAACATAAATAAAAAGCAACAGAAACTTCAGGAAACAATGGACACACTTATAGAAATGCAAAATGCTCTGGAAAGTCTCAGCAATAGAATCGAATAAGTAGAAGAAAGAAATTCAGAGCTTGAAGACAAGGTCTTCAAATTAACCCAATCTAACAAAGACAAAAAAAAAGATAAGAAAATATGAACAAAGCCTCCAAGCAGTCTGGGATTATGTTAAATGACCAAACCTATAATAATCAGTGTTCCTGAGGAAGAACAGACATTTGAAAGTTTGGAAAACCTATTTGGGGGAATAATCGAGGAAAACTTCCCCAGACTTGCTAGAGATCTAGACATCCAAATACAAGAAACACAAACAACACCTGGGAAATTCATCACAAAAAGATCATACCTATGCACCTTGTCATCAGGTTATCTAAAATTAAGACAAAGGAAAGAATCTTAAGAGCTGTGAGATAAAGGCACTAGGTAACCTATAAAGGAAAACCTATCAGATTAACAGCACATTTCTCAGTGGAAACCCTATACACTAGAAGGTATTGGGGGACTATCTTCAGCCTCCTCAAACAAAACAATTATCAACCAACAATTTTGTATCCAGTGAAACTAAGCTTCATATACAGAGAAAAGATAGTCTTTTTCAAACAAATACTGAGAGAATTTGCCATTACCAAGCCACCACTACAAGAACTGCTAAAAGAAGTTCTAAATCTTGAAACAAATCTTGGAAACACATCAAAACATATTTTGATATTTAAAGCATAAATATCACAGGACCTATAAAACAAAAATACAATTAAAAAAATAAAAACAAAAAAACAAGGTATACAGGCAACAAATAGCCGATGAATGGAATGCTACCTCATATGTCAATACTAACATTGAGTGTAAATGGCCTAAATGTTCCACTTAAAAGACACAGAATTGCAGAGTAGATAAGAATTCACCAACCACTATCTGCTGCCTTCAGGAGGCTCACCTAACACATAAGGACTCACATAAACTTAAGGTAAAGGGGTGGAAAAAGACATTTCATGCAAATTGACACCAAAAGTGAGCAGGAGTAGCTATTCAAACAAACTTTAAAGTGACAGCAGTTTAAAAAGACAGAAGGACATTATTTAATGATAAAAGACCTCATCCAACAGGAAAATATCACAATCCTAAATACATATGCATCTAACACTGGAGCTCCCAAATTTATAAAACAATTACTAGACCTAAAAAATGAGATAGACAGCAACACAATAATAGTGGGGGACTTCAATACTACACTGACAGGATTAGAGAGGTTATCAAGGCAGAAAGTCAACAAAAAAAAATTGAATTAAACTATACCCTAGAACAAATGGAATTAACAGATATATACAGAACATTCCATCTAACAACTGCAGACTATAGATTCTATTCAACGGCACATGGAACTTTCTCCAAGATAGACCATATGATAGGCCACAAAATGAGCCTCAATAACGTTAAGAAAATGGAAATTATATCAAACATTCTCTCAGACCACAGTGGAATAAAACTGGAAATCAACTCCAAAAGGAACCTTCAAAACCATGCAAATACATGGAAATTAAATAACCTGTTCCTGAATGATCATTGGGTCAGAAATGAAATCAAGATGAAAATTAAAAATTTCTTCGAACTAAACGACAATAGTGACACAACCTTTCAAAACCTCTGAGATACAGCAAAGGTGGTGCTAAGAGGAAAGTTCATAGCCCTAAATGCCTACATCAAAAAGTCTGAAAGAGCACAAACAGATAATCTAAGTTCACACCTCGAGGAACTAGAGAAACAAGAACAAACCAAACCCAAACCCAACAGAAGAAAGGAAATAACCAAGATTAGAGCAGAACCAAATGAAACTGAAACAAAAAAAAATACATAAGATAAATGAAACAAAAGCGGGGTTCTTTAAAAAGATAAATAAAATTAATAGACTATTAGCAAAATTAACCAAGAAAAGGAGAAAATCCAAATAAGCTCAATAAGAAATGAAATGGGAGATATAATAACTGAAACCACAGAAATACAAAAGATCATTCAAGGATACTATGAACATCATTCAAGGATACTTATGAACTTTATGTGCATAAACTAGAAAACCCAGAAGAGATGGATAAATTCTTAGAAAGATACAACTCTCCTAGCTTAAATCAGGAAGAATTAAACACCCTGAACAGACCAATATCAAGCGGTGATATTGGGATGGTAATTTAAAAATTACCAACAAAAAAAGGCCAGGACCAAACAGATTCACAGCAGAATTCTACCAGACATTCAAAAAAGAATTGGTACCAATCCTATTGACACTATTCCACAAGACGGAGAAAGAAGGAACCCTTCCTAAATCATTCTATGAAGCCAGCATCATCCTAATACCACAACCAGGAAAGGATAAAACCAGAAAAGAAAACTACAGACCAATATCCCCAATGAACATGGATGCTAAAATCTTTAACAAAATACTAGCTAACCAAAGCCAACAACATATCAAAAAGATAATCTGGCCGGGCTCAGTAGCTCATGCTTGTAATCCCAGCACTTTGGGAGACCCAGGTGAGTGGATCACCCAAGGCTAGCCTGGCCAACATGGCAAAACCCCATCTCTACTAAAAATACAAAAATTAGCCAGGCATTGTGGTGCACGCCTGTAATCCCAGCTACTCGGGAAGCTGAGAGAGGAGAATCACTTGAACCTGGGAGGCGGAGGTTGCAGTGAGCCAAAATAGTGCCACTGCACCCCAGCCTAGGCGACAGAGTGGGACTCTGTCTAACAAAAAAAAAAAAAAAAGATAATCCTCCATGATCCATGATCGAGTGGATTTCATAGCAGGGATGTAGGGATAGTTTAACATGTGCAAGTCAATAAATGTGATACAACACATAAACGGAATTAAAAACAAAAATCACATAATCATCTCAATAGATGCAGAAAAAGCATTTGACAAAATCCAGCATCCCTTTATAATCAAAACTCTCAGCAATATTGGCATACAAAAGACATACCTCAATGTAATAAAGGCCATCTATGACAAGCCTACAGCCAATATAATACTGAATGGGGAAAAGTTGAAAGCATTCCCTCTGAGAAGTGGAACAAGATAAGGATGCCCACTCTCACCACTCCTCTTCAACATATCAGTGGAAGTCCTAGCTAGAGCAGTCAGACAAGAGAAAGAAATAAAGGGCATCCAAATCAGTAAGGAGGAAGTCAAACTGTCACTTTGCTGATGATATGATTGTTTACCTAGAAAACCTTAACAACTCCTCTAGAAAGCTCCTAGAACGGATAAAAGAATTCAGCAGTTTCAAATTCTACCAGAGGTACAAGGAGAAGGTGGTACCATTCCTTCTGAAACTATTCCAATCAATAGAAAAAGAGGGAATCCTCCCTAACTCATTTTATGAGGCCAGCATCATCCTCATACCAAAGCCTGGCAGAGACACAACAAATAAAGAGAATTTTAGACCAATATCCCTGATGAACATCGATGCAAAAATCCTCAATAAAATACTGGCAAACCGAATCCAGCAGCACATCAAAAAGCTTATCCACCATGATCAAGTGGACTTCTTCCCTGAGATGCAAGGCTGGTTCAGCATACACAAATCAATAAACGTAATCCAGCATATAAACAGAACCAAAGACAAAAACCACATGGCTATCTCAATAGATGCAGGAAAGGCCTTTGACAAAATTCAACAACCTTCACGCTAAAAACTCTCAATAAATTGGGTATTGATGTGACGTATCTCAAAATAATAAGAGCTATTTATGACAAACCTACAGCCAGTATCATACTGAGTGGGCAAAAACTGGAAGCATTCCCTTTGAAAACTGGCACAAGACAGGGATGCCCTCTCTCACCACTCCTATTCAACATAGTGTTGGAAGTTCTGGCCAGGGCAATCAGGCAGGAGAAAGAAATAAAGGGTATTCAATTAGGAAAAGAGGAAGTCAAATTGTCCGTGTTTGCAGATGACATGATTGTATATCTAGAAAACCCCATCGTCTCAGCCCAAAATCTCCTTAAGCTGATAAGCAACTTCAGCAAAGTTTCAGGTTACAAAATCGATCTGCAAAAATCACAAGCATTCTTATACACCAATAACAGACAAACAGAGAGCCAAATCATGAGTGAACTCCCATTCACAATTGCTTCAAAGAGAAGCAATTGTGGCGTGAGCCACCGTGCCTGGCCTAAACTTTTAAATAGTCAAGTTGTAAAGCAAAATTTTTAAGAGGTCAAATTTATCAAAACCTTATGGTTTCTGGGATTTTTTTCCCCAAACTTAGAAATATCTCCATTTCATGACTCATTTAAATATCACCCATGTTTTCTTCTTGCATGTTTATGGTTTCAATTTTTACCTTTAATTAATTGCTCATCTGGAATATGGATTAAGAATTGAGAAGAATATGTAGCTTTGTTTTTATTCAAATAGTTTTCCCAGTACCAATTATTAAATAATCCACTTCTTTCCAATAATTTGAAATATCTTATGCTATGTTTCCCTCTGCTTGGCAGGCTATTTATAAACTCTCTTTGTTTCACTGATCTGAAGCATCCCTTTAAGGGAAATTGTTGAAGTACTGAAAGGAGGAAAAAAGTTCAGCAACTGAGAAGTTCAAGGCCAGCAAGGAAACACAGCTGGGGAGTGAGAAGGAGTTGGGGTGAGGATTTAGGGGGCACTGGGAATGCAGAAAATATATAGATATCTAAATTATATAATTGTATTTTAAAAAGCAATTGTGTTGCTTCTCAAAACAACTAAACCAACAATGAAGACTTGCCCAGGTCCTCAGAGGATGCACATTAATTAATAGAAGATAGGTGTGTTAATTAGTTCACCAAATGTTTCTAAAATGCTTGAATCAGCCTCTCACAGGTATCTATTTTCCACTACTATCTTCTGTCTAACTCTTGAACTCACATTGTTTTTTCTGAAATATGTCGTTTTCAGGATGAATCTGAATTGATGTGTATTCCATACAGGTGGGATCCAAAATAAAAAGATCATGCTGCATTTTCCTGATGATTAGTTGAAGACTTACTATGAGCCAGGCACTAGGCATCACCCCTTTTTATATCACCCCATCATTCTTGTAGCAATACTATAAGGAGGCCATGATCATCCTCATTTTGCACAGGAAATAAAATATGTATTTGCCCAAAGTCATCCTGTTGTTAGTGAGAAGCTGGGACCCAGTTCCACCTCTGTCTGGTGCAGAAACTGTGCTCTTGCCAGGACGCAATATGGCCTTTCCCGTGTGGTGGATAGGGTAGGGGAAAAAAATGGCATGGGAAGCTGAAAATAACTGGTTTTCCAGAGAAGAGAAGGCATGGAGAAGAATGACTATCTCCATTCAGAATGAGCAAGAGGACATGGCCTCACGGACTCTGATAGAGAATGACTTAGAAAACCCCAAACATTCTGTCCTTCTTCCCAACCTAAGTGTGGTATAAGCTGGTGTTCCACTGACCTCACTCAAGTTCCCCATGTCATGTATTAGGAAATGTTCTGCTCTCTGGCAGCCTCTAGGCAGAAACCTGATTTGACCTCCCTGGCTTCCTAACAACCCAAGCCTTGTAGCTGGCCCTGGTTCTGGGGCCCACTGAAGTGGAGCATCACCTTACCTGGCTGGGGGCAGGCATGGAGTTGGCAGGTGCTGAGGAATGAGAAATTCAGTTCAGCCTGGATCCCTGCACCCTCCCACTGGAGATTCCCACAGGCTTCTTCTGCCATTCCTCCTTGCTGCTACATGGCCACCTGCTGCTGCTGAGATTGATGCCCCTGTTCCACGGACCTGGGCCAGCTGGGGGTTCATCTTCATCAAATCAAACCTCTTACAAGTGGCAGGTGGCTGAGAGAGGCCCTTAAGCTCCCCAGAAACAATCCTGGTTTCATGTTCCAACCCTTCCTTACGTTTTCCCCAACACTCACACAAGATTGTCGCATACCCTTGTGCAGGTTGTATACTGCACGATCTCATGGGGAATATAAATCACAATGGCTTCTGATTCACATATTCTTACCTGTTTGAGAATTTGTTAGGGAAAGACTCATTACCAAGTCCCTAAACAGTAGTCCCCTGGGACAACGTATATGAGGTATATGAGAGTCAAGAAAAGAACCAATGAAAACCAGGCATCATCTGATAAAGTTCAGAGACTGCTTCCACAGTATTTCATTGTATACATGTGTCAAGTGCAGATAAATAGTTTCTACTCTGTTCACTTCCCAGAAATATTATAAGGGTAGGACAGACTCATGGATGTGAAAATACATTGCGAAGTAAAAAGCATCAAGGAATGAGAGCAGTTTTCTCGTTTATGACTATCAGCTAAGCAGTATCTATGGAGAATGGACTTTATGTTCTCTGAGAACCTGTAAACATGTGTCTCCAGTGCTCTCTGAAGCACTGTGAGAAATCCATGCATGCGCTATAATGCAGCAATGTGGGGCAGTGCCAAGGATATCTAAAACAAACTAACTTTATCTTCCTTATGCAAAGTTGCTATATGTGGAATTATTTTAAAATCAGTAAGATTATGAATCAAATTAATGAATGAATATATACTAATTTATCACAAGGTGCCTAAGACAAAAAGGAAAAGGCATTTTATATGAGAATATCTAACCTAAATGTAAAACCCAAAGCTATAAAACACTAGAAGAAAACATAGGGGAAACACTTCAGGACATACATCTGGGGAAAGATTTAATGAGTAAGACCTCAAAAACACGGGCAACAAAAGCAAAAATAAGCAAGCAAAATTATATCAAACTAAAAACCTTCTGCATAGCAAAGGAAGTAATCAGCAGAATGAAAGGACAACCTATAGAATGGGAGTAAATATTTGCAAACTATTCATCCTGTACAAGGGGTTAATATACAAAATATATAAGGAACTCAAGCATCTCAACAGCAACAAAACAAACAATGCAATTAACAATGGGCAAATGATCTGAACAGATATTTCTCAAAAGAAGACATACAAATGGCCAACAGGTATATGAACAAATGCTTGACATCACTAATCATGAGGGAAATGCAAATCAAAACCACAATGAGATATCATCTCACCCTTGTTAGAATAGCTATTACCAAAGGGACAAAAAAATAACATATAGTGAAGCCACTATAGAGAACAATATGGAGGTTCCTCAAAAAAACTACAAATAGAACTATTATATGATTCAGCAATCCCAGTAGGGGGCATTTATCCGAAGAAAAGAAACTCAGTATATGAAAAAGAATCTTCACTCCCATGTTTCTGGCAGCACTATTCACAGAGCCAAGATATAGAATCAACCTGGGTATCCACCATCAGATGAATGGAGAAAGAATATGTGGTATACACAATGGAATATTATTCAGCCATAAAAAAGAATGAAATCCTGTCATTCGTGGCAACATAGATAGACCTGGAGGACATTAAGTGAAATAAGCCAGAAACAAAAAGTTAAATACTGTATATTCTCACTCGTATGCAGAATATTTAAAAAAGTTGATCTCATAGAAGTAAAAAGTAGAACAGAGGATACCAGAGTTTGGGAAGGGTAGGGAAAGGAGAGGATAGGGAGAGATTTGTTAAAAGATACAAAATTACAACTAGATAGGAGGAATAAATTCTAGTGTTCTATAGAACTATAGGATGACTATAGTTAACAATAATATGATTATATAGTTTCAAATAGCTAGAAGAAGGATATTGAATGTTCCCAAAACAAAGAAATGATAAGTGTTTAAGATGATGGATACGCTAATAGCCCTGATGTGGTCACTAGACATTGTATATATCAAAAAATCACTATGTACCCCATAAATATGAACAAATATTATGTGTTGATTCAAATGCTTTTAATAAAAAACAATTAAAAATTGAAGATTTTTAAAAGAATATCTATTAAATATATCTCTCCTTGAAGAATTTATAATCCAATCAGAGAAAACAGGTTAGCCCAAGCAACAACTGGAAAATAAACCAAGACAGAATATAATCAGGCTGCAAGTGGGGTATACTTTCACTGATGCATTCATGCCTTCCAGGACTATTTATTAGGTACCCTCTATGGTTTGGCCCTGTGCTTGGTGAGGGAGATGTAAAGTCACAGCCACGTCCCCAAGATCCCTAAAGTCTAGAGGAAAGATAGATGAAAATATCAAAGATCCTAGGTCAAGGGATATACCTAGGGGTAGAGGTTGCACAGAGAACTGTGGAAAAACACACAGGTAGGCAGCCAGATGAGACTGGGCTGCCAAGGAAGACTTCCTAAGAGAGGTGACCATGGGAACGAGTTTTGAACAACAAGCTAGGAGTTACTGAGATTCAATGGGGTAGGAGTGGTGGAACAGTATGGAAGGTGGATGGGAGTTGCTTTAATAACAAATTTAGGAATTTGAGCTTGATCTTGAGGTTTTAAGGAAGCTCTGGAGACACCTGAGATGAGGGTGAGGGGTGCATGATCAGATTTTCACTTTAGAAGGTTCACTCTGACAGCCACAGTGCGGAGGTGGTATTGGAAGATCTAAGAGGCAACTTGAGCTTTCCTAGAAGAATTGAGACCCCTTGTCCCTAAATTACCTCTCTCATCAGTTCAATGACACTTGGCATTCCATCGGTAAAGCTGTATTTCCTTAACCCTAATATACAACTGTGAACCCCTGACCACTGCATCACCCTGGAAGAATGGAGTCATACTCCCGGCAACCCTCGGCCATTTACACTGAGTGTTAGCGAGTTTCAAGTATCTTCCTGAGGATATTATTTTATTTTGTTCTTTTATTATTTTATTTTATTCATCTAATTGATTTATCTAATTGCTAGTCTGCACAAAGTCCTGTGATACAGACCAGAAACACGGTTCTCTCCTCCATAATTATAGCCCAGGAAAAGGAGGGTAGGAAGGAAAGGCGATGGAACAGACCAGCAAACAGACGATGACAACACAGCACAGCATGTGCGAGGAAGGAGGTCTGCACACAGGGAGCAAATGCCCCTGCGTTCTTTCAAATACCTCTCCAGCGCCTATGGGATGCCAAGTGGCGCTCTAGGTGGTAAGAATCACATGGCAACTAGTGCTGAGCACCTGAACCTTATGTCTGGGGGAGGAGAGGAACAATAAACAAGAAAACAAATAAGTACATAATGTAATTGCAGGCAGAGATGATACTGAGGACTGAGGGTTAACGAGGAGCTGACCTAGAGGATGAAAAGGGGTTGGGAAGACCACAGGTGCAAAGATGGCTTGGGAACTGTGGTTGGGTGGGAGCAGGTGAAGGAGGGGAGGCACAGACAGTAGACCAGCCTCTGGGCTGGGTCCTGAACCTGAAGGGCCTCCTGTGTCGATCTCCAGTTGGAACTTTTTTATTTTTTTTTTTTTTTTGAGACGGAGTCTCGCTCTGTCGCCCAGGCTGGAGGGCAGTGGCATGATCTTGCCTCACTGCAAGCTCCGCCTCCTGGCTTCACACCATTCTCCTGCCTCAGCCTCCCGAGTAGCTGGGACTACAGGCGCCCACCACCACACCCGGCTAATATTTTGTATTTTTAGTAGAGACGGGGTTTCACCGTGTTAGCCAAGATGGTCTCGATCTCCTGACCTGGTGATCTGCCCGCCTCGGCCTCCCAACATGCTGGGATTATAGGCATGACAGTTGGAACTTTAAGAAGAGAACAATGAAATATCATGAAAGGGTTTTAAGCAGGGAAGAGAAATTATCAATTTCATTGTTTTCAAAAGTCGCTGTGCTTGCAGAGAGTGACCAAGAAGTTGAAGGAGTCCCATGAGAAGGGATACAGCCTGAGCCAAGGCACGGACGGCCAAAGTAAGGAGGAGGAACAGAACACGGGACTGGCTGTGTGTGGTGAAGAGGAGGTGGTGTCAAGGGCGACTTGCGCATTTCTAGCTCAGCTTTCCTAGAAGGATAATGCTGCCATCCACCGAATCACAGAACCTAGGAGCTGGGGGACAAGAGGAGACAGAGAGAGTATGGTAACAGGCTCTGTGGACCTGTTGAGGTGGAGAAGTCTGCAAGCAGCTGAAGAAATGGGTCTGGCTCTGGGGACTCGCAGCTGAGTTGGAGATGCGGGTTCGAGAGACTAGGAAGACCCCCAAGTGCCGAGGGAAGGGGGCAGAAGGACAGGGAGGTGGCTAGCAGTGGGTGTCAGGTCACTGTCTAAGGGAGAAACTGCTCCACAGTTGGGTCAACTGCTCAAAGAGCAAACATCTGTGTATCTGCCCTCTGCATTCTTGACCAGGCCCAGAGACCCAGACTAAGCTTTGAGAAGGGAGGTAGGAAAGGAGGGAGGGAGACAGGGAGGAAGAGAGGGAGGGAGGGAGGAAGAGAGGGATAGAGGGAGGGAGAGAGGGAGGGAGGGATAAGGGAAGGAAAAAAGGGAGAGGAGAAGGGAGGATGGGATGGAAGAAGGGAGGAAGGGAGGGAGGAAGAGAGGAAGGAAGGAAAGGAAGGAGGGAGGGAGAGGAAGGAAGGAGGGAGGAGAGGAAGGAAGGGAGGGAGGGAGGGAGGAGAGGAAGGAAGGGAGGGAGGGAGGGAGGAAGGAAGGGTGAGCCACATATAAACAGCATATAAACAACAGTTTTCTGTGAGGGGATGGCAGCCACAGGAAATGGCCCTGTTTCTGTCCCATCCTCTTTCCTGTTTCCTGTCCTGGAAAATCATCCCAGTGGTTCCCCTCTTGGTTTTCCACATGACTAAACTCCACGGGGCTTGAATGATCAGACCTCAGGCTGCCAGGCTTCCTGTCCCTAGTTCCTCTGGCTCCCGCAGAGCCCACAGGGACCTGCAGATCTGGGTGCCCTGCCCACCCCCTCCCGCCTTCCTTCCCCCACCACGCCTGGGAGGGCCCTCACTGGGGAGGTGGCCGAGAGCGGGTCTGGCCTGGGGTGTTCAGATGCTCACAGCATGGAAAAGTCCATCCTGCTGCTGGCCTGCTTGGCGTGTGTCCTCCCGACAGGTGAGTGTCTGCTACTCTCTCTGGCCCATGCTCGGGACAGAATAGATGCTGACAGCATCTTAGGTACAGTCTCCCCTGGAAGGCAGGAAGCAGGTGTGCAGAGCCTCCAGGCCTGTGGAGGAGGAAGAGCTGCGCTTGGGGCCTGTGGTGCCAGAAGCCAGAAGTTCAAATCAGTGCTGTGTCTTGGATTTCAGGTGACTTGAGACAGGCACTCCATGTCTCTGGCTTCAGGGTGGCTGCCTATATAAAGGCTACTTGCCCCACCCATTGCTGCGAGGATCCAGAGGACAATAGGCCAGGTACAGAGAGGACATCACAGGCTCTGAACAAGCTTCATGTGCTGCTGTCACCCAAGTGCCGTGTGTTTTGATGGGCACAGCCTGAGGAAGAAGGGCGGGGAGCACATGGGCGTTTGGGGACAGTGCTGATGCATGGGAGGGGCTGATTTCATGTGGGGGATATAATGAGGGATAGAGGCCCTCCCAGCAGGAATCCCAGTGGGTGAGTGGGAACACTGTGGCAGGTTTAAGCAACAGTGTCATCAGTCACTTAGCTCGGTGACTTGGTATCCTGGGAACAGTGTTTCAAAAGGCACAGGGACCATCTGCATCAGAATCCCTGGGGTTAGGAGAGGGCATTTGCTAAAATGCAGGTTCTTTGGCTCCACCCCAGACCTGCAGAATCAGAGTATCAGGCAGCAAGGCCTAGGAATCTGCATTTTCACCATCTTCTTGGGTGATTCTGACACTCGATGCATTTGAGGGCACCTGGGATTAATGGCAAAGGCAATCCTCAGAGCACCTCTCTCCAGATCCCAGTCCTTCCCCCATCCCCATCCTAGGACTCAGCATCCGTGCCACTGTATGCTCGGCCATCACAGGCCACACACTGACATCATGGTGTCCTGAGCTGTTAGTCAACATTCCCTGTATGGGGTCCTGGCTCCATAACTGGATGATAAACTCCCACACCTTAGACCCCTTTGCCCTCCCCTCCGGCGTTGTACTCAGACTGGAGTCCAGCTCAGGACTGTTTTGGGCAGTAACAGCAAACCTCTGCACAGCTCTCACCACATGCTGGGCACTTTAGTAACTCACATAAGCCTCAAAACCCTATGAGAAAGGAACTCTGTTTGTTTGTTTCTTTTTGGAGACAGAGTCTCACTCTGTCACCCAGGCTGGAGTGCAGTGGCGCAATCTGAGCTCACTGCAAACTCTGCCTCCCAAGTTCAAGTGATTCTTGTGCCTCAGCCTCCCAAGTAGCTGGGATTACAAGTGTGTGCCACCACGCCCAGCTAATTTTTTAAATTTTTAGTAGAGACAGAATTTTGCCACGTTGTCCAGCCTGGTCTCAAACTCCTGACCTCAAGTGATCAGCCCGCCTTGGCCTCCCAAAGTGCTGAGATTACAGGTGTGAGCCACCACGCCCAGCAGAGAAAGGAACTCTTCCCTATGAAACATTCTCTTTTCACAGATGAAGAACATGGGGCCCAGAGGGGCTCAACAAGTGGCAGGGGTGGAGCTGGGATTTGAACCCAGGCATGTGGGGCTTTTGGCTGGGCCCCCCACTACCCCACCCCACACAGCCATGGACCCTTGGTAGGCACAGACAGGGAAGGAGCTATCTTTTCCCAAGTTGACCTAACTTAGCCATCCTTCTGGGATGATTTAGGGTTGGGTCCCACTGAGACAGTGGCCAGACCCAAGTGGTCAATGGGAGAGGGGTTGAGGGTGTGGATGTTGGCAGCAGGGCAGGTCTGAAGCCCACCTCTGCTGTCTGCTGTTTACTGGCTGCATGGCCTTGGGCAGGCTGTCTACCTTTCTTGAGTCCCTGTAAACTGGGGTCTCTGCCACCTTGAAGAGGTGCTGGGGAGGTTCATTAGACACTACATCAAAGGCCCCCAGCACAGCTCCTGGCCCTCAGTAGCTGCACGATAAATGGCCATGAAACCTTGCCAAAGTCACACTGTTTCAAGAGAGCCGAGGCTTTGGGGATTTTAGGTTTAGGGTGATTTTTTTTTCTCTCCTGTTACGGGTTGGCTGCTATGAATCAGCAAGAGACAAAGGATTTAGAGGAAGCATGGGCTATGGAGTCACATGTTAAAAAACAATCGCCAAACCACACACCTGCTCTGTTGAGATTACTGAGTGCAGCCAAGCCACTCGCGTGAGCCGACTCAGCTGCAGAAAATCGTTTTCTTTACAAACAGCAGCTGCTTCACAGTTAGAACCAGGGTGGTCCAGGCCCCCACTTCCTGACGCTCTTCTGGCTGCTCTTCTTCTGGGAGCCTCTCCTCATGGCTCAGCCGGAAGACATCCAGGCCACGGCCTGGGCAGGAGGCCCGAGGAGCAGGCTTTGCTCCACCACTGTGTGTGCACCAGAGGCTCTGTGAGCAGACGCCTGTGCCAACGCAGGCCCGCCAGTCATGGTCCCTTCCTTGGCCCAGAACAGACCCTTGGTGAGAGAAAAGTGGGAAGCATTTGTCCCAGAAAGGCCCCTTCTACTTTCCATGTCCTCCCCTTCATGCAGGAGACCCCCATACTTGACACCCCATGCCCAGCAGCCCCTAATCTCCCAGGGGTTCCCCACATAGCCTCCCTGGTCCTCCCCCCACTCCCCCCATATCTGCTTTTAGGAAGCTAGAGATGCCAGGGAGTGTGGGGCAGGGGGAAGAACACTGGCCTGGGAGCTCCAACTACCCAAGTGACCTTGGACAAGGCCTCAGGTGGTCCTCAAGCCTGTGATAGGCAGATGTCACAACCACAACCACTGTCATCTTCAGAACCCCTTGTGCCAGGCCTGTGACAAACAGTTCATTTACTCTTCAGCACAGCCTTGCAAGTGAGGCTTCTGGCCTCTGCAATGGGGATTCAGTGACTGCCAGGGCATCCAGCCTACATGGGAACCAGAGGCTTCTGAGTGTGCATCCACCTCTCCCGCACCCTCCTGCAGTGGGCAAGGAGCCTGGGCAAAGCCTGGTGTGGAGACCTATTTACTTCACTAGTTCTGAACTGCCGCAGAAAAACAAACCCAAATGGCAAGACGCATAGCAGCGGTCACCCAAAGATGCAGGGGTGCTTATTCGGGACACAGGGAAAGGTCAGGACCAGAGGACATGGGCTGATCTCACAGCCCAGGAGGAAATGGGAGGGTTTAATGAGCCGGGACGCTTCTCTCCCAGTGGCTGTTGCCAGCAGTTTGCTTGAACTGAGGAAGTCCTATCTGGGGCGGGAAGGGGAAGAGTGAAGGGAGCAGGGCCCACTATGGAGGCTGGGCAGGGTGTGGGGGCACCAGCAGAGACAGGCTACATCGGGACTCTGAAGAGCAGCACCCTGGGGTGGGCACAGGCCCCACGGCAGGGTCAGCCTGTGGCCCTGCCTCTCCATCAGCTCAGGTAAGCAGGGCCACACCCATGCCACAGTCAGCCTGCGGCAGAGGCATGGGTTAAAGGGGAAGCTAGATAACCCTGAGGCAGATGGAGACCAGCTGGCCTTTCACTCACTACTCACACCTCACCCCTTCCCGGGAACCTTCAGGGTCTGGTTTGTGCTGACGGCTTGAATTCCTACTTCCTCTCCCTCCTCTGCTCTCTGATCTCCACCCCATTCTTGCCCTTTCTCTGCTGATAACCTATCTTGACAACCTGCAAGCCCAGAGAAAGATTTGCAGGGAGCAAACCTAGGGGCGAGAGGGGAAGGGCTGAGCTGCAATGAGCCTCAGCTCCACCCACATACCTACAGGTGAGGTCGACAGCCAATGGGAGTGTCTCTCCTTGCCCCCAAAGTGCCCCATCCTGGCCCTCCAGGTGCCACAATGCTGGAAGTGCCACCCCCCGAGCCATGCTCCTGGATCACCCTGTTAGCATGCCCAGGTGCCCTCAAGGAGGGTAGCCCCTCCCAGATTGTTGGGCTCCTCAAATTGGCCACTCATCAGCCATGTGGTGGGGGCAGGGGCACAACAGATGTCTGAGGGACTCCAGCTCTGAGGGCCACAATGCTGTCCCTCCTGGAGGCGTGGTCTTCCTATGGTGACTGCCCCCCTGGCTCCATCCTTCCCTTACCCCCTCAAAATCTGTGTCACATAAAGCCCACCCCAGCAGACCTAATTCTTGTTAAAGTGCCATTCTGTAAGGGCACACCCTCTGGCCATTATTCCACCACGACTACCACGGGACTCACTTTCCTGTCTGTGACACCCTGGAGAGGGTCTTTAATTCCAGGCATTAGTAAAACATCCACAGAGAGCAAGTGACCCGTGCTCTGCCATGAAACCGACAAGCAGCTCAGCTTTCTCTCTAGTTAACAGAAGTGTGACTATGCCCACAAAAGATCTACATAGAGGTTCCCGTGCAAATCCCTGCTTTGCTTTTTCCCTTACCAAGGAACTGGTGGAGATCTTTGGTCAGCTGTGGCAAAACCAAGGTTTCTGTTTCTGAGCCTATCCAATTGCAGCTTCTGCTGGAGTAGGCTCCCCAGCTCTGTTTCTGTCTCCCTGGAGCTCTCTCCCTACCCTGGCATCACAGGTGTGGGGCTTTGGGAGAGTGGGTTCGGCATCAGTCAACTACTCCCTAGTGGGATCGTGATTACAATGATGTGAGAGCTAATGCCCGATGCTGCAGCCCCAATCCTTCCTCCTTTAGACTGGTCACTGCAAGGAGGAATGAAGGGAGCTATGGGGGGAATTCCACTATGAAAGACCATCAAGGCATGGACGCTACTTTCAAGTTGGTTTTCTGAATACCTAAAAGTCCTTTGATTTATTTTAGCTAGACATTTTTCTTTCTTTTTTTTTTGAGACAGAGCCTCACTCTGTCACCCAGGCTGGAGTGCAGTGGTACCATCTCAGCTCACTGCAATCTCCGCCTCCCAGGTTCAAGCGAGTCTCCTGCCTCAGCCTCCCAAGTAGCTGGAACTACAGGCACCCACTGCCATGCCAGGCTAATTTTTTTTTTTTTTTTTTTTGTATTTTTAGTAGAGACGGGGTTTCACCATATTGGCCAGGCTGGTCTTGAATTCCTGACCTTGTGATCTGCCCGCCTCAGCCTCCCAAAATGCTGGGATTACAGGCGTGAGCCACCGCGCTTGGCCAGCTAGACATTTTTCTAAAATGCTTTATGTGCTTTCTTATCATTTTTATCCAAGTATCATTTTCAGACATAGATTTTTAGAATTTAATGTCACCTTAGTAAACATCTAGAGTTATCAACTCATAGATGAGACTACTGATGCCAGAGAGCTATGGCGACTTGCCTAATGTCCCAAAGTCAGCATCAGAGCTAGGGCTGGAGTCCCGGACAGACCCCTGACACCCACTCTGAGGGGCATGCCACTAAAGCAGAATGCCTCTTGCTGCGGTGAACCCCTCCATGGTGCCTCGGACCATCTCTGTGTGTACCTGCTACACTCGCCTGCTGCAGTGTTGTGATGGCTCAAAGCCTTCTGGGTTCACTCCTTCTCCAAATAGTCCCTTTGACACTGTACATTTATCATTTCTGCCTAAGCTGTCTTTCCACTATTTTTTACTGTAACTTTCCTCCCTCATTGAATGTCAACTCTCATTTCTTGCTGCTTTCCAAGAGTCTACAAACAAACCATGTTCTAGCTTTTCAATTTTCATGTCCCTGGGCTGGGAAACTAACCAAATAAGTGTGTTAGAATTGTGCATAAATTAAAAAACAAATAGTGGCTGAGCAATGGCCAGACTGTCAACATAACGAGGAGGCTATTAATTGCCACTGCAACTGTATCCCCAGCACACAGCAGAGTCTCTAGCACATGGTAAACTCTCAATAAATACCTATTGAGTGAATACATGAATGAATAAATGAAGAAATTCCAGGTGAGTTAAGGACAAGGACTGGGCAATTATACTTCAGCTGGTCCAACATGCTAAATTGAGCTGCAAATGGTGTAGTGTCCAGGTACCAACATCTTTTTTTTTTTTTTTTTTTTTTTTTTTTTTTGGTGGAGTTTCACTCTTGTTGCCCAGGCTGGAGTACAGTGGGGCAATCTCGGCTCACTGCAGCCTCCACCTCCCGGGTTCAAGCGGTTTTCCTGCCTCAGCCTCCTGAGTGGCTGGGATTATAGACGTGTACCACCGCGCCCAGCTAATTTTTGTGTTTTTAGTAGAGGCGGGGATTCACCACCAGGCTGGTCTTGAACTCCTGACCTTAGGTGATCCACCTGCCTTGGCCTCCCAAAGTGCTGGGATTACAGACGTGAGCCGCTGCGCCCGGCCAACATCTTAACCCCCTGTGGCATCACCCTGAGCACTTTCTCACCACCCTCTGTTCACACTCCCTGTGCAGGACTAGTGAGGGAAGGGAACTAACACATAGGGAGCATTTGCTGTGTGTGAGGCACTGTGTTCGGTGCTCTACATACGTGGTTTCATTCAATCCTCAATCCTATGTGGAAGGTACTATGTTCACCATTTTGCAGCAGAGGACCCTGAGATCCGGGATATTATGTAACTTGCCCAAAGATCACCCAGTAAGTGAAGGAGCCTAGGACGTGCCAGGCACAGATTGGGTGCTTGATAAAAGTCTGATGAAGAATGGCCAGAGGTGGATTGCCACCTAGGTCTGGCTGTGCCAAAGCTAGCATGCTTCCCGCCATACCCTATGGCCCACCATTGAGGGAGGGTATTTTGGACAACAGGAAGAATGTGGGTCTCCTGATGACCCCTGAAGGTTGACAGAGATAAAGCAGAGAGATTAGAGACCCTACAGTAAGGGGCCATGATTCCAGTTCAGGAATCCTCCCTCCCCTGTCTTAGCAGACAGGCATAAGCTGCCAGAGGGAATTGTAAATGTCACAGGATGCTGGGGAGCTTGTATTCTAGCCAAAGCAAGCGCATTTTTTTCCCTGGGCAAATCCTGCTGAGTCCTTCCCACCCTCACCCTGAGTCCTCTGGGCAGCCTTATCCAAAGGTCTCTGTGTAAGTGGGAGTCCAAGTGCCCGCTTCTTTGAATCCCATTTGGCAGGTAAACAGGAAGCACAAATCTCTTCCTAATGGCAGCCAAGATCGTAACCCTTGGTGAAAGAGCCTCTGTGTTCCCATTCTGCTCCTAGAGCAAAGCCCACCCAGGGACGGAAGGGCCCAGACCTGCCATTTGCAGCACACTTCAGGACATTTTCAAAATTGGCTCTTGTCCTTGGGCACTGGAGCATACAGGTAAAGGTAAAAATCCTTTGAACAAAGGAGGCAAAACTACCCAGGGTTAAGCCTTGGCTCTGTGACTTCAAGTTGCTGTGGTTCTGCAAACCCCAGTTTCCCCTTCTCTAAGAGGGAGCTAAAGATAGCACCTGATGGGGTTGTTGTGCACTTTACTTTTATTTATTTTATTATTATTATTATTATTTGAGGAAGAGTCTCGCTCTGTTGCCCAGGCTGGAGTACAGTGGTGCAGTCTCAGCTCACTGCAACCTCTGCCTCCTGGGCTCAAGCAATCTCATGCTTTAGCCTCCCACATAGGGATTACAGGTGACCATCACCATGCCTCACTTATTTTTGTATTTTTAGTAGAGACGGGGTTTCACCATGTTAGCCAGGCTGGTCTGGAACTCCTGACCTCAACTGATCTGCCCACCTTGGCCTCCCAAAGTGCTGGAATTACAGGCATGAGCCACCGTGCCTGGCCTCTTGTGCATTTTAAATGAGATGAGGATATCATTGAGAATGATATCCTGACGTACAGATTTAATGCAAACCAAGCAAATTCTCAAAAAGAGTTTACTGCTATCGTTATTGTTGCTGTTGCTGTCAGTTCATAAACTAAAATTTCTATAAAAGGGCAAAGACCGAGACATAGATATATAGGATCGAATGCAAAGGAAAAGGTGGGGAACCATCCAGATTCATTAGAGCACTGTAGTAATGAAGAACATGGCATGCTGTATTGATACAGAGGTGAACAAATTAACCAAGATAAGTAAAGGAAATATGGAAAAAACCCCATGAATCCATGGAAACATGACACATGACAGAGTATTGTTTTTTAATGAGATGAGGACTCCCCAGAGCACTGTGTGCTCTGGCCTCATTATGCCTTCATGCCTGGCAACCTCTATGCTGATTGATGTCCATGCCTTGTGGCTTTGCTCTGCTGTTCCCTTTGCCTAGAATGCTACCTCAAGGCTTCGTGCAGTCCCCTCCCTTTCTCAAGGCTCTGCTGAAGTGACATCGCCTCTCTCAAGGGTTCTCCAATCCCTGCCTGCGTAATACACCCCTACTCTAACCACCCCTACCCTCTCCTGTCAGCCTGGACACCCACCCTTCTGTTCTCACATAGCAAATCAATCCAATGTCAGTGACTAGCAGGCAGGTACCATGCTGGGCAACAGCAACTCACATACATAGATGTGGTCCTTGCCCTGCCAGAGCTTCTGAGTGTCTGGGCAAGACACACAGTTCAAAGGCAATGCTCATACTGAGGAAGTACCTCTGCCAGCTCTGAGGCACAGGGGAGGGAGGCCAGCCCTAGGCTTGGGGCTCAGGGAAACCCCCTGCTGTAGGAAAGACTCAGTGGAACCCTGAGGATGAAGAGGAGGAGCTGGTGAGTGACATGGCCAGAAGCCATGTTCAGACACAAGGGATATTGTTCATGCCCATCTTTACGGCACCTGGCAGACTGCAGTGTAATTATGTGCCCACAAATCTGTCTCCCTTTCTAAGCTGCGAGCCCCAGCAGGCTGATAAGATATCCTGTCCACCTTTGTCACCACAGCTCGTACCTGGCATAAAGTGGGGAAGTGTCCAATACATGTTTGCTGAATTGATGAATGCACAATAGCAAATAATAGGTGGGGAATCTGTGCCTGGCTCTGTGATGCCTGCAAGATGCAAGAGGTCAGAGGAGGCTGAGGTCACAGAAAGTGAGAAATAGCAGGGAAACTAAGGCTGGGGCTGAACCTCAAGATTGGAGAGATGCTTTATGCAGCTAGAAGTACTGACTGAACCAGCCAATCCTTCAGACAGGGTTTCTCAAATTTGGAGCAAGGTTCTTTGATGATTAACAACTGAACAAACAAGCTCTTTCTAGAGATAAAATGTTAGGTCCTCCACTCGGGTTCAAAAATGTAATTACATTTGTCCAGAAAAAAGAAAAGGAGATTAGGCTTAAAAGCAGGTTGTATGAAAAAAAAGAACTTGTAGTTTTGAGGCAGGAGAATAGTAGAGGGAAGTGAAGGGGCAGGTGAGCACAAAGCAAGAGAAGAAGCAGAAGTTGAGCAGCCAAAACAAAAGGGAGATAAGCAAGTAAGAGACTCCATGGCTGGCAAGATCCAGACCAGACCAGTAAAGGTAAGCTTCTCAGAGATGGGCATGTGCATTAGAGGAAAAAGTATACTTAAAATGACCCTGTATGGTAATTAGCTATTTAAGGTTCATGCATATGGACTGCATCTCATGCATGTACTTAAAATTATGGGACGGAGGCGACGCACAAGCACACAAGGGCCAAAGTAACTAAGCAGCCTATCAATCAAAAGGCAGACGCTGGCTAGAGATTAGGCAGCTCGGGAAGAGAAGAGAAAAAATAAAATAAAAGGCCATGAAACGTAACAAACTGGTGCTGATCTCATTTCGTAGAGGTCAGTCACTCTCCCACTCCAAGGGTGTGATACTGTACTTCATACACTCTTGATGCTTTGCTTTGCTATTTCTGTCACGTCCAATTGTTTGTGGCACCAAGAACCTGGAACTGAACCATCCAGTAACACTTTTATTTGATGGCAAGCTGGGCATGAACACACAGTGGGATTTTTTCCAGGCACAGCTCCCACAGCCCAGGGCAGCACTGTGGGACTCATGGCACTGCAGGTCCAGCACACCTAGAACACACACCTGGAGCCCCCAGGCTCAGGACACTACAATGAAGGAAGAGGACAGTGAGGATGAGGAAGGCCAGGGGAGGGACTGGGATTTTTCCACCAGAAAAGAGAAGGCTCAATGGGTCCAGGATAGTCATGACAAGACCCTGCACGGGGCCATCATGGGAAAGCGACGTGCACACACCAGAGAACAATGGCGGTCCTGTGGGCGGCAGGAGGTTTTGGTTCTGTGCAGAAGGAACGTCCCGACCTGTGATTATTCATAGATGGATGGTCCCCATGGAGGATGGTCTGCCAGCGATGGGCTAGGGCTGAGAAGACTCCTGCCCAAGGAGCAAATTGGGCTAAATTACCTCAAAAAGCAAAGAGCACTGGGCTTGGAGTCAGAAAAGTCATATTTCTTCCATCTTCAACCTGTGTGACTCTGAGCCTTCATTTTCTCACCTTTAATAATATCTGCCCTGCCTGTCTCCACTGGGTGTTTTGAGGGTCACATGACATGGTATCTATGAAAGCACTGTGTACACTGCAAAGCCCTTTGGAACTACAAGCGCTGCCGTATTATTTCCTCTAAAGATCCTTTTGTGAACTGCACCCTGGGGCACTGACCGGCTGGGCAGGCTTAGAAGCCTGCCCTCTCTCCTTGGGAGGCACCACCCCTGGTCTTATCCTCTGAGGCGCACTCCCCTCTCCCCCAAAGCAGCACACATAGGCAACCACACACACCCTGCAGTTCACCAGCCCTCTGTGAGCCGGAGGCAGAGCTCTGCTTCCAGACCCTGGCTCAACCACACATCCATGGTTCACAAGGTGGGGAATGGGGAAACTGTCCAGAGGTGCTTGCACAGAGCAAGGAGGCAGTGAAACAGCCCGCCTCTCTGGTCTCTCAGTTCCCTCCCTGCCCAGGCACTAGGGAAGCCAGTCAGGGCACAGTCCACTTGGGTATACCTGAATTCTAGAGGAATCTCATGCACCAACTCAACGCATTAGCTTCCAAACACACCGCCCCCTCGCAGGGGCTGTTTCCTCTCTGTAAGTGGAAGTGCTGGTGTCCTCGGAGGAGCCCCAAAGTTCCCAGCCTCTAGTGCACTAGAATGCAGGCTGTGGAATGAGGCGATCCTGAACGCTGGCTTGGCCTCATGCTGGCAGTGTGACTTCAGTTATTCAACTTCTCTGAGCCTCAGTTTATTCACGTGTAACCCGGGGATAACTGTGTTTATCTGTAGGCTCATTTGTGAGAACTAAAATAGATACTACGGAGAACTTGCTCAACACAGAGGTGCACAGTAAGTGCTTTTATTATTATCACCATCTCAGGGATCTTGGGAGTCTGTTTTAACCACGAGATCCCAGGGTTTTTCCACAGGGCAGGTTTTGATGGGGAAAAACTAAGGGTAAGAATATGGGGTCAAGGGGCCTGCAGGTGAATTAGGAAACGAAGAGGGGAATAGTCCCAGGGAAGAGCCGCGGGAACCCAGGCACCTCCCAAGTTGAGGGAGTGCAGGCCCTGGGGGTGCAGGCACCAGGAATTGCCCCTCAAGTCACAAGGTGGGGTTCCGGCTCCCCTGGAACTGGGGGACGATCCCTGAGTCCTGGGGTTTCCAGGCTCGGGGTTGGGGGAGCGTTTCCTGGGTCGTGGGGTTTCCGGGCCCCAGGTGCGGGTGCCTCGACCCAGGGCCCCGAGCCTGACGCAGCCCGCCCCGCTCTCAGGCTCGCCAGCGCAGCGCTGGTCCATGCAGGTGCCAGCCGAGGTGAGCGCGGCGGCAGGCGACGCGGCAGTGCTGCCCTGCACCTTCACGCACCCGCACCGCCACTACGACGGGCCGCTGACGGCCATCTGGCGCGCGGGCGAGCCCTATGCGGGCCCGCAGGTGTTCCGCTGCGCTGCGGCGCGGGGCAGCGAGCTCTGCCAGACGGCGCTGAGCCTGCACGGCCGCTTCCGGCTGCTGGGCAACCCGCGCCGCAACGACCTCTCGCTGCGCGTCGAGCGCCTCGCCCTGGCCGACGACCGCCGCTACTTCTGCCGCGTCGAGTTCGCAGGCGACGTCCATGACCGCTACGAGAGCCGCCACGGCGTCCGGCTGCACGTGACCGGTGAGGCGGCGCGGGAGCGGGTCCCCGGCCTCCCTTCCCGCCCTCCCGCCTGCCCCGCCCCAAGGGCTACGTGGGGGCCAAGCGCTGTGCTGAGCCAGGAAGGGCAACGAGACCCAGCCCTCTCTTCTACCCCAGGGATCTCACACCTGGGGGTAGTTTAGGACCACCTGGGAACTTGACACAAATGCAGAATCCAGGTCCCAGGAAGGGCTGAGGTGGGCCCGGGAATAGGCATTGCCGTGACTCTCGTAGAGTGACTGTCCCCAGTGGCTCTCAGACGAAGAGGCGAGAAAGACAAGTGAATGGCAATCCTAAATATGCCAAGAGGTGCAATGTGGTGTGTGCTACCAGCCCAGAAGGACACTCGCAGCCCCTC
This sequence comes from Pongo pygmaeus, assembly GCF_028885625.2. Classification (NCBI taxonomy): domain Eukaryota; kingdom Metazoa; phylum Chordata; class Mammalia; order Primates; family Hominidae; genus Pongo; species Pongo pygmaeus. The sequence continues at coordinate 60,494,696 of NC_072390.2, forward strand.
TACCCAGGGATGCACAGAGAGCCCACCAAGTAGTGCCTAGCACTTTGCCAGACCCTGATATACAAAGATGCCTCAACCAGGGTCCCGTCCCTAGAGCAGTGGCTCTCCACTCTAGCCCCCACCCTGCTCTGTGACAATAATGGCCACTTAGCATTTGCTAGGGAGCCGGGACCTAGTCCAAGCACCCACAAGCATGAATTTGCCAAATCTTTTCAGCAACCCCTTAAGGCAACTGCTATCACGATCCTCACTTTACACATGGAGAAGCAGAAGCAGAGATGATAGAATCGTTCGCCCAAGGTCACATCTGTATTGCGACGGGGGCAGCCTGGCACCCAAGTGCCCATTCCTCCCTTCTGACCCGCCCCTACCCCTCCAGCTCTGGCGTCCAAAGGGCTAAGGGGAGGGGTGCCCTTGCCTTTGCCCGCCGCTCGCGCACTGCAACCCGCTTTCTCACCCTACCCCTACCCCGCCTTGATCGCGGCTGGTGACAGTCACCCGCCTTCTCCCCTGCAGCCGCGCCGCGGATCGTCAACATCTCGGTGCTGCCCGGCCCGGCTCACGCCTTCCGCGCGCTCTGCACTGCCGAAGGGGAGCCGCCGCCCGCCCTCGCCTGGTCCGGACCAGCCCTGGGCAACGGCTCGGCCGCCGTGCGGAGCCCGGATGAGGGTCATGGCCACCTAGTGACCGCCGAACTGCCCGCACTGACCCATGACGGCCGCTACACGTGTACGGCCGCCAACAGCCTGGGCCGCTCCGAGGCCAGCGTCTACCTGTTCCGCTTCCATGGCGCCAGCGGGGCCCCGACGGTCGCCCTCCTGCTCGGCGCTCTCGGCCTCAAGGCGCTGCTGCTGCTCGGGGTCCTGGCCGCCCGCGCCGCCCGCCGCCGCCCAGGTGGGTGCGCCCCACACACGGGTGGCCGCGAGGGGCCGGGCCAGGGCTCTCTGCTCTTAGATAAGACCACCTGGCTGACCCCCTGGCACTACCAGAACGTCGGTTTTTTGCCCTATGCATCGTGACGCTTTCCTCTCTTTGCATGAAGTCCAGCAGGTGTAACCAGCGCGAAAAAATCCCATTTTGCAATGAGGAAGCTGAGGCTCAGAGAGGTGAAGTAACCTGCCTTTTGATAGCAGCACAGAGATAGAGAGACCCAGACCTGGCTAACTCTAGAGTCGCCCCTTTGCTACCACCCGGCAAACGATTCCTCTGGAGGGGCTCTGACTACAGACCTTCCTAAATAGCACCGTTCCTGAGGACCTACTATGTGCTGTGTGGGTGCTAGGAATACATTGATAAATAAGGCATGGTCCCCTGACCTGCAGTGCGTGCTGAGCCCTAGGCAGATCATTGCACTGTGCTATGAGAAGGGCTCTCCTCAACCCTAGGTCTGCAGAAGCCAGAGGACGGTATGCCCCCCTCTGGTGGGGCGTCTGGAGAAGGCTTCACACAAGCCGTGCTGGGAGAGCTAAATAAAAATATGTAAGTAGGCATGAGCTAGGAAAACAAGGAGAAACGCTCTTCCTAGCAAAGATCATGGTGGATTGACTAGCAGGGTGTCCTGAGGTTGCCACCACTGCTGTCGCCGATCTGGATCAGAAATCTGCCCTGTGCCCCAGAGAGGGAGGGAGCTTCTTGGAGCCCCTCAGAACTCCCAGGTCCATAGCACTAGGCTCACACTCTAGTGAGGAGATCAGACTTTGTCACAGTGGCCCTAGCTTGCTGCTGTAGCCACAATGGCTTTCTTGCCCGTTTCTTGGAACTCATCAAGTGTTTTGTGCTCAGGGTGCTCAGAAGAATGGACTTTTTACTGGATTGCTCCTCAGTCCACCCCTCTCCTCACTAACTCCCCGGCATGGTTCCATGGCACAGCTTCACACCCTGCTAGTCTGCTGTTTGCTTCAAAAACAGTGGTTTCCTCGAGACCCCTTCCACATGGCATGGGTGAGGGTGGGCACACAGGCTGCAGACTGCGGTGGAGATTCATGCCTGCTCTCTTGCTGTCCCTCCCACAGAGCATCTGGACACCCCGGACACCCCACCACGGTAAGTGAGCTCCCCGCCTCCACCCTACCCCACCCACCTAGTCCTCATCAGCCAGGGGGTCCAGGCAGGAGAAGGAATAAATGGCAAAGGGCTGGGGCTGAGGTCCTACTTTGACCAGGGGCTGGGCCCTCCTTGCAGCCCACCAACGCACCCCTCTTGCAGCCTGCCAAGGTCTTCCCTGGACAGACCAAGCCTCGCTGACCTGCTCCTCCCCCACAACTCCAGGCTGTGTTTCTTCCTGTAGTTTCCCCTCCACGTTCTTGAACAGGCAGATTCACACAAAAGCCACACTGGGGACACTCATCCCTGTTCCCCCCTGGCACTCTGCTGAAGGCTTTGCAAACAAAATCTCTAGAGGTTCTGAGAGCCTAGGTGAGGGGCCCAGGGACCCCTAGGAAATCACTGACTCCTGGGTCTTACTCTCTTCTTCTGTAGCATCCACCCATGTGAAGGCTAGTGTTGAAGGAGACAGAACTCAATTCATAGACCCTGTGCAGGCTGTGCCTGATCCTGGCGGAGGGTAGGAGTGGGAGGAGGAGCCCAGCCACTCCCATAACACCACCCACCTGTGCCCTGAAGGCTGGAGGTGCCGCACTGCTGGTGGCCCCACTCATCAGCTGCCTGCCGATCTCTCCACAGTCCCACAACCTGTCCTGTGTCCCTGTTTGCTGATTTACTGTCACACCAACGCCCCTGAATCTGAAAGCCGACCATTGTTCAGTCATTTAACAAATACTTATTGAGTACCTACTGTGTACCAGGCACTGGTACTAAAGACACAGCAAGATCCCTGACCTCACAGAACTCATATCCTATTGTGGAGAATTTTAATAAATATGGCAACAGGCCACCTGACATTGTAAATTAAGAGCTGTGAAGGAAATGGACACGCGATGCAGCAGATCCCCTGGGGAGGGGGCCCACTGCTGGGCTGAGGCTGCTTTAGATCAAGTTCTCTTGGAGGACATGACATTGAGGGGACCTGAGGATGGAGGCTGGGGCCTGGGGACTGGGCCGGTAGGAGCGGTGGAGTTCCAGAGAGCAAGCCCCACTAGAGTGTGGACGTAAGACAGGGACAGTGGGGGCAGCCCGGGAGAGGAAAAGGCAAGTAGAAAGACTCAGGTGAGGCCCAGAAAGGAGGCAGGCATTTCTGGAGGGTGGACGGGAGGAAGGCAGGAAAGGCGTGGGGGTTATTGTGAGTGCAATGGAAGTCACTGAATGGTTTTAAGCAGACACGTGGCTCCATCAGAACAAGCTGGCCCAGGAGACTTGGGTGCAGGCCGTTGGCAAGGCTGAGGCTGGCTTGGCTGTTTGGACGAAGGTGCAGGGGTGGCGGTGGGGAGGTGGGTAGACAGGAGGCATGGCTTGCCCAAGAGCCCAGTGGGCAGCACACAGTGTGGGAGGGAGCCAGGCTGCCCGGGTTGGGAGCCTGATCCCTGGGTCCCACTTCCTGATAAAGACAAGAGGAGAAGAGAGTGGGGCAGGTGTGAGGGTCAGGCATAGCACAGTGGACATTGAGATTTGAGATTCCCACTGAGATGTCCTAGGGGAAGTCAGGAAAGCAGCTGGGGACCAGGAGGCCAGGCTGGAGATTCCGATTTGTAGGTCAGGGACATGGAGCCAGTCTTGAGGCCTCAGACAGAGATAGCGACTCTATGGTCTGGGCTGCCCTGGCCTTTGGGGGCACCTCCCTATTCCTGACCCTGCCCAGCCTCTGATGCCATTCATCTCTGAGCCCTGCCGATTCCAGCTGCTCTGCTCCCCAGAATGTCTCCTCTTCTTGGCCCACTGCTGGCATATAGTTTGGGCAGTTGGGGACCTCCCATCTGTCTTGGGTGGTCATTCAACTTTCTCCTGTCCACAGGTCCCAGGCCCAGGAGTCCAATTATGAAAATTTGAGCCAGATGAACCCCCGGAGCCCACCGGCCGCCATGTGCTCACCGTGAGGAGTCCCTCAGCCACCAACATCCATTTCAGCACTGTAAAGAATAAGGGCCAGTGCAAGGTTTGGCTGGTATGGCCAGTCCTGGTTCTCGGCACCTTGGCAGCCTCCAGCCGGGTGACTCCTCCCCTGCTCGGGGTCAAGACCCTGCTCAAAGAGGCTCATCTGGCCTCCTATGTGGACAACCATTTCAGAGCTCCCTGATATTTTGCCAGCATTTTCTAAGTGTGCATACGTCTGTGTGTGTGTGTGTGTGTACATGCATTAGCTTGAGCGTGAAACTTCCAGAAATGCTCCCTTGCCCTTTCTTACCTAGAACACCTGCTATAGTAAAGCAGACAGGAAACTGTTTACAGGGCCTGGAGGCCCAGTCTTGTCCTCCTCTGTCACTGACTTGCTGTGTGGACCTGGGACACTCTCTTCACTTCTCTGGGTCTCAATTCATTTACTGTTGAACACGGACAATCATATTCTTCCCTCCTGGCTGGGAGGACTACCAAGATCTGAGGAAATAATGGATATGAAGAGGCTTTGGAAAGTACAAAGCCATCTACTCGTGAGGGGCATGACAGGACCCTCTTTGCAGAGTGACCTTTGGATATGCAGTCAGTTCTTGGAGAAGTGTGGCCCCTGCAGCAGTGTCACGGAGAACACAGAGTTCCAGAGAGCAAGCCTGGGGCAGGGGCTGTGCGAACCTGTGGTCAGAGGAACATCAAATCCTGGAAACTTGGTGGCAGGGAGAGGCCTGGGGCCTTCACCCCATGCCCCCTGGGATCTCCACTGTGACTGTCCCACACCCTCTGCCCAACTCTTGCCCCATCAGTTGCCCTATATTGCCTTGAGCTGGGACCCCTAGGAAATGGAAACCAGGCTCCCCTCTCTCAAGGTATCTGGGAACCACTGTCTCAGGGGCTGAAGCCGGGAGACCTGAGGGGAGGTCTGGCTGGAGAGTCCCTGTGTGTAAAACAGCTACAGCTCTGACCTCTCCGACCCGCAACCTTTCAGGGTGTGCAAAGTCCAAACGCACTGGCAACTTCACCCCCTTTGCCCTAACACGGGCAGGCTGACTTGGAGGGGTGCTTCCCTATTTACACCTCAGGGTGAATTTGTTGATCACCTTAGCTCCTGTGGTCCTTGGGGCTTAGGGAGAGGAGGGAGGCATGCCTGGGTCCCAGGTGAGCTAGCAAGAGGAAAGGGCCACAGGCTAGGGGAATAACGAGGCCATGAACAAGACATCTCACCCCAGTTACAATGGCTTTTATCCAAAAGACAGGCAATGACAAATGCTGGTGAGAATGTGGAGAAAGAGGAATCCCCATACACCATTGGTGGGAATGTAAATTAGTACAGCCACTATGGAGAACAGTACAGTTTCCTCAAAAAACTAAAAATAGGCTGGGCCTGGTGGCTCATGCCTATAATCCCAGCACTCTGGGAGGCCAAGGCAGGCGGATCACTTGAGGTCAGGAGTTCGAGACCACCCTAGCCAACATGGTAAAACTCCGTCTCTACTAAAAATACAAAAATTAGCCAGGCGTGCTGGCGCATGCCTATAGTCCCAGCTACTTGGGAGGCTGAGGCAGGAGAATTGCTTGAACCCAGGAGGCGGAGGTTGCAGTGAGCTGAGATCACACCACTGTCCTCCAGCCTGGGCAACAGAAAGACTGTCTCCAAAAAAAAAAAAAAAAAAAAATAGAACTACCATATGATCCAGTAATCCCACTGCTGCATATCTGTCAGCAAGGAAATCAGTATATTGAAAAGATACCAGCACTCCCATGTTTACTGCAGCACTATTTGCAATAGCCAAGATATGGAATCAGCCTAAGTGTCCATCAATGAATGAATGAAGAAAATGAACACACAATGAAATATTATTCAGCCATAAAAAAAGAATGAAATCCTGTCGCTTGCAACAACATGGATGGAACTGGCAGCCATTATGTTAAAGGAAATAAGTCAAGCACAGAAAGATAAATATCGCATGTTTGCACTCACATGTGCAAGCTAAAAAAAAGTTGAAATGGAACTCGTGGAGGTAATAGAATAATGGTTACTAGGGGCTGGGAAGGATAGCAGGGAACGGGGGATAACGTGGAGATACTTAATGAGAACAAAATACAGTTAGAATGAATAAGATCTAGTATTTGCTAGCACAAGAGGGTGACTATAGTTAACAACTTATTGTATATTTTAAAATAACTAAGAGTGGAATTGGAATGTTTTTAACAATAAGTACTTGAGGTGATGGATACGCCAATCCCCGATTTGATCATTGCACATTGTATGCCTGAATCAAAACATCACATGTACCCTATAAATACAAATATATAAATACATATACCCATCCTAATTAAAAATATGTTTTTTAAAAAAGAGGCAGTGATGCTTTTTCCAGGGAGATGGTCTGAAGTTCAAGGGATCTTCACAAGATCGTCACAAGTTATTATGCAGGCCAGTGGGTTGCAAAGCTCCACTCCTCACCAGAGCCTTCACCAGGGCAAGAGGTGGCTTGTGATTAACCTTGGGATTCATCCAGGAGCCTGTCTGAGCTGTTAAGAGGTCACAGGAGCGGGCTTGTGTACCTCCTTGTATGGGGATGCTTTGGGGCACCTCTATGGAAAGTCCTGCATGACCACGGAAGAAGTTAAGGACACAGGAGTGGTGTGTATTGGAACATCTGCCTGGTCTTTGAGGCCAGTTTCACAGCCAAGAAAAATTGCAATAGGAATTATTTCTTAGGTATCTGCTTTGTGCTCTATCACCTCAATACCATTACCACACTTGAGATCATTAACATGAATGCAATATCATTTTACAGTCCATATTCAGATTTCCACGACTGTCTTCAAAATGTCCTTTTGAGTTTGTTGTTTCTAAGCAGGAAGCAGTTGACTCCAGGTGATTTTTAAGCTAACAGTTGAGACTTCAGCTCTGGGTGTGCCTGGCGTTGGCATGATGGTGCAGATGTGTAAGGGTGCCAGGTAATCAGCTGGTGCTAGCTGATACATACCCTCCTGCGGTACTTGCATTTTGAAGAGGACTTCTTGGGACAGGAAGAAGCGCCATTCCTCAGAGGGACATGCCTCTGTTGGCATGGTTTCAGTTGCAGTGATGGGCTGTGGGAAGCACGTTGAGGAGGGACGGCCAGCTGGCACCCCCTTTAACAACTGCACACAGTGCACAGGCAGCCCCCAGCTTGGCCTCCTGATAAAGCCGCTGCTCCTAGGGTCAGAGGGGATGGTGGTGAGGGGACAGCACTCGGCCCTCCCCAGACCCTCTGGGCTGCCCTTGGGGCCTGGCACTGTCCCTGTAAGAGGTCTGGGTGGAGCAGAGCTGCCTGTCTTCCCCCACCCGCCCTCTCAGAGTACTCAGGCTCTGTCGCTGGCAACAAAGGCCAGAGACACGAGCAGCAGGCTGAGTCAACATGGTGTCCTGTGGCACGGAGTCAAGGAGAGAAATGACCCAGAAGACTCGGTGTTTTCAAGACTGGACTTCCTGTTGTAGTGCAGGGCACAGTGTTCCATGAACATGCTCTTCCCATGGGCTTCCAACAGGCAGGCTACGGCCTGCAGGCTTTGCTCTGTGGTCAGTGCCCACCAGACTTTGAAGACAGCAGTGAGAGGAAGTGGCCGGCAACTACCTGGGTGATCTCCTGGGTCCACCAGGAGCCCAACACACTTTCCCTGCTGCCGACTGAAATTTAAAACTAGATGTAGCTATGTGAGAAGAAACCGCCCAGGGGATAATCTACGGTGAAAGTAGGCCCTGCCTTGAGATGGAAATGACTTGGCTGGAGACACCATGGGCTGAGTTTTCACTTGTGCCTCACTGGTCACACAGGACAAGAGAGCTAGGGTCAGGGTGGGTGATTGGTCCCCCAACAGTCACAGAAGCCTCAGGCTGGAAGGCTCCTTAGACAACAGTCAAGCATCCGGGTTTTGTCCCGGCTCCAGTGCTGGCCACTAAAGTCCAGTCCCACCCCCTCTTCAATAACAGCCCCTCACGTTTCTGGGCCCCCTGTGATCCTCAAAGCCCTGTAAGATCCCAGTGGGGGCCAGGGGCGGTGGCTCATACCTGTTATCACTTTGGGAGGCTGAGGTGGGTGGATTACCTGAGGTCAGGAGTTCAAGACCAGCCTGGCCAACAAGGTGAAACCCCGTCTCTACTAGAAATACAAAAACTAGCCAGGCATGGTGGCAGGTGCCTGTAATCCCAGCTACTCGGGAGGCTGAGGCACAAAAATTGCCTGAACCCAGGAGGCAGAGGTTGCAGTAAGCCGAGATTGCGCCACTGCACTCCAGCCTAAGCAACAAGAGCAAAACTCCCTCTCAAAAAAAAAAAAAAAAAAAAAGATCTCAGGGGGTTCTAAGAGCCCAGGAGGTAAGACTGGAATTATCCTCATTTTAAAATGAGGAAAAGCCCCAGGGAGGAAAGAGATCTTGTTACCAGAAAGGGGTCCCAATCCAGACCCTAAGAGAGGGTTCTTGGATCTTGAACAAGAAAGAATTCAGGGTGAGTCCACAGTGCAAAGCAAAATCAAGTTTAAGAAAGTAAAAGAGTAAGAAATTGGCTACTCCATAGGCAGAGCAGCCCCGAGGGCTGCTGGCTGCCCTTTTTTTTGGTTATTTCTTGATTATATGCTAAACAAGGGGTGGCAAAGAAAGACCAAGAGGGAAAAGGGCTGTCTTCAGAAGAGAAGCATTTTCGGAGAAAGATCGTTTCTTTCAGAGGGTCCCCACAAAGATGCCCACTGGTCTGGAGACAGCTAACTTGGCTGCTGCACTAGAAGGAAGTGAGACAACCTGCCTCTAGGCCACTTTCCAACCCTTAAATCCTGTGGTTCCATCTGGTTTAAAAAGCTGCCAAGCTTAGACAAGGGTGAGGGAGACATACCCCACTCCCAGAAAGGCCTGTCCCTAAGGAATCCCAAATTGGTTTAATTCTCAAACGGAATGTGCAGACCCTTCTCCACACCTTGGCCCATTCAAAGTGCATCTTTACAAATGTGAGTGAAAAATAACACTAAAGAGAACTCCCTGGGCATCCCATCACTGAAGGTGGATTTCCCCAGCAGAGCATGACCAAGCTGGGGTTACACTGCCAGAAAGCACCCCCACTCCCACCTCATTTGTGCAATTTTTATGGCCCTGCTCTTACCAAGCTCAAGGCCACATCACAGACCCTCCTGACCTCTCTGAGATCAGCAGGTGGCCTCCTGTCCCTGCCAATTCTTAAATTCTCAAGTTAAAACTTCTCTTTGAAATTAGAGGCCTCACCCGTCATGGTGAAACGTCACAGAATAAAGATTCTATCCACTACAAAGTTTCTCATATAAAATTTTTCTTATTGTGGTTTATGTATGAAAAGACTGTCAACCAACTTGCAGGAAACAATGAGACAGGTCCGCCATGTGTAAATTAAATTCGAATCTAGTTTATTTGCAGAATTTTACTTAACCAATTGTCATTTCTTCCTGTTTCTCACCATTATATAAAAACTTACCCTTTGTACAAGTATGAAAAATGCTGAACAATGAATTAAGTCGTGAATATTGCACATTTAATGTCCAAAAGAAAGTTGTGGTTTTTAAAGGTCACACTAGATATGTGGGAAGAAAAAGAGTTGAACACACTTAAGTTTGCGTCTCCACATAAGTGATTTTAAACTATTGAAAGAAAAATAAATTCTAACTATCAGTGCTCAATAAGAGATAGTACATCTGTACATTAAAAAATAAAAGTTATAATCAACAACATTCCTTGCAATTTCATTATCCCAAAAGAGGATCAGTAGTATAATTTTTTTTTCAAGTTATTTTCATCAGGAATCAGGAACCTACCAGAGTGAAGGAAACCTCAAATACAGCTACTCCTGGACACTGATGCCCGAGGCATGCTGTGGAAACTGGACCAAAATGAAGTCTGCGTTAGTAAGTCTAGAACTTTACCCAGCACAACCCAGACACAAATGGAAGATGGTAGAAGGGGATACTTTTTTTAAATCAACACACTTATTTCCTAACATTATATTCTCCATTTTGCTTAATAAAACAAAGTTAGCTGATCAGAAAAATGATCAGCTACTATCTCAAAATGAGCTGTACAGTTGGCCCAAAATGAAGAGCGGGCAGTAGTAGAGGATTAAGTGCAAAGTGCCTTGTTGTTAGGCCTGTCATGAAGATGTGGGGTGAGATCTGTCTTGGGCAGCAACTGATACTAAAGCTGACGTCTGCAGTCTCAACTTGTCACTAGCTTAATGTGCCCCCCATGGGGCACAGCTACTGAAAGCTGATGCTGCCCAAGCATTTAGGGAGATAATTATGCCACTTGGACCACACTGGTGAGATTCTAACCCCAGAGCTGGGGCCAGAATGAGGTAAAGGAGGCACCACGGGTGTAAACCCAAGGAAGCACTCTCTTGGCACCTGCAAGCAAGCACCAACTTAAATGTATGCCCCAAGTGCCTCATTTTTCTCACCCTAGCCCTGGCCCTGCTAATCCGGGGCACACCCCTTTTAGGATAACATGGACTAATTTGGACACTTTCCCCAAATTGCAGCCCAGTTAGACATGATGGTAGAAAAGGTCTAACTAAAGACATTGCAGGGGAGATGGGCGTGGTGGCTCACGCCTGTAATCCCAGCACTTTGGGAGGCCGGGGAGGGCGGATCACAGGGTCAGGAGTTTGAGACCAGCTTGTCTCAACGGCTGGGTGAAACCCCGTCTCTACTAAAAAATACAAAAATTAGCCGGGCATGGTGGCATGCACCTGTAGTCCTGGCCACCTGGGAGGCTGAGGCAGAATAGCTTGAACCCAGGAGGCAGAGGTTGCAGTGAGCCGAGACCATGCCATTGCACTCCAGCCTGGGTGACAGATGAGACTCGTCTCAAAAAAAAAAAAAAAAAAAAGACATTGGGGGATTTAGCCTGGATTTAGCCTAAGAGGTGAGGGGTGGGGTGGAAGTGGTGTTAGACATGTGATGAAAACTGAAAATATCTAAAGGTCTGCCTCAAGGAGGGGCAAGAGAACAGCCCCAGCCTGAACTGCTCTGGACAGAACCACGACCAATAGGCAATGTAGAAACATCTTGGTTCAACAGAAAGCAGAACTACAGAGCCTGCAGATGGCAGCCTGGGCCTGCCCATCACAGGCTGGACCACCAGGCACTGGACAGGGGCAGAGGAGAGGCAGGAGGATCCCTGCAGAGTGAGAGGGGCACTAGATGAACATGAATGACCCTTCTGACTTTAAAAGTCTACAATTCCAGGACATTTGCTTCCTGCTCCAGAAGAAAGAATTTCAGGAATAAAAACTCAGTGAAAAAGCACATATCACCTTCATTTGAAAGGAATGAGGACATGAACACTCTTGGCTTGTATGACATGTACACACTGATTTTGATGATGAATTGGGAGGAACCAGGAGGCCGTCACTTGGTCGAAAGGAAGTTAGGCTGGTCTATGGGTTTTCATTTTCTGGACTAGGCTTCCCCCAACCTCAAAGAAGTGAGAGACTCAGGCACACAACCCCAGTGGGGCAGAGGCATGCGATGTCTGAGCCAACAAAGGGTGGTGAGACTAAGAAACGAGTCACGCCTTGGAGCTGAGGTCCCCAGTGTGCAGGAGCTTTGGAAACATGTACAGGTGGGTCCCGACTCCACTGCTACTGTCATGCTATGTAGACACATCTGGCAGGACCTCCCTCCCTCTATGTCTGGTGTGTTCCAGCATTCTGCCCTTCACTTGTTCTATAATAGGCAGTGGGACAACATGATTCAGGGATGCAGCCTGCCTCTGCAACCCACCTGTGCACTGCAGCATGGGGAGTGATGGAGAGGGAGAGAGATGTTTTTCATGGCAACCAGAACGCTGCCTCCTCCTGCTCCCAGGAAGCTGTTAGACATCCTTATTTTGTCCCGATGCCACTGTTGGCCACCCTGTGGTGAAGTCTGGAGCCTGCAACCGTTCGCCCTCCACGCTGCTCAGTCCACGGGGCCTTGGTCTTGCTTGATTCCAGTCTTGATGTGGAGCACCCATCACTGATTCTGAAACCACAGCCCCGTGCTCTCTGGAGGCCAAGAGTTTTTTCAAGCCAAGGCTCATTACCCCTGCAAGCCAATGGGCGGGCTGGTCTCTCTGCCACCCTTCTTTCCCAGGAGGCTACAGCAGTATGGCCATGTCTGAACTATCTCAGTGTCTTTATAGCACGTTCCTAGCCCAGAGTTTCCCACAGAAACCTAGGAGTTGAGTCAACCTTCCAAGGTTAAGCAAGAAAGAGTTAAAGAGGAAGCACTTTCACTGACCATCTCTGATGATTAATGAAGTTCAATGTCAAATAAATTAAATGACATCAGGCATAAAAACCTACAGCAACTTTAACAGCTGAAATACTTTACAAGATAGTGTGATATCCCTATAATTTGGTTTTTAAACAGTTACAACCAAAGATAAATGATTTTATTTTTTATAATTTTTACAGACCAAAAAACATTATACAGATTAATCATAATTTTCTTAAAATGTGCATACTGTCACTCAAAAATTTCACATCCTAGGATATCAATAATTATATCCTCCTCAAAGAAAACACAAAATATTTCCAAACAAAAATCGCTGTTGCCAGATCAGACTATTGAATTGTCCACAGCTTCTCAAATTTTCTTATACACAGAACAAGATGATTAATTTTGAAAACAGAGAGAAGCAAAAATAAGAAAAGCTGAGACAGGTCCCTCTGAGATGGACATTTTGTGGCCTGTAAAACTCAAGAGACTGAACAGGGATGTTCTTTATCAGAGCTGCAAAGCGTGTCTGTAAGGCAGAATCGTTCTGTCCAACTAAAGAAATTCAAAGTAAAGAAAAGCTCCTACCAACTTCCCAATTTTGGGGGAAGCATTCCAAAAGGACATTTGAGGAGAGATTAGCACTCTGTTAACTATATTCCTATACCCCTATAAACATTCTTGGTGGCTGTTTAGACATTTTTAGGTAAATATTCTCAGGCTACAAACTACCCATACACAAAGACATATTAAGCCAGCTATACAGGCAAAATCCATCTAGAGCTGATAGAATGAGGAACATGAGAACAGAAGTCAAACTGCTCATTCCCGGGAGAAATAACATGAGCAAGAAGATGGCCACAGAACAAGGCAAAGTTACACACAGGCTTTGGTAATGAATGAACTGTCAACAACAGAAGGCACGTGGCTATGGAAAAAAGCCAAATTTCAGTAGATCTCCTGACCTGATCCAGTTTCCACAGACAAGTGTTTCAGCAGGTCCACTGGCTTCATCTGAGTTTGAAGTTAAAAAACAAGCAGGGAACAGAGAATCAGGTCTTCAGTCTCCCTCAGTCTCTGTCTCCTGACAGTGAGCCTTTCAGATATCAAACATGGTGTCTATCAAAGGGTGCAAACTTAGGTGTCGACAGGGGCAAATGATGTGAATGAGGCTAGGGTCACGGCCCGAGGGAATGCACAGACTCTCCCGACTGGAGAGAGGCAGCCCTGTCTGCACTCCTCACCAAGTGGACCAAACAAAACATCTGTGCAAAACATGCTCCTCCCAGACTGCCAGCTTGCCACCCTGATTCAGGCAGGCAGCTTCTCCATGAGGACACACGGCTGGATGGAAATGGACTTGTCATCATCTCTACTGCTCACTATAATCACGATCAAGTGGTCATATTTTACACATGACCCACTTTAACTAACTCGGCATTTTTATCTCCCTTCTGAGAAAAACAATACTTTAAAACTACCGTATTTCCCCACATTTGAGAAATGCAGAAATTTTCAAAATTGACTTTTTTACTTTAGAGGAACACAAATGGGGTTTAAAAGTAAGGGTACTACGTGACTTCCAAGGTTGTCAGATCTGGAACATTTACATAAAACGGAGACAGAAGTGGAAACATGCAAGGAACTCTATCTGGAGTTCTTGTGAGATGACTGGGACATTCGGCAACTGTGAGTGGCTCTGTACCCAAGTGGAACTTAGTAAGTTTCTCTTGTGGATAAATATAAAAACTTAAAGAGTCCCCAGACGGTCTTAAGAGCTAAGAAAACACACACACACACACACACACACACACCCACACGCCCCAGAATTATCTAATATCTAATGCCTCCCAACTTGCACTTCAGTCAACTACACATTGGCCAAACTGAGCTCTACAGTGAAATTGAGCAAAGTTACTTGTGCAACAGCAAAGTTAAATGTAAACATAAACAGCAATAGGTTTTTCAAGAGCCTCAGTGTTACTACCGTATGTGGTCCAAATAATGCACTTCTGGATACAGACAGTTAACGAGAAGAGCCAAGAAGCTTTTCCCATCTTGAAGGCAATGGCCAGGATGCCTTATAAATTGGGTGGCTTGCAATATTTGATCCTGGTATTCAACATACTGCTTACTTGATGCCATGGATTCAACAGCATTCAGAGCCTAAAAGACACGGAAGACGAGAGGGTTAACTCCATAGAGGCACATAATGTGACTGCCAGAGGTACAGCACACCCATTATTGCTGTGTACTTCAACTGTGAGGCTTGTGGGAAGGAGGCCTACGGAACTGAGGTCAGGAGTCCGGAAGGCAGGCATTGATTAACTTAACCACAACCAGAAGGAGGCCGGCAGCCCAAGCCTCTGTGGCCTTTGCAGCATCCCACACCCAGCCTTCCCTGTTTCTGTTCCGTGCTATTTCCCAAGCTTGCCTTACCAAGAGCCACTGCTGTGGCAGGCTGCTCTTGTTTCTGGGCGCCTCACCTGCCACACCCATTTCTAAAGCCTGCCTTGTCCTCGTTCTGCCCAGTCCCACCTGTGGGGTCCTCCCCACCAGACTGTCCACTCCTTCTGTTTCTAGGGTGCAACCGGAAATCCCAGGCACCAGCCTCATCTTGCTAAGGTGAAATCTGTTCAATCTGCTGTTGGGTATGTTCCTAGGTTATGAGATAATGTTATATGAAACTGTCTAACGGAAAGGAATTCTAGAGGAACCAGTTGCTAAGTGCTGCCAAGAGTAAGTGAGAAGGTTGTTAAATCGGCCAACAAGCATGAAGTACATAGGTTCCTCCCGAATTCATCTGACAAAAGACACAAAATCATGGCAGAAACTGTTTCCATGCCTCTCTTCAGAGGAAGAAGGAAAGAAAAACATTCTTTGACTCCAGAATTTTGATTATTCCTTTCTTCATAGTAGGAGAAGAGAAGGGGAAGAGACTGTATATGGAGAAAACAAAAAATCAACAATGGCTCTTGATTTTTGGGGTGGGGAGTTTTGTTTTCCAACTTAACAAGCTCATCCACCCCAGGATTCTGACGGTGTTCCCTTCCTCACTGGGGCACATCCCCCACCATGGAGTGCCCCACTCCCTCCTTGTCCCTTTTACAGAAACCACCGCACTAGAAAATATGTTCTAAAAGATGGAATGTGCTTGATTCAAAAACCATAAGAGAGGGGATTTTTTTGAGGATGATAAATAAACCAGAATTTTAGAAATTAACTACCAGGAGGGCTGTAGATGGAAGTCTTTGGGCTGAAAATAAACTGAAAGTATCTGGGTACCAAATTAAGAGCTATGTAAACAGAGTTCAATTTAAGAATAGCAATCAACTGGGACAGGCATTCCCATGAACCACAGTGTCCCTCTGTCTCTCTCCCTCTCCTTTCCTTCTTTAAATTTAGTCCCCCAGTCAACTTTGACAGTTTGCCTAAAACAATAATCATTTTCTAAAAAGATAACTTTCTTCAAATCTGAAAATTCTGATGACAAATATGAATGGGACATACAGGGAGTCATCACTTTAAGTCTAAAGAAATGAAGGCAAAGAGGCCCGGCCTGGGCAGCCCGGGGCCCCAGCTAAAGCAAGAAACTGATGCTGCAGGTACTGGTGGCCACAGGAGACGTAGTCTTCTCAAATACACCCTGCGTCTCACTGACTTCACAACCCGCCCTCAGGATATTCATCTGCCCACTGGGATGTTTCATGTAAGACAATAGGGGATTCAAACAGCAGCTGTCTAGGCAATGAGTGACAACTATCAGCTATTTTATAAGCCCAGATCCCTGTGAAGAACCTGCTAATTATTCTGTCTGATCCTTGCTCTTAATAACCAAGATCTGACATTGCACGTGGCTGGCTTAAACATGACAAAGCTGCCCCAGCAGAGGAGCTGAGGTGTTCAAGCTCTCAGCACTTACAGAGACAGCCCTGCAGAGCAGGGAATGGGAGAGACCTGGAGCCAGACTGGCCAGTGCGACTTCCAGCCCCAACACTTACTAGGTGTGTAATTTGGAACAAATTACTTAGCCTTTCTCTCTCTCTCTTTCCTCATCCAAAAAACCAGGATAATAATAGTTCCCAGCTGGATGCAGTGGCTCATGCCTGTAATACCAACACTTGGGAGGCTGAGGCTAAGAGGATCGCTTGAAGCCAGGAGTTTGAGACCAACCTCAGCAACAAAGCGAGACTCAGTCTCTACAAAAAAAATTTTTAATTAGCCAGGAGTGGCAATGCATGCCTGTAGTCCTAACTACTTGGGAGGCTGAGGTGGGAGGATTGCTTGAGCACAGGAGTTCAAGGGTGCAGTGAGATATGATCACACCATTGCACTCCTGCGTGGGCAACAGAATAAAACCCTGTCTTAAAAAATAAAATCGTTTCTGTGCTATAGCATTGCTATGAGGATTAAATGAGTTAAAGCTTTAACTCATTAATATTGGTCGAGTTAAAACTGATAACAGTACCTGGCACAGAGGGAGTACTCACGAATGCTGATCATCATTTTTTTACTGTGCACCTTTGTACCTGGCCAGCATGTCCTTAGGTTATAGGAATGTGGCCTTCCATGTTTTTAGAAGAAGCTGTAATTTCTAGCTACCATTCTGTCCATGTTAGGTTATTCTAGCATCAGCCAACAATAGTCAACCTTCAGACTCACAAAACAGGAACTACTTTCTCGGTTCAAGCTAAAGCTCAGCTAATTTCCATCCATCCCAACTGTAGCCACATCTTCTGTGCGAGATCCCAGCCCCCAGCTCCAGCCCCTGCCCCAGCCCAAGCATGTGGCAGGTAAGTGCATATTCACACTTATCAGAACCAAATTTAATCCTAGACAGACTTTTCGTTTGGCCTTACTTTTCTACAATGACAGTAGCAGCGATCTAGACAACTGCCTACAAAAATTTGGAGGTTGGCACATGAAACCATTTTCCCGTAAGTAGGGCACATGAAAGGGAACACTGTGCTACCACCACAGAGCATCATGTCATGGCGTGCACAGGCTACGGCTGCCACCTCCCTGCCTTCTAGGGAAGATGTGCAGGCAAACTTCCAACCCTTCATTGTATATACTGACCTGCTGAGCTTTGGGGGTCAGATGTAATTCAGAGCCAGGCCTCAAACGGATCTGATCTTCCATAGGAACCTGAACTGAAAGGAAGGCAGCCATGCTTCGGGCAACCACTCGGAACCTTAGGCATTAGGGAGAGGTCAGAAGAAGTAAATGGCTATTAAAGTGAGCATTTTGAAATAAACACCATATTTTCTATGACATAACAAGATTAACACATTTCCAGATCTACTGTGTTGTTCACCTTCTCAGGAAAATCTTAAATATGATCAAAAAGAAGTTTTATCCATTATCACCATCCAAACAATATATGTATAATTCAGATTCAAGAATGAAAGTGTTGGCAAAGATGTGGAATAACTGGAACCCTTGCACATTGCTGGTGGGAATGTAAATGGTGCAGGCACTAGGGAAAACAGTTTGGCAGTTCCTCAACAAGTGAAACATAGAGTTACCATAGGACCCAGCAATTCCGCTCCTGTGTATACACCAAAAAACTAAAAACAGATGTTCTAACAAAAACTGGTACACAAATGCTCATAGCAGCATTATCTGCAATAGCCAAAAGGTTGAAACAATCCAAATGTCCATCAGCTAATGAATGGATAAACAAAATGTGGAATACAAAGGAATATTTATTCAGCCATAAAAACAAATGAAGTACGGATACATGCTACAACATAGATGAACCTTGAAAACTTCACGTTAAGTGAAAAAAGTCCGACATAAGGGGCCACACATTG
This sequence comes from Pongo pygmaeus, assembly GCF_028885625.2. Lineage (NCBI taxonomy): Eukaryota > Metazoa > Chordata > Mammalia > Primates > Hominidae > Pongo > Pongo pygmaeus. Next base: position 60,512,781 of record NC_072390.2, read on the forward strand.
TATAATTCCATTTATATGAAATGTCCAAAATAGGATTGAATACATAAAGTCATAATATCAATTTGTGGTTGCCAGAGACATGGGGATTGAAGGGAGTGGAAGTGACTACTTAATGAGTGTAGGGCTTCCTTTTGGAGTGATGAAAATGTTCTGAAGCTAGATTGTGGTGATGGCTGCAACAACATTGTGAATGTTCTAAATGTCACTGAATTGTGCATATAAAAATGGCTACCATGGAAAGTTTTAAGTTATGTGTATTTTATCACAATTAAAAAAAAAAAAGAATAAAAGACACAAGCCAAATTTAAGTAAAACAAAATCTCGCAGTCCTGCTATCTTCCACCGCAAACAAAGAAACATGATGTTAACTGGTTCGGAATGAGTGAGTCCCAAAGTTATAACATCACAATGGGCTATTCCACAAGAATGATGACATCATCAAGTTTGCAAACTCTTTTCAACACTGACAAGGGCTTGAAAAGGAAACCATGATGTAAGTAAGTATTATGAGAGAAAATGGGAGCTAATGGCAAATTCTTTCACGCCTTGAGATTTTTTGCAACAAAAATCCAGACTTGTTTCTCATTACTTATCCTTCTTACCAACAGGCCTTTTAATTTTCTTTTTTTTTGAGACAGAGTCTTGCTCTGTTGGCCAGGCTGGAGTGCAGTGGTGTGATCTCGGCTCACTGCAACCTCTGCCTCCTGGGTTTAAGCAATTTTCCTGCCTCAGCCTCCTGAGTAGCTGGGACTACAGGTGCTTGCCACCACACCCAGCTAATTTTTGTATTTGTGTTTGTTTGTTTATTTATTTATTTATTTTTCAGACAGGGTCTGACTCTGTCACCTAGGCTGGAGTGCAGTGGCATAATTTCAGCTCACTGCAACCTCTGTCTCCCGGGTTCAAGTGATTCTCCCGCCTCAGCCTCCAGAGTAGCTGGGACTACAGGTATGTATCACCATGCCCGGCTAATTTCTGTATTTTTTGGTAGAAACGGGGTTTCACCACATTGGCCAGGCTGCTCTCGAACTCCTGACCTCAAGTGATCTGCCTGCCTTGGCCTCCCAAAGTGCTGGGATTACAAGTGTGAGCCACCGTGCCTGGCCACCAACAGATCTTAACCCAGCTTGACAACTTTACAGTTCACTAGACTGAGTCCCTCACAGATTCTGGATTTCCCTGAATGCCTCAAGTGCCTAGCTGACTTGGCTTTTGAACTAAGCTCGCATACCATCCATGACTGGCTCAAAACCAAAAAGAAATCAGTAGTGCAGTTAGGTTACAAAGTCCAAACACAACAGGAGATACTATTAAAAATACTGTTTGAACTGAAAATTTTTTTTAAAGGTAAGAAAAAATAAAAATGCTTTTTAGAATGTAAAGATGTAATCAGGCTCTGGGTTTTTTTTTTTTTTTCTTTTTTTTTTTTTTCCATTAATCTTTCTGGAGAACCTAGATCCTAAGTCGAAAAACCTACTGAACTATCACAACCTGTAAATAGGTACAGATGTCTGAGGCCTATTTAGAACAACAGTGTTAGAAAGGCGCTTCCTTACCTGTTAGACAAAGGTGACTTCCGGCCAAACCCAATTGCCCCCAGGATCCCAGAGCTGAGTCTCTCCTCAGCCACGAGGTTCTGCCTGCTCTGAACCATGAGAAGAATTCGAATGACAGATTCTGTCAGGACGGAGTCATTCTGCTCTGTCTGAATGAGGGAGAGCTGAAGGACTTGGTGCCACCACAAAAACAGCTTTGCCTCTTCCTCCACGGAGCTAGGGGAGGCACCGGAGGAAAATAAAATTAGAAGTAAATTTTTTCCACTCCCATTTAACTGCAAGTCCACATCAGAGTTTTAAGGATAGGAGACATTCAGTACTTCAAAAGCACAGGCTAACGGCTGATGTTAATAGAGCCATGGGATTGTAACCGCTGCCATCTGTGGAACACCTGCTACACGCCACTGTGATGAACTTTGTATTCTTCCACTTCATCCTCATGACAGCCCTATCAGGTGAGGGTTACTATCTCCACTTAACTCGTAAGGAAACTGATGCTTGGTGTTTCAAAGTGCCAGTTTTAGGAAACAAAAAATCTGCTCAGAAGATGAGCCTATTAATTAAGAATCTTTCCAAAACAACTGTCACCATACCTTAAAACCTTACTTTTTATGCACCACTTGGTTCTGTGTACTTAAAGCTAGACTTAAGCTCTAAATTCCAAGTTAACCAAATACAGCAAGTTTGATGTAACAGCCTGAGGGCCAACGTACCTTGGGTACACCTGTTCCAGCCACTTGCTTAAGATGAGCAGCACTTTCATTTCATTCCTTAGAGTCTGTTCGCTGTTTAAACACTGAAGCAGGTAGACGTAAAGAGTCAAATAACTGCCCAGGGTGAGGCACTCCTGCAGGAACTCTTCCATGGTGAGCTCGGGAACCTGAAGGGATACCAGAATGGGTCCCCATCCTGAATTCTGATTGAGAGGGCCTAAGAACATGAAGAAGAGACATCAAAATATAGGCAAGAATCCAATTACTTGACAACTCTAGCAAATATTTTCACTTTAAGCTTAACGATTTTTTTTTTTGACATAGCAACCTATGAGATAATAAGCTTCATGTCAAGACAACCTTTCTTACAGTGACCCTGGAGGCTACAAAAGTCAAATACACCTCAGGGCTCAGACTGGGAAGCCCTCGGGCCAGATGCCTGTCCCCAGCGTAGCCACCAGAAAGCTTTAAGAAATCAGAATTCAGGGCTGCATATGTATAAATCACGTTTTCTATCACATTATGATCCTAAAAACCACATGTAGACACTGCCTGTCCTGGCCAGTTAAGAATTTTAACTTTAATACTCTTTTTAAGAACATATGAACACTTATGCTTTCCCACGGGGAACTGTTATCACTCAATCTGTGAGTAGTTTTAGTTATCAAAGCTTAGTTTAACTCACGTATTGAAACTGTTTGATTTTTAGTAACACAGATGAGTTTGGAATAGCAGTGTTATCCTAATGGTTCTCCACGCTTTGGGGGAGTGAGGGTGGGGTGGCATGGTGATATGCACACCACCTCCATGGGTGGGCATGTGCTGTTCTTGCGTGGTCAGGACAGGGCAGATGGCAGGTTGTGGGCACTTCCTGGATCCTTGCTCCAATACCCTCCTTCTCACTCCTGCTTCTCTCCCACTGACTGCAGTGTGATGTGTTATCTGGATATCAGAGTTGAGAAGTGCTGTTCTCAGCAATTCTTAATCAGACTAAGCCGCTTCCAGAGTCTGAGAGTTTAGAGGTAGAAAGTAAAACAGATTTTTAAAAAGGAGGGATGACAATGAATGAGCCCTTCCTAATGCTTTAAAAGGTCTGATATGCAGCAATTTTAAAAACTTCTATGAAAACTCCTTTTACCAAAAGTGACAAAAACAGGGAAAATTAACCTCATGGACCATGATTATATAGATCCCGGTATACAGCATTTGTTTTGAGGACTATGACTTGGCCTGTGACACAACACAATTTGCATATCATAACAGGTTGGTCTGACCCTCCAAAACTAACGTGAAGTGGATTAGAGCTTTTCTCCCTTGAAACATGATTGTACCAACAGACATGACCACAGGTTCTCATGCTAACTGCAGATCTTTATGAAAAATACGTATATTCAGAAATATCCACAACATTTGCAGAGCAGAAAATTAGAATGGCAATTCCCTCACTGGGAAGAGTCTGGAAAGATATCTCCTGATGACAATGCTTTCATCCTTCTGGAAAAGACCAATACAATGGAGCGTAAGATGACCTCCTCTTACTTTCTTTGAAGTAGGCAGTGATGCAGGCTTCTGTAGTCTCAGCCATGTGGCGGACGGACGCCAGGCTCTGGCAGGCTGCTGTTAAAAGGGGCAGCACCACCAGCCCATGCATTTTTTGGCCAATCCAGGTCCGGATACTGCCCCGAAGGAACTCTGCTGTTGGAATAGTCGCGTTGTTCATCATCATCAGGACTTCCATAAAGAGGCTGCTAAGGGCCATGTGGCGGGTCTGGCTGTCCATGTCTGAAAGGAGCATAGACACACTCAAGAATGGCTGCCAGAAAGGTGCTGTCCATGTGATCAGGAGAATAACAGTGCTTCAATCTTAGCTGTTCTCCAGGCAGATTTTACAGTGCTAGTAGCTGACTGCAAGGGACCAGAAGGAAGGCTCTGGATGGTGTTGAGTTTGTACAGATAGTATGCAGCACACAGTTACTAAGAGTAAAAGCAGGAACTACTGTGAGTTCCCTGGGTACAGCAGCATAGCAGAGCAATACTTAATAAATAGACAAATCTGAAGCTGGTGTGAAAGAGTAACTTATCAGAACGTGTCTAGTCGGTCTTTATTTTCCAATCTTTGCTCGTGGAAAACCAAATACGTAGATCTCACCAGTCATTCGGTAAACCAAGTAGCAAAAGTACCCACTATCACTGCCACTGCTGTCAATATTCTAGGGTGATTTACACACATTAAAGGTTATTACTTAAAACTAAATATAAATGTAAGGAAAAACCTTTGTATAGCATCCTAACAACAACTCTTTTATTTCTTTGTTTTTTAAATAAGGAAAGTAAACCAACTGGTAATTTTTCAAAAAAAAATTGGAGGTAAAGAGAGAGGAATTCAACAAAAAGAACAAATTCATTTTACAAGAGAACTTCAAATGTTCACATTCAAAAACAGAAAATATATTTTACTGAGAGTTAACTGGAATAATTTTTGCCAACTCTTCTAGCTCTCCTTAAGCTGGGTACATTTTTTTTAAAGGAGTAGAACTGTAGCTTTCACACCACAGGGATTCAGTATTTATGTCAATAGGAAGGGTAAAAAGTTGAGAGATCTTATTCATCGCATCTATCAAAACAAATTCATCTACTTATGCAGGGTTAAATAAACCCTCACTTAATCTTTCTGTATGACCTACTTACTATCAAGCAAGGACTTAAAAAACAAGTTTGAGAGAGATAATAACAGTATATCTGTCTATTTCTTCATGTATTTCTATGGGTACAAATATTCTTGGAAATAAAGGCTCATCTCTGAATTTCAACTGAATAGCAATTTAAATTTTATCTCTTAATTATGACTAATAGGAATACATTACTACAACAGACCCTAGTCTCTCCCATTCCTGTTCATCATCAACAGGGCTCTCAAATCTTTTCCTAAATACCATATCTGATCCTATCACTCTTCTGATGAAGAGCTTTCCAGAACACCCTTCTCCCCTTTCCCTGGCCAGCTATTATTCAACCTTCCTGGTTCAATCATATCTGACTAACTCTAGAACAGTTTCTCCAGCACTGCTTGCTGATAGTTCTTTTCCATAAGATTCATTGAATGTGGCTAACTTGCCAGGCTGATGCTAAAATTTTAGATATTATCTCACTCGATACTTATAATATCTACATGAAACAGGTATGATCATTAACAACATTTAGCACCGTTTCATGTTTGTTGGTGATTAGGATATTTTCTTTTGCAGCATGTTGTTTCAAGGGTCTTGTCCATTTTTTTCTACTAAGTTGTCTTTTTCTTCCTTGTTTTATCCAGTGTGACAATCTTAGTCATTCACAGTTACTATAATTAATTACTGATGTAGTTGGGTCTAAATCTACTGTCTTCCTGTATGTATCCTATTTGTCCCTCCTATTCTACATTTCTTTTTCTCTCTTTTGCTTCTTTTAGATTATTATTCTACTTTTTCCCTGTTTTAGCTTGAAAACTAAATCCTCTCTTAAAATTCTGACAGTAGTTATCCTACAAATGAAAACATGCATTCCTGATTTTTCGAAGTCTGATGTTACTTGGTTCCCAGATGATGTAATGGCTTTGGAACATTCTAACTTCATTTCTCCACTGTTGCCATAGCCCAACAAACCATTTCTATTATTATTGTCTTATACAGTCAGATTTCATTTAGATTTACCCACACATTTACCAGTTTCATTGTTCTTCATTCTTAGTTTCTTCCTATTTATTTTCTCTTTATTATTTCCTCCCTTCTACTGTCTTTGACTGTTATTTTGCTGTCTTTTTAAATAACTGTTTAATGCTTATCTTTTTAATTTTTGCCTTTTAAAAAAGTCTATGATGAGCACTTAAGGCCCTGAAAGTAAGTGATACGGTTTGGATCTGTGTCCCCACCAAATCTCATGTTGAACTGTAGTCCCCAATGTTGGAACAGAGTTTAGTGGGAGGTGGCTGAATATGAGGGTGGGTCCTTCATGAATGGTTTAGCACCATCCTCTTGGTGCTGTTCTCATACTAGAGTTCTCAGAGATGTGGTAGTTCAAAAGTGTGCAACATCTCCCCCTCGCTCATTCTCTCTCTTGCTCCTCCTCTGGCCATGTGGAGTGTTACTCTCACTCTGCGTTCTGCCGTGACTGTAAGTTTCCTGAGGCCTCTCCAGAAGCAGATGGCAGCACCATGCTTCCTGTACAGCCTCTAGAACCATAAGCCAATTAAACCTGTTTTCCTTATAAATCACCCAGTGTTGGGTTTTTCTTTATAGCAGTGTGAGAACAGCCTAAAATAGTAAGTCCCATGTTAGCCGCATCCCACAAATTTTGATGCACTGTGTTTTATTATTCAGTTCTAAGTATTTTAAATTTCTATTATGATTGTTCCTTTGCCCAGCAGTTATTTAATAGTTTGCTTCTTAATTTCCACAGCGTTTTTCCCTCTAGTTCTATTTAGTTACTGATTTTTTTTTCTTTGTCATGCAACTTCAGGGCAGAAATACACAGAGATGAACATCTGGCTTTTACAAAGTTTTCTGCCTTACAGATCTATTTATCTGATATTAATATAGCTATGCCAGCTTTCTATTTTAATATTTGCCTGACATAATCATCTTGTGGAAAGCTTTCTATATCCTTAGGCTTTTGATGTATTTCTTATCAACAGCTTAAAGCTAGATGTTTTTGGTTATTAATCTACCTTAACAATCTTTGTCTTTTAACTTAACCATTAGTCCCTTTACCAATACAATTGAATTTTATCATCTTATTTTGGTTATTTTTCTCACTTTCTCCATGCTTCCTTTCTTGCCTTCTTTGGACTGAACATACTTTGGCCATTCCTTTTCATCTCCTTCTACTGACTTGGAAATTGTACATTTTAATTTCTATTCTTTTGGTTAATTTCTTAAAATTGTTAATATTCACACTTTAATCAAGGTATAAAGTTAATCTCTTGACCCACTAAACTAAGCAGTAGAACCTCAGAACACTTTTAACTCAACCTCTTTCCTAGCATGCTTTAGTATTTTCTTTAGTGACATCTACTGGGACAAACACTCTCAGGGCTCAATGAAAGTATGGTTCTTTACCTCGTCTTCATCATTAAAGGGTGGCTTTTCTTAGTTTACAATTCTAGGTTATGAGTCATTTTCTCATAACACATTGAAGTTGTTATCCCACTGTCTTACAGATTCTTTTATTGATACTAAGAAGTCAGCTGTCAGTCTAAATGTTGCTCCTTGGTAGGTAATCTGCCTTTCCTTCCTGGATGTAAAAGGTTTTGTTTTGTTTTGTTTTGTTTTTTAATTTTGCCACTGGTGCTTCTGCAGATTCACTATAATGTATACAGGTTTGAATTTCTTTCCATATATCCTACTTGGGATTTGCTGGGTTTACTGAATTTGAGGATTGCTGTCTTCATCAGCCCTGAAAATTTTCAGCCTTGCTATCTCTTCAGATATTGCTTCTCCCCAGTTAAGTATCTCCTCTCCTTCTGGAATTCTACTTGGATAATAGGATGTATATTAAACCTTCTCAGCCTATCCTCTATGCTTTTTAACCTCACTTTCACATTCTTTTTGTTTTAGAGATGGGGTCTCACTATTTTGCCCAGACTGGAGTGTAGTGGCTATTCAGACACAATCATTATACACTATGGCCTCGAACTCCTGGCCATAGGCAATCCTCCCGCCTCAGCCTCCATGCCCAGCTCACTTTTATGTTCCTTCTCTGTTCCTCTGTGCTGCAATCTGAGTATTTTCTTCAGTTTTATTTTTCAGTTTACCAATTTTCTCTTCAGATGGGTTTAATCTACTGTTGAACTTATCCATTAACTTTATTATAATCTTTATATTTTTCATTTCTAAAATATATGAATCTCTCAAACCTGCATATTTCTACAATCCCTTGCTTCTTACTGATAACTTCAATCCTCTCTTATTTCAGCATATAATAAAAATACCTTTTTTGCTTACTGTACTAATTATTCCACTATCTTCAATCTTTTCATTTCTGATGCTGCTGTTGTTTTCTATTACTTTGTTCATGGTACCTTGTTTCCTTGTGTCTTTTGTGACTTTTTTTACTGTGAGTTTGCTGGAACTTTGAGGCATGAGTTAAAGATGGGTTTCTCCAAACAGGATCTATGGTTGCTTTTTGCCAGATGCTGGTGGCACTGCCAACCCAGAACTACTGTAAATTCTTAGATTGAGGTTGTTGTTATTACTGCTGTTTTTAACAATCTAGGTAGTCTGAATTCTTGCTTCAAAACCACATGAGGGTCAGCTTGTTATCAATTCTCAAAACAGATATCTCTTTTCCTGCATAAACTTTTAACCTAACAACGAGGCCAAAACTGTCTTTGCCTTCCTCTCACAAGAGGAGGTTTACTTCTAGCTTATCTTTACAGTAAAAATGTCACCCTGTGGATTATGCATGGGATTTCCTTTTAGGCTCCCATCTTAGGCAGTCCCTGGGCTTTACCACCTCCCCCTAATATCCAAACATATTCAGCAAAACACTTCAGGGTGACAGCAGCCTCAGAACTCCACCTACCTTTATGGGTTTCTCCTTTCACTTAGGTTCTGGCCTGAGGTTCCCTTACCTTTTTGCCACTCCACTAATAAATTTAATTTCCAGTTTCTTAAAAACATTTCATCCAGCACCCAGTTATCTTCAGCAGGAGAGGTAGTCAGTATGTCTAGTCCACCAAACTGCCAGGAGCAGAAGTTCTCCATACACAGTTTCTTGACAAGTCTACAGATGATTCTGAATGCCCTCCCAGTTAAAAGCCAAAATCCCTAGAAATGCCACTCACTGAAAGGTCTCTGGTATCTCCTAATCATTAGATCCCACTGTCCAGCTTAACAGTCAGTCTCGCCCACAACCCAACAGCATCTGCCAGTGTCAATCCTTCCCCACTGCTGAGTCCCTGGTGTCCAAACACCTCTCTGACCATTGCTTCTCTGGAAAGAGGAGTGCCAGTGTCCTGAACATCCTCCTGATCTCACAGTGCCTCACACACGGCAGGAATGCATTGACTGAATGAATACAGGACTTCCGACTGGTCACTTACCGGGCGGGTTAAAGACAATGATATCATCTAAAAGCTTAGACATTTCCTGTTCTAGGACTGCTAAGGTGATTTTTCCATTTTGTTCCAGGGTGCTGAGGAATTGAACCATCTGATGAGTAAAAGCTTGGCATTTTGGAACTGCATCCTGACCAAAAAAAAAAAAAAAAAAAAAATTCATTCAAATGAATCCAAGCAAGGAGTGTTAACTGCATATTTCCTGGGAGCATGGCACTGCAATGAATGCTTGGGTAGGGAGTAGAGGGGACACAACAGGAAGCCACATGAAGACTTAGTCCCACGTGGCCCAAGGGCCCTAGTGAAAGGCAAATCTACGGTAACACTTTGACCAGGGTCCATGTTTTCCAAAATTGTGGCAGAATACTCTTCCTTTTTTACTACAAGAATAACAACATTAACCAAACACTAACTATTTGCCAGAAACTTTTCCAAAAACTTTTATGTTCATTATCGAATTCAATCCTCAAAACACCACTTTGAGACAAGGTACTATTTCTTTTTTTTTTTTTTTTTTTTGAGATGGAGTCTCACTCTGTTGCCCAGGCTGGAGTGCAGTGGTGCAATCTCGGCTCACTGCAACCTCCTCCTCCTGGGTTCAAGCGATTCTCCTACCTCAGTCTCCCGAGTAGCTGAGACTATAGGCACCTGCCACCATGCCCTGCTAATTTTTGTATTTTTAGTAGAGATGGGGTTTCACCATGTTGGCCAGGCTGGTCTCGAACTCCTGACCTCAGGTGATCCTCCCGCCTTGGCCTCCTAAAGTGCTAGGATTACAGGCATGAGCCACCGCGCCCAGCCTTTGCAAGGTACTATTTCTAATCAGATGAGAAAACTTGGGGACTTTCCCTGTCAAGCCTAAGCTCATATTACTAACCTCCCTCCCTCCCTGCTATTCTGCTACCAGTGACATTCAGATCATGAAACCAGCAGCTTGCTGGCAGCCCTCAATCCTTCTGACCTTTCATCAACATATGACATTGCTAGTAAGTAAAGGTTCACCCAAAGGGAGAACTCAACCCAAAAGATCTACAAGGCCAAAAGATGAGTATATGATAATACACATCCCCCGACTTCCTCTGCTGAGCACTTCCTAGGTTCAAGACTGTCCTTTGTAGCACTTATGCTACTACCAATCTCCAAGAACAGTCCCTGCCTTTTAAACTACCTCTCAACTTACAAGATGCTTCTGGCTGTCAGTAGGAACAGAAAGGCCCGCAGACACTTTCAGGAGCTTCATGATTAATTCAGCATAAGATTCTTTCGCCAGGATGATGGATGGCGGGTAATGGCTGCTGAAATAACCTAGCACACTCTGGTACGACACAATATCCACAAGATGCCATGAAAGCGAGCTTGTCTGTCCAAGAAGACTAAGTAAAGGTGAATCCTAAAAATAAAATACATATTCCTTTAGTTCCAGAGCCCCAATTTTTCCAGAAATATGTGTTGCTAACTAGTCTGTGGAATAACTAAGATGGCCTGTGGCAAGCACAGAACAGTTATGATATCAAGTAAGTATCTACTCGAGTTAGGAGTACTAGTGAAAGCAATAACCAAAGTTTTGGCAAAAACACATTCATATTAAGATGTATTGAGTATCTGGAACCCAGGTTCTTTTCTTTCAAAAGAACTCTCTGTTCTGGTGGGACATGCCAAAATTGACTTCAGGAAGCACACAAGAGATTGAAGTAGATATTAATGAGATATAAATTAAAGTTGATTAATATATTCTAACTCAGTGTGGTTCTTTGCATAATTTAGAATCAGATAATGAGCTATCCAAGAAAATCAGGCATCTGGTTAAAGGTACATCTCATATGCCAAGCATCTGTTCACACTGATAGGGGCACTGGAAAAACAAATGAAAAACTATGACCTAGTAGAAAGCAAAGATCTAAGCAGCCTTGCCGAATTTTTGCCATAAGCTTCCCAAACTTACTGTTTGGTCTACCAGTTGAACTTCCTTTGCCAATAAAATCATCATGAAAAGGAGGCAGACAATCATGCTGCGGGTTTCTGGGTGGGGACTGGGATTCCAGGCATCAGAGAGCACACTAACCCAGTTGACTTCACAGAGTACAGACCCCAAAAATAAGAAACAGCTCTTGGGGCTTCCTCGTTCCACCTAAAAGAAAATGAATTAAAATCAATGTGTTGCCTTGTGCTATCTATGTATCTGGAAAATGTATGTAAATTGTTTCATAATTATGTTTTTAAGAAACACTTTTTCCCCAGATTATATCACTTAGAATCCCACCTCCTAGAGATTTAGACTTAATATTTGTAATATCTTTCCTTCCACAGTGTATGTGTGTATATTTTAGTTTGTCTGTTTGTTCAGATTTCAGCATTTATTCCAATCATTCTTAATAAGCAAGGAATGACCTTCCCTAACCCCAACCTGGGTGGAGAATCGCTGCCACAGTAAGTCACTGGAGCTGCAGGGAGTGTATCAGAATCTTCAGGTGTGCCAGGACAGGGCAAAGTTGAGATTTACTAGTCAGTAGTTCCCAAACTTAAGGGTGTATCAGAACTCAATGGAAGGTGTATTAAAACAGACTGATGGGCCTACCCCTAGAGCTTTTAATTTTGCAGGTATGGGTTGGGAGCCAGAATGTGTAAGTTCCCAGGTAATGCTGATGCTGCTGTCCCAGGGACCACACTACTTTGAGATCCACTACACTAGTATATATTATTTATATTGCCTTTTCCTTTTTTTTTTTTTTGAGATGGAGTTTCACTCGTTACCCAGATTGGAATGCAATGGCATGATCTCAGCTCACCATAACCTCCGCCTCCCGGGTTCAAGCAATTCTCCTGCCTCAGCCTCCTGAGTAGCTGGGATTACAGGCGCCTGTCACCACGCCCAGCTAATTTTTTATTTTATTATTTTATTGCTTATTTTTTATTTTATTTTTAGTAGAGACCGGGTTTCTCCATGTTGGTCAGGCTGGTCTTGAACCCCCAGCCTCAGGTGATCTGCCCACCTCAGTCTCCCAAAGTGCTGGGATTACAGGCGTGAGCCACTGCACCTGGCCTATATTCCCTTTTTAATGTAATGTTGTATTATAACAATGTCTCCGCATTATTAGTCTTTACAATTTTTGATGACTGCATGTTTAAATTCTATTTAAAATATATTAGAGAGGCTGGGTGCGGTGGCTCACACCTGTAATCCCAGCACTTTGGGAGGCCAAGGCGGGCAGATCACAAGATCAGGAGATCGAGACCATCCTGGCTAAGATGGTGAAACCCTATCTCTACTAAAAATACAAAAAATTAGCTGGGCATGCTGGTGGGTGCCTGTAGTCCCAGCTACTTGGGAGGCTGAGGCACGAGAATGGCAAGAACCTGGAAGGCGGAGCTTGCAGTGAGCCAAGATGGCGCCACTGCACTCCAGCCTGGGTGACAGAGCAAAACTCTTTCTCAAAAAAAAAAAAATTAGAGAATGAGGAACAGATATACTATAAAGTATATAAGAAACCTCAAAGATCTCTTACAAGCTATTTCAATAGTTCTAATTTGTTTAAAATAAAACACGGCTACTCATGAATTTTTCCTTTCAAAATGAAGATTAAAAGCTCTAGTCTATTTATAAAATCATGATCAATGGAATTTGGTGATGATTCATTTCTTCTCATTACTGTTATTATATTATGCTAACTACTAATTCTCTTCCTTTTAGAAAATGATTCTTCATTGTCCATTATAATCTGTTCTCTATCCTCACCCTCAACCCCACCAAAAAAAATATAGTTTATTATGCCAACAAGACACAAAGAATTAAAAGATCCCCAGCTTCTGGGGTGGTCAGGGTCATCTGCCATTAGAATAAAACTCCTAGAGACAGAGTCTACAGCATCCCTTAATAGGCTGTGCTACTATCTAATCTGTCTTATAGTTAAGGTCATCCTTTTTAAAACTCCATCTTATAGTTCTTTAAACCACCTTTCTCTAGTATGTTCATAATGGTGATAAATATTTACTTAATGCCTGTCTCATATACTAAATCTAGCTATAAAATCATTCTTGAGCCTTGGATTTCTCTAGAACAACTGCCCTCAGCTTTTCTTGCATTTCAGCTACTGAGGAGTGGCTGACAAGAGCAGCACAGATGGGGTTCCATTAAGGGCACTAAAAAAGTTAAGTATATTTTGCTAACTGTCATAAATAACTGTAGATCTGTATCAAAGCACTTAAGGTGTCTCAATAATAAATGTGACAGTAAGAGTAAACACAAACTAACTGACGAGACTATGAACAAATGAACTGAAACTACCATAAAAACCTAAGACAAGAGTGTAATTTAAAAAAAAAAAAAAAAGAAAAGCAATAAAAGCTCCAAATGCCTGACTAGTATGTACGTTACACTATACTCTCTGTTTTCTGGTTTTGTAACCATTGCTTCTACTGCAAAGACTCACATGCACTCTCTTTTTTTAAGTCATTTCAGGTCTGTACACGATTATGATGCATCATCGGTTGTCACAATGCATTTTATCTCCTATAATCAAATTATTCACTTGCATAACTGCTAAAAGAAATAGCTTCAGTACCAATTTACATTTGCTTTAATAAAACATTTAACAGTAAGCAGTTGTTGACACAAACTGTAATGACACAAACACATCAATAACAACCATGATTAAGCATAACGGAGGCATTAAACTATGTACTCACATGTGACAAAGTCTAGGGGATGACCGACATATTATAGATAAAATCTTTCTCTGGGTTTTAAAAATGGTCCTGTAGATGTTTTAACACAATGAAATGACTTCCACAGGACACTGTTTTTCCACAAGCACCACTGAGGCAACACAGAATGTATTCACGGTCCACGGTGGCACACACTGCCACTATGCCTAACAACCACAGTGACCAGGCTGCTCCCTAGAAGCCAGATCTCTCTAGGCTGCGACCCGGGGAGTGAAGGGCTTACTTTGAAGAAGGCCTCCATGAGCATCTGGTCAGGGTGCAGGTCCTTCCATGGCAGTTTCCGGTACGTGCTATGGAAAGTGTACAGAATGAACTCTGGCATTTTGGGTGCTGTACATGCTTCACAATAATGCATCAGGTGCAACCAAAGGGCTCCTTCATCACCTGGCAACAGCTTATCTAGAATGTGAAAAGAAAATAGAGCTGAAGACCTTTGGTTTACCTTTAAAAAAAAAAGAAAAGCAAATTTGAACTAAAAGTCTAAAATCTAAGGTTCTCATGATTGACCCAATTTCAAAGATTTTCATGTAGGGAGAGTGGTTAAGGGGACTACCGGCAGATTAGTAATAAAGAATGGTACTTTAATTACCCACTCGGGTAACTGGAATGAGCAGATGCTGTGTGGGAAATAATCAGCTTTTCTTTAAAATTTCTAAATGTATGGCTTTTTAACTGAAATACACTCCTAGAGCCTATTGCCCTCAGTATGTATTCAGTTTCACACATTTAGTGCTTCATTCATTTGGCACTCAGGAGAAATCCAATATCCCTCAAAAGGAAATGTTCCATTTTTTAAAAGAAGACATACAAATGACCAATAGATGCATGAAGAAATGCTCAGTGTCACTGATCATTAGAGAAATGCAAACTAAAACCACAACAAGATATCAGTGCACAGCTGTTAGGATAGCTGTTACCAAAAAGATGAACGATAACAGAGAGAAAGAAACTCCTAAACACTGTTGGTGGGAGTTTAAATTAGTACAACGATTATGAAAAAAGGCATAGAGGTTCGTCAAAAAACTAAAAATAGACTACCATATGATCCAGTAATCTCACTTCTGGGTATACATCCAAAAGAAAGGAAATCGATAGGTTGAAGGAATAACCGCACTCCCATGTTCACAGCAGCATTATTCACAATAGCCAAGATATGGAAACAACCTAAGTGTCCTTCAAAAGATGAATGGATTTTTCTAAATGTGGTGTATATACACAATGGAATACCAGTCTGCCTTGGAAGAGGAGGAAATCCTGTCATTTGCAGCAACATGAATGAATCTGGAGGACATCATGCTAAGTGAAGAAAACAAGGCACAGAAAGATAAATGCCACATGCTCTTACTCGTATGTGGAATCTAGTAAGTTGAACTCATTGAAGTAGAGAATAGAATGACAGTTACCAGAGGCTGTGGGGTGTCAGGGGAAAAGGGAGGGAATGAGGAGTTGCTGATCAAAAGGGCATAAGTTTCAGAGGGCAGGAGGAATAGGTTTCAGGATCTATTGTACAGCAGGGTGACTTACCGTCCACAACAATGCATTACGTATTTCAAAATCAGAAGAGAACAAACTTCAAATGTCTCACCATAAACAATGAAAGGTAAGCAAAGTGATGGATATCTTAATTATCTTGATTTAATCATGCCACACTGTAAATCACGCTGTACCCCATCAATGTATATAATTATGATTTGTTAATCAAAGCTAACATTAATCATAATTTTTTAATTTAAGAAACAGTGGAAATGTTCCAAATGACTAAAACTTAATTAACCCTTGGTGCGATGAAACTAGTCCATTAACTGTCATTCACGTAAGTCATTCTAAAATAAATCTCACGCTTTTCTGAGACCTGGATTATTACTCAATATTATCCTCACAAGTATCAATTCCATTAATGTCTTCAAGGACTAATGACTATATAAGGGACATTTAGTCTAAAACAAGCGGTTTCAGACTTTCTGGTTCCATGCTAATGGAATGCAGTCAAAGAAGAGAGAGCCACACACAGTAAGAACAGAAACCTGATGGTGTTTCTCAACACAAATCTTTTAAAAAATGGCCAACGAGGCTGTGTGCAGTGGCTTACGCTTGCACTTTGGGAGGCCGAGGCAGGCAGATCACTTGAGGTCAGGAGTTCGAGACCAACCTGGCCAGCATGGTGAAACTCTGTCTCTACCAAAAATACAAAAATTAGCTAGGTGTGGTGGCAGGCGCCTGTAATCCCAGCTACTCGGGAGGCTGAGGTGGGAGAATTGCTTGAACCAGGGAGGGAGAGGTTGCAGTGAGCCAAGATCGCGCAACTGCACTCCAACCTGGGCGACAGAGTGAGACTCATTCTCCAAAAAAAAAAAAAAGCCAATGAGCATCAACACATTGTACTAGACAACTCTCATTTCTAACATGCTTGTGCCCTCAATTCCACAACCCAGCATGAAACAGGAATGCATATTTTTAGCAACCTTTAAGACAGAGGTTAATGATAGCATTCGTTTAAATATGGATAAAAGACAGTTTCGTTTAGATAAAGTTGGGTAAGTATGTAGAAGATATCCAGGAGGATGTCTTAGGATAGACTGAGCTAACAGTCTCAGACAAGACACAAATTCTGTGATGTCAGATAAATTATTTTCATTTTCGGGTCCCCACTTTTCTCATCCATAGAAGGAGCTAGTGGATCAGATAAACTCACTAAAAAGCTACAATACTTCTTCATTCTACCTTGCAAAGCTCTCCTGTTTCCTTTCTTCGAATCCAGCTACCAAGTCTTGATGTTTTCTGTGTACCCTCCTGTCCCTATGCCACTTTCTTATTTTATTTATATACACAGGCAAGAGAGCCTTGGGGTGCTTTCCCCTATACTAAGAAATTAAATATGGCCGGGCACGATGGCTCACACCTGTAATCAGCCTAGGCCTTATACGATTCCCATCAGTCTCTCTAAATATGGGCTCACAATACAAAATTTAAAAATGCACAAGGGAACAAGCCTCCAAGAACAAGAATCCAAAGGAAAATTAAACAGCAGCATAAGACAACCCCTAACAGGAATTTCAGATAATAATATTGTATATACATCATAAAGTAAGCATGTTTAAACATTTTAAGGAAATAAAAAATAGAATTTTAAATGAAAGAAAAGATACTACCAAAAAGGATCAGGATACATTTGAAAAACAAACAAATAGATCTAGAAATGGAAAAAATAATCACTGAAATGAAAAATTCAATTGATATATTTTAAGCAGATGAGACACAGCTGGAGAGAGACTAAAGAACTGGAAGGAAGACCTCTAGAAATTACCCATAATAAAGCAAAAAAAGACAGAAAATATGAAAAAGAGGTTAAGCATTAGGGAGTACAGGAAGAAACTCAACATGCAGGATAGGCAATATTGGAAGAGAGAAAGACTGCAAATTTACCATAACTGAGAAACTCAGAGCAACCTAACAAAAAAAGGTAAGAAGTTACACACCTAAAGGCTGGGCGTGGTGGCTCACACCTGTAATCCTAGTACTTTGGGAGGCCGAGGCGGGCAGACAGCCTGAGCTCAGGAGTTTGAGACCAGCCTGGGCAACATGGTGAAACCCCGTCTCTACTAAAACTACAAAAAAATTAGCCAGGCATGGTGGCATGCGCCTGTAGTCCCAGCTACTCGGGAGGATGAGGCAGGAGAATTGCTTGAATCTGGGAGGCGGAGGCTGCAGTGAGCCCAGATCACACCACTGCACTCCAGCCTGGGCGACAGAGCAAGACTCCAGCTCCAAAAGAAAAAAAAAAAAAGAAGTAGTTAACACACTTAACGCTAAATAATTGTATCAGTGACCTTTCTTCAGTCACAGATAACTGCCTGTTAAATAAAAATTAAATAGAGGAAAGTAGAAGAAAAAGACTGACTGAATGACTTAGGGAAAAATGAAAACTAAGCAGAGACAGCCTGACATCTTCCTACCTTTAAAACTCTCATGCAGTGAGTCAACACAGTCAGTGAACAGCTGCACAATGCTTGAGGCCACCACAGTATCACTCTCTAGCCAGGGGTAATGGCGCTGTTGGCTGCTTTAAAGAAAAGAAACACACACTTAGGAATGCAACCATGATTAAAATACTATATGTCCCAGTGTCTAGGGCTGGCCTAAGTCCTGGAAGCCTGTCCATTATGTAGGCCTGACACACATTTAGAATACTTCAAAGGCTGTAAATACCGCAGGCAAATTGTAGCTTGTAACATCAGCCATATAATTTTCTTTCCTCTCCTTCCTACACTTTATTCAAATGCAATTAGATTTCAAAACTGCTATCTAAATAACCCTTAAATTAACATCTTTTTACATTGAATTTAGACCCTTGGACATCTTGGTTACATTTCAAATGCCGTAGAAAAACACCCTAAGTCAGTTTCAACAGTTTTCTCTACTCAAAACATTAAAAAAAAAAAAATCAAATTCGCATAACAAAGAGATGGCCAAAAATTAACAAACAGAAAATGAACAAAGAAATTTTTTTTTATTTTTATTTTATTTTTATTTTTTTATTTTTTAGAGAGAGAGTCTTTCTCTGCCACCCAGGCTGGAGTGTCGTGGCGCGATCTTGGCTCACTGCAACCTTCACCTTCGGGGTCAAGCAACTCTTCTGCATCAGTCTCCCGAGTAACTGGGGTTGCAGGCGCCGACCACCACACCCAGCTAATTTTTGTATTTGTAGTAGGCACAGGGTTTCATCATGTTGGCCAGGCTTGTCTCGAACTCCTGACCTCAAGTGATCCACCTGCCTTGGCCTCCCAAAGTATTGGGATTACAGGCATAAGCCACCACGCCTGGCCCGAAGAAATTCTTTATATGAAAAATTTAATTGGCTGGGCACGGTAGCTCATGCCTGTAATCCCAGCACTTTGGGAGGCAGAAGTGGGCAGACTGCTTGAGGTCAGGAGTTCAAGACCAGCCTGGCCAACATAGCAAAACACTGTCTCTACTAAAAATACAAAAAAAAAAAAAAAATTAGCTGGGCGTGGTAGCACGCATTTGTAATTCCAGCTACTCAGGAGGCTGAGGCAAGAGAATCGCTTGAACCTGGGAGGCAGAGGCTGCAGTGAGCCAAGATCACATCACTGCACTCCAGCCTGAGCAACAGAGTGAGACTCTGTCTTTAAAAAAAAATTTTTTTTATTTTCTGAATCTGGTCTAGAAAACTCAATATCCAAATAAGTTTCATTAATTCTTACTGGAAATAAACAAGCAGCCAGCACTATGGTAAGCAATCTATATATACACAGTCACAATAAAATCCTGAAGCTTGCAGATTATTCAGATAGCCCTCTAGCAAAAGCAAACATTCAGAACCTTTTACACTTTCCTTAAGTGGCTCGTAAAGCATCATGGGTTAATGCAAATAGTCTAGAAACAGAAGTCTAAGACCTGAGCCCTAGTCCCAGCTTCGGCACTAACCAACCAGCTACAAGACTTGAGTATGACATTCACGTTCTCTGAGTCTCAGAATCAAATTCAAGTTTTTGAAAATACCTCCTATAATGTGATGTTTACCACTGTCGTAATTTTTATAAAACTCTGACAAGTTCAACTAGCTTCTGCTTATACACTTTCAGGGAAAAAAAAAGACTTAGAAGGCAACTCACTGAATTTGGACAGCTCTATACCTCTAAGTATTTCAAATGCTTGTGAAATAATGCTTTAATTGCAGAGTCCCAGATTTAAAGGTAATTCCCACCCAATAATTTTATAGCCAACTTAGTTCCAAAATACAACTGATGTAGTAGAGAAAAATCAGTCTCATAAAAATCTAAGAGAACCCTCAGGAGAACAGCATCGTTTGTCTGAAATTAAACACTAAAGTTTATTCAACCTTTTATTGTGGAAAACTGGAAATGAGTGTCCAATTTTGTTCCAAAATTAATATCAAGATAATATCTCTGATGACCCAGACTAGCAATTCCATAAATAGAAAATGTCTTAAGTTTTGAAAAGAAGCCTTTTCTAAATTTAAATATGGCCTTACACTAAAAAATTAAATCTGTAAACTCATCACTTCTACCAAATACCATTTAGAATTTTAAGTCTACAAACGTCAAAGGAATTTGAATCTCTAAAAAACTATTTACCTTTCATTGTCCTCTAAAACCAGGATCCATGGCTTAAAGAGCTGAACGATTACTGATTGTAGGGATTTCAGCACTAAAAAGTTTTAGAGACAAAAAAAAGGTCATTTGTCATTTGTCAATATCACTGCTCACATTATATAGAAAAATCTACCTCTTATTATCTGTAGACTCATAAACCTATGCTAATATATAAACAACATGCTTAGTGTAACTACGTATGTTTATGTTTTCATTGGCTACACTGGAATTTCTCTGAATTGAAGAATTTGTACTACAATACAATATCATGGATAATTTTATAACACACTTTTAAAAAAGTTAAATGTATAAAGATTCAGAATCCTTTCTTAGTAAGACAAATGACTGAAAGGGTTGGAAACTGAAACCTATCTCTTTGTACCCCACCCTGCAAAGGAGGGGCAGAGACAAGCTATAGCAAGCACCCTACATTCACTATGTAATGAATATATCCATTCATATATTGTGACACATATACGACACATATATGGGCTCATGCCTGTTCTATATATTTCTACTTTCTCTCCTTGACACTCAATATAAATCTCTTAATGTGCCTATTTAAATCTCTCTTAATGGAAAGTCCAAGCACCTAGTTCCACATCGCATGAAAAGTATATTACCTGTTTTCCTGCTGGCAGTTGGGTCTTGGGCCAAACAGGTCATTTCTGAGTCAATCAGCCTTTTCACAAGGTAGCCCAAGAATGTCTTCACATCAGCCATATAAGGACTCCATTTTGAGAATAAACCAAAGCTTTTGAAGTCCATCTTGGATAACCGAAGCTTATAAAAAAAGTCTGAAAGCCACTGTATAGTCTCCATTACCTGGAAGAGACAACTAGTCAAAAAATGCTTACTAAATATGTACTTTTAGTAAAGTGTTATGATATACTGTGATGGGGGTGTACATAGTAGGTCTTTGACTTTATAAGAGAGTTGCAAAAATATAAAACATATGAGAAATAAATCAATGGTTTTTTGTTTTTGTTTTTCTTTTGAGGTGGAGTCTCGCTCTTGTCGCCTAGGCTGGAATGCAGTGGCATGATCTCGGCTCATCACAACCTCCGCCTCCTGGGTTAAAGCGATTCTCCTATCTCAGCCTCCTGAGTAGCTGGGACTACAGGCGTGCACCACCATGCCCAGCTCATTTTTGTATTCTTTAGTAGAGACACGGTTTCACCATGTTGCCCAGGCTAGTCTCGAATCCCTGACCTCAAGTGATCCGCCCACCTTGGCCTCCCAAAGTGCTGGAGTTACAGGCATGAGCCACCACGCCAGGCCATCAGTGCGTTTCAAACCTTTTCTAAAGCAGTGGAACCATTATTTCAAATAAATTCTCATGCAAACGCATATCAAACAGAATGGATAAAATCGAGAGCTCCATGGGACACTGCATCATAGAAACCCGAAGAGTGGTCTCAGGGTGGAGTCCAATGGGCCAGGGTGGGCAGGAAAGATCTACAGGGGAGTGCCTGCCCTTGTCTTGGACACACGGGCAAGAATTAGACTCAGGGGAATGGGGTGAGCCATCTGGAAAAAAGGGACCCAAGGGAACCAAAGCACTTAACAAAGAAAAACACATGGCTCTTAAAGATAATGCACAAAAGTTTTCCAACTGTTTAAAAAATGAATAGCAAGGGAAATAAAAAGAAATGCACAAACACGTCAGAGACCAAAAGCTACACACCTGCTTGTCTGACAAGAGAGCATCAGAAGAGCTGGGAAGCACGGCACCCTCGGCGGACGCTGCCCCCTGCTGGCAGCTGGGGGCGCAGCAGCCCAGGGCTCTCAGAGTGGCTTTCCAACACTCGGGGCTCAGCAGCTGCTCGGCGGAGCCTGCCAGCAGGGACAGGAAGAGCAAGTTAGCGGCTTTCCCGAAAGAAATATTTTAACTTGTAACAAAGAATATGAGTACCTTATAAAGGAATAAAAATAAAGCCAAAATCCAAAACAAACTCACAGGGATATCTGGGGTGAGGAGGCCCAAGTAAAGAGAACCTAAGAGAAGAACTGGCCGCCCGCACATTTAGTTTTCCTGGTTCCCGGTGACCCTGCTGGGAGTGAGCGCTGCTGAAGCCGGTGGAGCTACACTCAGAGGGGTGGGAGACCTGACCCTCCGACCCTGACTGGGGAATGGTGGCAGTGCCACTCTCCTGGCTGGGGGACCACAGCTATCTATGAGTGTGACAGAAACAACAGTCACAGGACAACGGGAGACTACATGCTGAAGGCAACTCAGGGCCTGGGCTCTCCAGGAGTCTCCTACCTGCCCCCCAGTTCCCCGAAACCAAGACCCAGAGGCAGCATGGAAACGCTGGACAAGTCCAGCAGCCCGTATTCTGAACTAGTCCCAACTCTGCTACTTAATAACTTCCCATCCCACAGGACAGGAATAATATCTCCTAAAGTACTTTCCACCCAGAGCGAACATGAGAATCAACTAAAATAACATGTTCACGGAGCAGTTCTGAGGAGAAGAACGATGGTGAGGCCAGTTACAATATGTCCAGTGTGAGGTACCTGGGGACAGTGACCAGTCTGTGTCCAATGGCCACTGGGGTCTGGATCTTAGGACAGTGCCCCAAAATTAAGCTATCACTGGAAATCACACATGCCTAGGAGGCGGCAGTGACATCAGGGAAAACAATGGGCTCACCCAGAGGGAATGAATGCAGCAGAAGAGCAAAGGATGCTCCCAAGGGAACATCAACATGGTAGCCAAGGAGGACAAAGAAACCAGGAGGCTGCAGCTCATGACATCTGAGAGGTATCACATTGTTATTCTTAAGTCTGAATTACTTTTCTTGGTAAGAACAAATTTCTTGCTAAGTTCAAGTCAATAGTGGTCTAATATAAATGGTTTACAATCTCTTTAAAAGATTTCAGGGAAAAATCCACAACACACACTATATGAAACTTTAAAAGCTTAGAGAAAAAATTAGCTATGCACATATTCATTGACATTTGTACAAATGTATTTCCCTTCCACCATTCTCTACCCACCCTGCAACCTGCCTCTGTGGGAAACAATTAAAGCTTGAAGTGCTTTCAAAATGAGAGGCTGCACATTTCAAGGTCCTTTGGGTAACCCAATACACTGGATAATTAACTTATCCATTAAACTATTTCTATGATGTAACACAAAAATTTGGTATAAAGCAAAATTTCATTTGCTATTATATCTATAAACCGTATGAAGTTTGCATGAAAAAGTAAATACTATCTCATTTATCAAATTTTAATAAAACTACTGCCTAGCGAAACTCCAAAAATAAAAAAGCCTACCCTATTTATTTCTCCTCTAAACTCTAAAACCGCTATGGAAAATTGTAAGAAGGGGGAACAGAAGTGGCAGGAATGTGGAGATTGTAATGCTGCTCATTCCCTTGGTAAATATAAATAAAGTCTATCATTACAGATGGATAAAATTAATTTGCAAAAAACAAGAGTAAAAGACTTAGAAAGGAAAAACTCCCAAAATGTTTGGAACTACAGAGAAACAAACTGTCATATTAAACATATCATAAGGCACAACCTCCTTGCTTTGCCAGATCTGTCGTCTGCAGAGTAAGCCGGTCCTTTCCCACCCCGCTTCAAGACAGCTGAAAAGTCAAGACAAAGAAGTAGCTGCATGACTGTGGACTCCACCAAACTGTAGGTGCTGCCTTGCCCAATTAGAGCCCATTCTCACATTTAGAACAATAACTGGCCATATTTACAGTAACAACTTTTTGGGCCTTGTTCATCAAGCCCTTTAGATGACAATTAGTGATTCTAAACTCCTATACTGGTATTACTTTCATATCTTTGACATATGTAAAATGAAAAATGTGGTATTAAATATTCACTAAGATCTAGTTAGTTACAATTAAATGAAGACACTTACTTTGCATAAGCAGCCTGAGAATGTCACTGTACTGGTCAGGAAACTGGTAGAGAAGAAGATAAGTCCAGTGCTTACAGAAAAGATTAAATGGCATCAAAATATCCTCATCTGGTTCAAGGCCCCAGGCAGTAAGTGCCAAGTGAATGGACTCCAGAAGCCTGGTACGATCAGACAGAGGAGGTTTAGTGGCGCTTAACCATTGTTTAAGATCGAACTAAAAAGAAAAAGAAACAAAAAGCCGTTTTATTTACACTAGAAAAATATTTCAATAGGAGAGAGGTCTGTGTAAATTTAAAGGCCAAAAATTATCCAGCATTTTATAAAAATTGAAATTAAAATGTATAAACAAGTACATAAAAGATTCAACCTGAGGAAGCTAATTGTAAAATAAATAAATAAATAATAAAAAGAGAAGTACATAAAAGAATATAAGAAGTTCACTAATTGGGTCGGGTGCAGTGGCTCACACCTGTAATCCCAGCACTTTGTGAGGCCAAGGCAGGCTGATCACCTGAGGTCGGGAGTTCAAGACCAGCCTGACCAACATGGAGAAATCCGGTCTCTACTAAAAATACAAAAATTAGCCAGGCATGGTGGCGTATGCCTGTAATCCCGGCTACTCAGGAGGCTGAGACAGGAGAATGGCTTGAACCCGGGAGGCAGAGGTTGCAGTGAGCCGAGATCAGCCTGGGCAACAAGAGCGAAACTCCGTCTCAAACACACAAAAAAAGTAGTTCACTAATTGGCGCCATTAAGCATCTATTTCTATATTACTATCTAGAATCCCAGAGGCAAAGTTTTCTTAGCTCTGTGTGCTTTTCTTGCAATTTAAAAATTTTACTGATGATTCATTATTGGCTTATAATTTTATACTGTTCCTCAGAGTCTCATATATTTCTGTCTTATAATAAGTTTCCTCTCCAAGAACTGGATCAGAACTTCGTAGCTCTCCTTCACTGGCAACAGTGCCACAAATGAGCAGCCACTTTATGGAACTGTCTCAATTTAACAGCCATGTTTCTGGTCTGCATCAGTTACCTGTCTCAGTTAATAAAATTCAGACTTGATATTCCCTTCCAAAATCCCAAACTATAAAACATGTTCTCCTCCATTATAGGCTGAGATCAATCTCTAGGCCCTAAAATTGTCAAGGTTGCCTTTTTTTTTTTTTCACAACAGGTCTCACTCCATCACCCAGGCTGGAGTGCAGTGGTGCAATCACAGCTCACTGCAGCCTCAACCTCCAGGGCTTAAGCAATTCTCCCACCTCAGCCTCCGAAGTAGCTGGGAGTACCACTAGCCTGGTTTTTTTTTGTTTTTTTTTGTTGTTGTTGTTGTTGTTTTTGTAGAGACAGGGTCTCTGTGTTGGCCAGACTGGTCTCAAATTCCTACGCTCAAGCAATCTTCACGCCTTGGCCTCCAAAAGTGCTGGGATTACACACAGGAGCCACTGCACCCGGCCAAAACTGCCAAGGTTTTGTTGATTCATAGATGTAAGAGAAATACACGTGGAGGCAAAGTAGCTAAGACTCTGAAATTCTCAACTGCTTAAGTAAACTCATTACCTTGGTCTAATAGAGTTAATATTCTAATGTTATATATTAATATTAATATAAAATATAATATTAACAGAGTTAATATTCAGAATGAGATCAAAGGCAATTTGCTTAGATCCAGCTTATTCTAAATATGAGAGAGACTAGCAAAACTTTTGTCAAACACAATTTAGGCATAAATTCAGGATAAATTTTAAAAAAGGATGTACTAAAATAAACTACTATTATGAATATTTTCAAAACTGTATTAAGTTTTTAAAAAGGGGTGGGAATTAGGTCCTTTTTTACACTAAGTGGAATAAGACTACCCTATACAACAGGGATCCCCAAGCCCCACCTCCTGTCAGATCACCCATGGCATTAGATTCTCACAGAAGCACAAACCCTATTGTGACCTGTGCATGTGAAGGATATAGTTTGCATGCTCCATCTAATGCCTGATGATCTGAGGTGGAACAGTTTCATCCCAAAACCATCCCCTCTACTCCAGTCCATGGAAAAACTGTATTTCCATAAAACCCGTCCCTGGTGCCAAAAAGGTTGGAGACCACTGCTATACAAGACAACCAATGCCCCACACCCCTAAGAAGCAGCTGTGGGGTCAGACTGCTTGAAGCTCATGCAAACTGTGAAAAAGGCCTCTCAGCCTCTGCTGTACCTGGAAACAAAACTGCAGAGGTCCTTTTATTTCTGTAGAGTAGGAAGCAACAATCATTGCTACGTTTCAACAATATGGTGAGGATGGAATTACATCTTACCTTGGTTAGCAGCATGAAAATCATATCACTGTTGTCCTCACTTAGAAACTTCACCACTTTCTCATACAGCTGTATGAACTCCGCAGGCGCAGCATTGGGAGTGAAGAAAGGAGACAGCAGGGAGCAGAGCCTGCTGTTCTTCAGAATGGTCTCAAGTACTTTTCTGCACTCTGATTTAGTGCCACTGATAAACACCTTGGAAAAACAAAAAGGAAAAATGTCACTAGATTCTTCCCTCACAACCTTTATTTAAGCAAGCAAATTTTTAAGGGGCACCAAATAAGGTGAATAGAATTTTTTTCTAAATGAAAGTCTGAAACAATCAAAAGACAGCTAAAATCAACATAGATAAGCCTATTGCTTCCAATGGAAGTAATATTAGAAATTCTGAAGAATCCATAAATCTGATTTGGACAAGTCACATATAGAAAATGCTGAGTTAGGCCGGGCGCAGTGGTTCACGCTTGTAATCCCAACACTTTGGGAGGCCGAGGCAGGCAGATCACCTGAGGTCAGGAGCTCAAGACCAGGCTGATCAACGTGGTGAAACCCCATCTCTACTAAAAATACAAAAATTAGCTGGGCGTGGTGGTGGGCACCTGTAATCCCAGCTACTTAGGAGGCTGAGACAGGAGAATTGCTTGAACCCAGGAGGCAGTGGTTGCAGTGAGCTGACATCACACCATTGCACTCCAGTCTGGGCAACAGAGCAAGACACCGTCTCAATAAAGAAAAAAAAAAAGAAAATGATGAGTTAACTATACTACAAGACTTTTAAGACATTAAAATATTGGGGTACTTTGAATCCACAAACATGCAATGTCCCCACCATGATTACTATAGTACCCAACATGGTGCTGCATTACGTCAGGAAAACAAAACTTCCAGGTTATAGATTTTACTGAGAGGTGTATTTAATACCTTTCAAAAACTAACTTCCATAATAATATATAATCAAGATGATGTCTCTTGTTTTAACTTGGTCCTAATATTAAAAAGTACTAGAATATAAGCAAAAATTGAAACAATTTCATCGGCAGGAAGGCTTTCATATGGTTGACCACAGGCAGATATAATAAAAGAACAAGACTGATAGGCTTGAATATACTAAAATTTTAATTTCTATAAGGCAAAAAGTATCATAAAATTAAAGGAAAAAAATGACAAACTGGAAAAATGTATTTATAACACATTCCAGATGCCAGGTTAATAGTGTGAGGAGCTCTTTCAAAGCAATCGGAAAACAAGAAACTCCAACAGAAAGTGTACAAAGGACCACAATCACTAATTCACAAAAGTATATATAAATGGCCAGTAAACATATGAAAAGGCATATAACTTAACAAGTACTTAAAGAAGTACAAATTAAAATAATAATGAAATACCACTTCCTTATCAGATTAGCAAAACTTAAAAAGAATGAGAGTTCCTAATGTTGGTTATGGTATGAAGAATAACAAACTCAAACACTGCAATGATAGCGTAAGTAGGTGCAAAATTCCCAGGGAAGGCAGAGTGACTATGTCAAGCATGATGTAAAACATCAAATATATAATGTGTATCAAATTCCTTTGACACAACAATCATACCTCTAAGAAATTATCCTAAAGAAAATAGTCCAACAAGTTCACAAAGACATACAAGAATATTTACCTCAGCCTTATTGTAGCAAAACAATCTACCTAAATATCCATCCATCAAACACTAGCTCAACACACTGTAATAAATCTGTATCATGGAGCACTATACAGACATGCAATGTCATGATATAAGTCTGTATTTATTAACATGAAATAATGTCTAAAAGATGTGTTTAAATGAAAAAGGAGGTTACAAAATAGCATGAGCCCATTTTAATTGCCTATCCATATCTATATATCTCTATATATGTAGAAATGAAATATGTTTACATATACATATACACAAATAGACACACATATACAAGACAAACTATAATGAAATGTTAGCTATGTAATCAGTATTTCCAGGTAGTTAGGATTATAAGAAATTTTTCTTCTTCATACTTTCTATGCTGTCTGCATTGCTTATAATAAGTATACATTAATTTTTTTTTTGAGTTTTGCTCTTGTTGCCCAGGCTGGAGTGCAATAGCACGATCTCGGCTCACCGCAACCTCCACCTCCCGGGTTCAAGCAATTCTCCTGCCTCAGTCTTCCGAGTAGCTGGGATTATAGGCATGCACCACCACACCCGGCTAATTTTGTATTTTTAGTAGAGGCAGGGTTTCTCCACGTTGGTCAGGCTGGTCCTGAACTCACAACCTCAGATGATCTGCCCACCTCAGCCTCCCAAAGTGCTGGGATTACAAGTGTGAGCCACCGCACCCGACCAGCACACGTTAATTTTATGATCAGTATAAAAAACTTCCTACAAAAAAATCATGATAATACCTGTTCAGCATTACTTCCTTATAAGCATCCAATAAGTAAGTACTCATTCAGTTGAATTTGGGTGAGAGTACGTGGTTAACTAGTGTTTACATATTTCAAACAAGAGGTTTTCCTTTCTTTTATGAAACATTTCATAAATCTGCATGATTACCCTTGCCCTTGTTAAATATCCGTCTATGTCACTGTAAGCCAAATAAATAAATAAACAAACAAATAAATGTTGACCAAGACTACCAACCGGGACACAGCAGTGGGGAGGTGGAGCGAGCACTGAGTGTTGTCAGAAGCCCTGGGATCCAGTCTCAGCTCCACACTCACCAGCTGAATTCTTTAGGCCAGTCACTTAATCTTCTAGAACCTAGTTTTCTCATCTTTAAGAAGCGAATCTCAATCACACAGATTCCCCATGAGGGTTAAACAAACTGGAAAGCATTTTTATAAACAATGAAGAGATTTAGTAATGTTATTGTTAAGAACACCAAGGATATATGACAAATTCTGATGTCTCCCTAGACTTTCAAATATGAATAATTTAATCTCCCTCGTATGAGAAGCAAAATTCTATACCAACAATTCTAATCATATCTTGAGAAGCCTACAACTCCAAGAGGCTTCTGACTTGGGTAAGACTCTGAACCTGTAATATAAGTCTGAAGTCAATGCTGACTACATCTAATGAAGACAGACACCACAGAGACTCATTATCTGATCAAGGCAAAAGGTACAAATAGCCTTACCTGTCCCAAGATCTCAATACATGAAGTAAAGAACTGCCTTGTTGGGGGATGACGCTGCGTCTCATCGCTGACGTAATCCACAATAGTAAAGAAAAGGCTAATGCCAACTTTCTGAATCCCAGGTGTAGGCTGCAACTTGTAGGCATTCACTAAGGCCCTGTGGGAAAATGTGGGTAAGACTGCAGTCTACAGTAAAAGATTCCATACTCACAAGGCCTTCTTTGATACCCTACGTTTCTCAGGCAATGTTCTTAAGAATCCTCAGAGCACCCATGAAAATGTCACTTTAGAAATATTTCATGGAGTAAATATATGTATCTTCCAATTTTACTGACAACTGATTTTCTTTTTTTTTTTTTTTTTTTGGGGTGGGGGAGACAGAGTCTCACTCTGTCACCCAGATTGGAGTGCAATGGTGCGATCTCGGCTCACCACAACCTTCACCTCCCAGGTTCAAGTGATTCTCCTGCCTCAGCCTCCTGAGTAGCTGGGATTACAGGCACATGCTACCACGCCTGGCTAATTTTTGTATTTTTATTTTCTTTTATTTATTTTATTTTATTTTATTCATTCATTTATTTTTTTTTTTGATGGAGTCTCACTCTGTCACCCAGGCTGGAGTGCAATGGCGCAATCTCAGCTCACTACAACCTCCACTTCCAGGGATCAAGCGATTCTAACACCTCAGCCTCCCAAGGAGCTGGGATTACAGGCACCCGCCATAATGCCCAGCTAATTTTTTTGTATTTTTGTAGAGACGGGGTTTCACCATGTTGGCCAGGCTGGTCTTGAACTCCTGACCTCAGGTGATCTGCCCGCCTCGGCCTCCCAAAGTGCTGGGATTACAGGCATGAGCCACCACACCTGGCCAAGTTTTGTATTTTTAATAGAGACGGGGTTTCACCACGTTAGTCAGGCTTGTGTCGAACTCCTGACCTCAAGTGATCCGCC
The DNA here is from genome assembly GCF_028885625.2 of Pongo pygmaeus. Lineage (NCBI taxonomy): Eukaryota > Metazoa > Chordata > Mammalia > Primates > Hominidae > Pongo > Pongo pygmaeus. The sequence goes on from NC_072390.2 coordinate 60,543,298, forward strand.
CACCTTGGCCTCCCAAAGTGCTGGGATTACAGGCATGAGCCACTGCATCTGGCCAATTTTCAATACTTAGTAATAATTTCATATTCTCCTAGGGAAAAAAAATCAGCTATAAGAACTAATTAACATTCTCATCCTTATTAAAAACGTTCATATTTTGCATGTAATTCATAATTTGTTATTTAACTTTTTGTATTCTTTATATAATTTTTTTAAACACAAAACCCTGATTTCTCTACATTTTAAAATCCAAAACACTGACTAAACTTGAGATAAAGATTTCTGTATAGAAAAAGATCCTAGAATAAAGATATCCCTTCCAGTTCTCACACCTTTTTGTGTGGCTTTCCCAGTAAAAGAAACATCAACCTCTTGTTTGCCTGGTCTCCTCCTTCCCAGGCACCCCAGCCCAACACACAAAAGGACTCAATGCTCCCCTCCATACACCATCCTACTCTACTGAGGGGATCAGCTGTTGGAACTAGAATGTGGAGTCAGTCACCTTAAAGTAAAGGCAGAGTCAACCCCCACCTCCCAAGTCATGTCATGGTGGCTTTGGAAAGAAAGAGGACAGTGAGAGTAAGCCACAGTGAAAGCCAAAAGAAAACCACAATGGTCAAATGCAAGTTCACAACCACACTTGAGAGCCCTGATTCCCCTAAATAATTGTGCTATGAACTTTGTTCAGTCATCTGAGTTGACAATGATAAGTTCCTGGGTAAATGTGACTTTGATGTAACACATAAGCACTAAATCTCTCCGCAACTGAATTTCAATGCACTATATCATCTCACAATTCAGGGGTCAGCAAACTTTTTCTATATAGGGCCAGATAGTTAATATTTTCTGCTTCATATCTCTGTAACAACCACTCAATCCTTCTGTTGCAGCATAAAAGCCATAGAAATTATAAATAAATGGGGATGGCTGTGTTCCAATAAAACTTTATTTATAAAAATAAGTAGCAGGCCAGATTTGACTCAAAGGCCATAGTTTGCTGATGTCTGTACTAAATTAACCTGTGGGTGCTGCAGGGGTGGTGGTGGTATAGTAGCATGTATGATTACTATTCATGATAACAAAACAGTATTTCAAATTATAATGCCCGCAAAACTTACGTGATCAAGTTTTCTGCATGTACAGCAGCTTCCACAATATTAAGTGATGGTGGTTTAGCAGCTTCTGCTTGCAACTGCTTCACTTCCTTCCGTAAAATATGAAGCTGTTGGCTTATGGCTTCATTCTTATGCATGCCTTCAAACTAACAAAAATTAAAGTTATCAAAAGACATTTCCCCCCATGTGTCAGGTTTTCCATGAAGACTCAAACTTAAATAAAATTATAAAAATACCAAAATTTGTATCTCTTTATATGACTGCCTTATAAACTGGTAAGATCTTGAATTAATTTATCAATAGTTCAAAGCCTTTTGTAGGATACTATTTCACTTATGTTTCAACTCCTGAAATCCTCATCAAAAACAGACCCCATGTCTTCCACCACTGAGGCTTTTCTTGAAGCACAGGAAGCCCCTCCACTGCTGATCATGGCTCCCCAGCCGTAGCCCTTCTGTGTGCTCTCAATCCAACACACAAAACACTCAACTCCAAACACTTGGGCTGCGTACACATGTGTGCCCAGCATTAAAAAAAGATGACATAGATGCTGCTCACAAATGTCGTTTTGAAAGGAAGAAAATATATATAATCATAAAACAAACAACAAAATAAGATAAAATATGGGGAAATGCCCAAACCAACTGCATGCCAAGGAAAGAGCCATTGGCTAATTCCTAAATTCACCAATTTAGGTTCCTAGAAGCTGGTCTTTGATAAAATTTTTATTGGTTTTCAGTGAAGGTGGAAAAATAAGGAGAATTTATTGAGCTTCTTTTAAAAAAAAAAACTAATTTTTTTTCAACTCAAGAGTATCCTTTTTTAAGATTAGTCTTTCTTATTTGAGAAGCCATCAACAAACCCTTTCTCTGACTGACAGTGACATAAATAACTGGTTTGTTTATGCAATTTTAATGTCATTTTTTGGATGTGGATAGAGGCAGAAGAAAAGAGAAGACATCGTGGGCCTAGATTGCAACACAAACACAGAACTGACATGACGGCTGCGGGGGATGTGGGACAGAGAGACGGGAAGGAAGAGCCTGGCCAGGGTTGCAGGGTGCAGTAAAATCAGACTGGGGAGCTGAGAGAGCTCTCTTGGAGAGGCTTTGAAATGCAGGCCGGGGAGTCTGGACTTACTTACAGGTACAGCTGAAGAGACCAGAACATTTAGAAGGCAGGAGTTCTAAACTCTACATTCTCCTCCTGTCTTCCCCAATCACATGGGTGAGCAGTAAGGTCCACATTTTTTCCTCACATGCACCTGCCCAAACCCAGTCTTCAGCCATCGCTGCAATGATTAAAGGTATCCTTTATAAATAATGTAAATACTTAATTCACAAACTTATTACCTGAGGCTCTTATGTCACTTATGAGGCCCAGGGTTATTATCATAAATTCTGTATAAAAGTTCCAGAAGGGCAGCCAGGTATGGTGGCTCATGCCTGTAATCCCAGCACTTTGGGAGGCCGAGGTGGGCAGATCACTTGAGGTCAGGAGTTCCGAGACATGCCTGGCCAACGTGGTGAAACCCCATCTCTACTAAAAATACAAAAATTAACCGGGTGTGGTGGCAGGCACCTGTAATCCTGGCTACTCAGGAGGCTGAGGCAGGAGAATTGCTTGAACCTAGGAGGCAGAGGTTCCAGTGAGCTGAGATCACGCCACTGCACTCCAACCTGGGCGACAGCGTGAGACTCCGTCTCAAAAAAAAAAATGTTCCTGAAGGGCAATGGGCAATGGTCCTATTTGTTTTACTTACCCAGAACCCCAGCACAGCATAACTCTGACAATACACTGAGCAACTATTTTTATGACTGTGATAATAATAACTTTCTTGTATAAAACTCACCAATGTTGTATTAAAAATCTTTACAAAACTTCTTCTTTAAGAAAGAAAAAAGCTCTGTGACATCAAAATGCACAAAAGTGAATATTCTAGAACATATAATGTTAACAATAACTTTCACTATTGGAGAAAGATTAAAAAAGAAATTACTTGCATTTAATTAGATAATATATCAATACAAGCATCTGAATTAAATTTGAAATCTTTCAAATAACAGACCAATGTTTAATATCCTAAATTGTGATTAGGAGTATCTGCAGTCAGCCTTTTTGTTCAATACATCACCAAATACAGTTAGACCAGGACTACGCGTGTCACAGAATCCCCTGGCTGGCCTGGAGAGAAAGGAGCCAAACAGGAAAAGAGAGAATCTGAGATGAGGAAGGAAGACACAGAATGAAGGCAGATGGAAAGGCAAAGGATCCAGACACCACTTGACTGGAAAAATGCAGAGACAGGACTAAACCTACTCTGTAACCCAAACTTTAAAACTGCCATTCCATGTGGTAGAAATTACTAAAATAAAACCAGCTGGTTTAGGAAAGTTTAGACTCTCTCACAAAAAACATCCCCAAATTATTATTATTTTCTAGTCTACTTATTTTTGTTTATTGTTCCCACTACTGTTGAAAGTTTTCTTTTTTTACTGCAATGAAGGTGAGAGCAATGGAATGTCTATCAGTTCATAATTACAAGAAGTAGTAGACAATAGAACAAAGTAGCATGGTGGAAGCCCCTCCACTTGAGTCATTTTAAGTGGACACAGAAATTTAAAAGTTTCCTTGTCTAAATTTAAAAGTTGGACAAAGCATGTCCTTCAGCCAGTTTTTACAATAATGTGAGGCCCTCAGTGGGTCTTTTCCATCGTTCGTTTCTTGGAATTAACAAATTTTTCACATGATAATAAATCAATCCTGGGGTCAGCAAGCATACCCACAATACCAAAGTACATCAAAAGGAACCCAATTATAAATCACCCCATTTCCCCAGGGAACATCACTGAATTGTTAGAGCCTTCTATTGGGAAGAGAGAACACAGAAAGAAGCACGTCTCACTTCCCATAAAATATATTTGCCTTTGTATACCCCAAACAAGCTATACATAGCTCAAACACTTGCAGATAGCTGGAAATTTCCAGGACATTCTTTCCCAGAAAAATTCTATTAAGGAATAAAATATTTTCATGATATAATTTGAACTCTTTATAAAGGAGTCATTAAAAATTATATTTAAAATCTGAAGTCATTTCCCATAAAGCTAATTTTTAAAAACTGATCTAATCTAGAATGTTAAGATCACAAATTCTCTAATCACTGAAAAAAGAAGGCAATACTATTATACAGACTCAGAGAGAACGTGAAATGGTACCTATATTCATTTACATGAGATTTAACTGTCATGATCAGCTTACTCAGAATCACACTGCAAGTATTCAGAAGCTGCAGCTGAAACAGCTGAAGCAAAACGACCTGGCAATATTGAATGGGAAAAGTAGGGGTCTTGAATTTAGACACAAGCAGGCTTGAATCCTGACGGAGCTACTCACTAGCTATGTGACTTTGGCAAGTCTCATAGTGTCTCTGAACCTGTTTCTCTGAACTCATCCTCATTCTGTGAAGATTAAATCGGATAAACTAGGCACAGTGCCTCACATCTGTAATCCCAGCACTTTGGGAGGCCAAGGTGGGTGGTTCACTTGAGGTCAGGAGGTCAAGACCAGCCTGGCCAACATGATTAAACTCCATCTCTACTAAAAATACAAAAATTAGCTGGGCATGATGTTGTGACCCTGTAGTCCCAGCTCCTCGGAGAGAATCATTTGAACCTGGAAGGTAGAGGTTGCAGTGAGCCAAGATCGCACCACTGCACTCCAGCCTGGGCGACAGAGTGACACTTTGTCTTAAAAAAAAAAAAAAAATTAAGTTGGATAATGAAAGCAAAGCAACTAGCATAATACCGGGGATATGAGAGTGCCCCAAGCAAGTGACAAAAAGTACTGTGAACATGGCTGGGAAAGACAGTACAACCATCCTTACTGCTTCCCAAGACTGAATATTTGGGAGACATTTATATTAGAGTAAAAATATATGGTAAGCAGTGTATAGTATTTAAATTGAGTATTTAAGTATGGAAAGTATTAAGCTGTTTAAAAGCAAAGGTAAGCACAATCAAAGAATGAACTGTTAATTTTTAATAAGAAAAAGTTCCAATTTCCATGATGTCTGTCATGGCCAAATAATATCCACAAAATTCCCGAAAGTAGTTAAAATCAGGGAACTTACTTATGAAGGGCATAAATCTACAGCTGTTCATTCCTTCAAACACATCCATTTTGCAGCACTGACTATATGAGGCAGTGATGATATAAACATGAATAAGACAAAGTCCCTGACCTTGTGTAACCCAAAATCTAGTAACAGCATAGAACTAATCATAACATAAAACAAGTTGTAACACAGCCTGATGAGTGGTGTGTTACAAATAAGGATGCTTCCTTTCAGCAGAAGTGTACTAAAAAAATTAAAATAGGCCAGGCATGGTGGCTTACACCTGTAATCCTAGCACTTTGGGAGACCGAGATGGGTGGATCACCTGAGGTCAGCAGTTCAAGACCAGCCTGGCCAACATGGTGAAACCTCATCGCTACTAAAAATAACAAAAATTAGCTGGGCACGGTGGCACTTGCCTATAATCCCAGCTACTCAGGAGGCTGAGGCAGGAGAATTGCTTGAACCCAGGAGGTGGGGGATGCAGTGAGTGACACTGCACTCTAGCATGGGTGACAAGAGCAAAACTCTGCCTCAAAATAATAATAATAATAATAATATTAAAAACAAATTAAGATGGAAATCTTATTCCCAAAGAGTTCAGTCTGGCAAGACAAAACAGCAAGTGACTGCAACAGTATTTAGGCACAAGCTGCAATGAGGGAAAGAACATCTCAATTCGACTGCAAGAGTCCGCAAAGACCTCAAAAGAGGTTTGGCCTGAACTAAATACTGAAGGCTGAGCAAGAAAGAGGTCAGAAATGGGTGGGAGGAGAACAAAAGCAGCATATGTGAAGAACAAAGGTATTAATATGTATGTTGTGTTTAGAAAAATGGAGAAAGTCTAAACGGCTGAAAAGTAAAATGTCTGTGAAGTAGGAGAGAGGATAAATGATGCTGCTAGAAAAAGACCAATAACAGATTATGAAGGGCGCTAAGGGTCATATTCCTTTTGATACTGCCAAGTAAATATGGGTTTTTAGCCTGGAAATGTGATCAGATGTGTGTTTCAAAAGATGAGTAATGAGAGAATGGAAAACAGACTAGGCAGGGAGAGAGAGATGGACAGGAAATCTAATCAATGCAACAGGTCAAGGCAGAAGCGAGGTGTGCATACCATGGAGAAATGGCAACAGAAACACAGAGAAGAGAATGTCAGGGGCTTCAGAAAGCCATTTCAGAGGCAGAACCAATATGGAAGCAACTTTGGAAAATACAGGAATGAAGTAGGGTAGGGTAACTGGAAACGATGATATTGATGCCTAAGTTTCCAGCTGGGGAGACCAGCTATGTGAAATTATAGGAAGAAGAGATTTGGAAGGTAAAGGTGAGATTAATTTGGGAATATGGAGTTTGAGGTATTTGTGGAACATTCATGTAGAACGAGGCAGGTGGAAATCTAGATTTGGAACTCAAGAGAGAATTCTGGAGTAGAGAAACAGAACAGGATTATCAACATATGAGTAAATGGCTCTTTTGTTCTTTTTGAACTATTCTGAGATCTATTGGAGTTATAAACTCTCCAGAAAAAAAATTTACACACACTTTCAGGAACTTCACCAATTCTCTAAAGACCATTCACAGACCCCAGATTAAGAACCCCAGATTAAGCACAGACAGTAGACAAAAGAAGATGATGTCATATGAAGAAGAGAATCAGGATAACTAGCAATCTAAGGGTTTGAGTTGAGGAGGAAGAAACTCTGAAAACTGAGAAATGCTTGGAGATTCAGAGGGAAAAGATGAGACTACATAAAGTTCAATATCACAACAGAAAGATGTTAAAAGGAATCAAAACTACTGAACATAGCCATGAGGTGGTCACTGGACACATCTATATAGAGGGCTACAGTTTTATGTATAAAAATAACACGACCTACCTTTTGCAGGACATACTCTCTCCCAATGACAGTTTCATGATGAGTCATAAACACTGAGAACTCACCCTCTCTATCCTCCATTAACACCTCTTTTTCCAAAACTGAAGTCATCCATAACCAATATTATCCATTTGGGTAATGGATGGCTTCATATTTAAGTACAATCTTTGGCCAAAAATCAGAGCAAAACGAACAACTTGCATAGATAATGCCCTAACTTTATAGCAGGTAGAGTTTCAGCTTTCCTCTATCTTGCCCTTCACCATTAATGTGTAACAAAACATGTTTTTATCTTCAAGTCCTAGAAGTATCAACCGGCAAATACTGCCCAGGATAGCCTCAACTAGCAATGACAGTACTATATAACTTTCAAGAATATTTAAGTCTCAGCATATAAAAGTTGTTCACTGTCCACGTTTTTAATTGCCCTGGCAAATCTGCGTATCAGGTAAAACACTGGCTGCAGTCGATACTATTATTGATACTGAACTTCTAGGAGCCATCAGTGGGGGATCTCAAGCTTGTGGAACTTCCCAAGTGGGACTAAAAGTCAGGGCACTAAGCAAACGAGTGAAGCCAGCAGAAAAGTAAAACCTGCTTTAAGAAAACTTAAATATTTCTAAAGAGGTTAGGGCCACAAAATACAGCTATTTTTTCAAATTCTTTAAGCTTCTGCAACATCTTCTTTTTTCCCTCTGTCCTTCATTACTTTCCCCCTTCTTTCTTCAAGCTATATTAGCAATTACTAATTTTTCTTTTTTTTCTTGAGACAGGGTCTCACTCTGTTGCCCAGGCTGGAGTGCGGTGGCACAGTCACAGCTCACTGCAGCCTTGACCTCCTGCAGTTAAGTGATCCTCCAGCCTCAGCCACCACCCAAGTAGCTTGGACCACAGGCATGCGCCACCATGCCCGGCTAATTTTTGTATAATATTTTTTGTAAAGACGGAGTTTCTCCATGTTGCCCAGGCTGCTGAACTCCTGAGCTCAAGCAATCTGCCCACCTCGACCTCTCAAAGTGCTAAGATTACAGGAGTGACCCACCACGCTCAGCCCAACTTTTCTTTTAAGAAAAGAAAGCACAAGAACTTTGGTATGTTTGTAAAATCATCTAAGCCATGTTCACATTGGTCCTTATCATAACTCATCTTTTCTCTGACCTGCCTCCAATCAAAATTACCTAGAAGACATTTTAGAAAAGGTGTTTCTTTTTATTTCAGAATTAACAAAGCAAAAGATTATGTTTAAAATCTCAATTCAAGGGTTCAGACAAATAATATAATACTATGATCCCTTTTTCTGTAAAGGAAAAGAGACAAGTCACAGGTAGGCTTAGAGCTTCAGCTCCCTGGCCTGCCTGGTGGTATTTTCCACTGCAAGGCCCAGAGAGTTAACAGGAGGTCAGGGCAAGAGACCTGTTCTTTAGCTAAGGCAGTAAGTATTTACAGTTCTTCACAGAGCAAGCCATCAGCCAGAACTGGAAAAACATTTCTTTATAGTTATCTCACTTGTCACTTATAAAAATGCATTTTAGAATTCTCTTCTCTATATAAAATTAACAGTCTGGCAAAGATATGTAGTTTTAAAATATGGAAAAACACAAATTGGTGAAGACATACCTTTTTTTTATTAAAACCGGATACATTTTCAGTTTTTTCCTCACTAACTTGAACTCCACCCAAAATTGGCAAACTTTCCTCCCAGTTTTATTACTTCAGCAAGTGATCTTTTCTTAAATATTTCTACCTTGGTCTTACTACAACAGCATTAGTAACTGGGAAAAAAATACACCAAAAGAAAACTAACTGTATACACCAAAAGAAAACCAACTGTATAAAGCACCTGGCCAAAGATAACTCAATGTTTAAGAGTTGCACATATTTACAATAACATACAGGAAAATAAGTTGGACTCATCCTAACTTTTAGGTCAAATTTCTGAACTTTAGACAAATACAACTACGTTGAAAAATCAGAGATACATTTTGAAAGTAATGAAAAATACAATACATATAAAAGATTATTTTAGAGAAGACATTTTGTAGAAAACAGTCTTCCAAGGAAATTGATGGAGACATTGGAATAGTTACAATGAAAATTAGCAAAAAAAGAAGGGAAATTTCTGAAAGACAAACAAGAGGGAGTAAAATAAATTTTCTCCAATTTCCAAAAGCTAACAAAAAAGAATCATTTGTGTGTAGACAGATTTAGACAATAGGCAGTGCTCATCTCCAAGCATTTCTCTTTCAGCTTAAGGAATACTGACTTCACTCGAAGGAGGAATACAGTGCAGTGATTAATGAACACAGGCTGGCCGGGTGCGGTGGCTCAGGCCTGCAATACCAGCACTTTGGGAGTCCGAGACAGGCAGATTGTTTGAGCCCACTAGTTTGAGAGCAGCCTGGGCAACATGGCAAAATCCCATCTCTACTACAAAACCCCATCTCTACTTTAAAAAGAGCACTGGCTCTGAAGCCAGACTGCCTGGGCCTTTCTGGCTCTGCCACTTACAGGCTGTGGCACTTCAGGTGCACAACTTAATTAACTTCTCTGTGACTCTACTTCCTTACCTGAGAAATGAAGATAACATGATAATGGCCACCTCACAGAGTTGTTGTGAGGATAAAATAACTTATTTAAAGTGTTTAGACAGGGCCTGGCATAAAGTAAATGCTATGACATGCTAGCTTCAGCTAAGCTTCCATTGTGAAGTCCATACCATATCGCAGATCCAAATTCTGCCTATATTCCAGTGCAAGAAGGTAACTCTGAGAGGCAGTTCAAGTTTCAGTCACATTGTTGCATGTCTCTCCTCTGCCTGTCAGCAAGTTCCACCTGACTAATCTGCTTCCCATATATCCTTCCCATGTTCATCTTCAGGGTCTCCCTGCCATGTGCAGCAGACAGCCAGAGTTCCCAATGATGGTACACACCAACCTTTCCAATGTGAACTCCCACCACCATCCCCAAAACACTTGGAAAAGGCTGACCTAGCCACTGACCCCTAAATGACATCATGGCCACTCCATTTCCACATTCCTTCTAACTGTATCATCACCAAAGTCTTTTAAGAATCAGTTGAGGCCGGGCGCAGTGGCTCACGTCTATAATCCTGGCACTTTGGGAGGCTGAGGCAGGCGGATCACCAGGTCAGGGGTTCAAGACCAGCCTAACCAACGTGGTGAAATCCCATCTCTACTAAAAATACAGAAATTAGCTGGGTGTGGTGGCAGGTGCCTGTAATCCCAGCTACTCGGGAGGCTGGGGCAGGAGAATCCCTTGAATCCAGGAGGCAGAGGTTGCAGTGAGCCGAGATCACGCCACTGCACTCCAGCCTGGGGACTCCATTTCAAAAAAAAACAAACAAACAAAAAAAGGAATCAGTTGAAGCCCTCTCTCTAGGAATCTTCTCAATGATTCTGATTTTTTTTAATTCCTATTTGAATATCTGTGTTATAGGAGTCATCTGGTACCTACAGAAATGTGTGATTAGCTCTATGAGTGTTTTCATGCCCCACAAAACCAGTAAATGTTTGGGACACAGACAGTGTGCTATATATGTCTTTCAATCTTTCTCAGTGATATGCCAGCATTACGGACTCAATGAAAATTCTCTAAATTCTGAAGAAATTTAAACACTTACCTGAACCGTGACAACTGCAGCTCCTTGGCATTTTTTACCACTGCTGCCTCTGCACTCCAAATGTAGTGTGGTCTGTTCTTCACGATTCACATACTGCTTTGGCATTGTGTCCAACAGCTCACCATCCAGAGCAACCTGCTGAGATTCCCGAAGAGCTGCGGTTCTGAAGAACATCAGGAGGTAAAAGAAAGTCTTAGGAAAGGTTATATGATAAGTGATAAAGGCTTCCAGTTACCCACAGCCAGCATTATAATGCAGCAAAATACACATATACCATAGTAACAGAGGATCAAAGGTTGTGAGCCAAGACTTACCCAAATCATCCCCCTGGCAGAAAGGCTAAAGAGAAAGCTAAGAAATGAAAGCAAAGCCTATAGAGAAGTGAGACAACTTTAAAGCCACAAACAAAGCTCCGTTTAGAATCCATGTTATACCAACAGATCCTACAAGAACAAATGAGAATTCTATCCTAACTTCATCACCCTCAAGGGGTGCCTTAATTGTAAGTACCAATGACTTCTTAGGTATTAGCAACTCAAAATGAAATGTCAAAGACCAAGAAAGCTAATGGCATACATGGGGTGTCAAAACTGGTCTAACTGTATGTAACATTACCTTAATGGGCAGGTGCTTATATGTGCACTCAACACACATACAACAAATGCCTGGACCAAAAACAGCCAAGGAAAAAAATACCAATAAGAAATTGATTCACGGCCTGGCGCAGTGGCTCATGCCTGTAATCCTAGCACTTTGGGAGGCCGAGGCGGGTGGATCACGAGGTCAGGAGATCGAGACCATCCTGGCTAACACGGTGAAACCCTGTCTCTACTAAAAATACAAAAAATTAGCCAGGCATGGCGGCAGGTGCCTATAGTCCCAGCTACTCGGGAGGCTGAGGGAGGACAATGGTGTGAACCCAGGAGGCGGAGCTTGCAGTGAGCCAAGATCGTGCCACTGCACCACTCCAGCCTGGGCGACAGAGTGAGACTCTGTCTCCGAAAAAAAAAAAAAAAAAAGAAATTGATTCACATACGATTTGTAAAAGTAAGGCTCACTTACTGTTAATGAAACAGACTTACTCCACACATGCGCCTTCTCACAAGATCTCAAGTTAGATCAAAACCTTAAACTGTTGATCATTTTGTATCCACCATGTGAACTCAAAACAATGACTTTTCCACACTTCAATCAATGTTTATGTCAATTTCTTAAAGAATATGGAGAGGTAGAGAGTACAGCAATGAGAGAAGAAAGGAACTCTTACTTCACACCTTTCCAACACCATCTTTCCAATATCAGAAGATCTCTTCATGAGAAGCATAAGAAAATCTTAGCTGGCACTGGTGACACTCAGAAATGCCACCACAGGAAATGTGAAATTGATAGTTGGTGAGAGTACCACATAATTTCCATGTGAAATTATAAGACTTGTTAACCAAGTGAACCGTCTGGGCCAGGTTGGTCAAACTATCCTCATGGTAAAAATGCTGACAAGGAAGCCACTCCAGGTAGCAAATCATCCAGGCTGTCAAAGCCACCAGCATGGGAACATGATCCTTGAGGATGCACGGTCTTACCTGGCCTGCTGTTGCAACAGATTCAGGTCTGTGCACACCAGCTGGGTGGCGTCCTTCTGACTCAATAGCACAGCAGAGGAAATAACTGGCACAGGAGGCTTCGTCGGGTGCAGAACAAGGGGAGGCTGGGGAGCCTCATGCTTCCGCAAGTTACTTAAAACCCTTTCTTTAGCTGAAAGAAAATTAAGTCATACATACTGAGCAATCAGGTGAATTAGCAGGAGAACAGAAGCATGTGGTACAATTAAGTAGAATTCCTATCCTCAAAAAATTTATAGTCTTATGTTAAAGAGTTAAAGCTCATGACCTTAAATTATTACCCTAGACAGGCCTTGCATGACATGCTAACAAGTTTGGACTTGATAATAGTGTAAAGCTACTATCTAGTGTCTTATGCTAATATCATGTGGATCTAGTGAACAGCTCTATGCAAGCTTGAATCAGATGGTAGCTATCATCTGAATAATGGTTTAGGTAAATGGAGTAGGTCTGGAGGCAGGTCACCCAGTTAAGGTTTTAATGCCATCATCCAGAATTCAGAGGAATAGAAGAAAAAGGAATAAGCGTTATGGAATATAGCCGAGTCAAAAATCTGAAATCAGGTCAAGGAGGACTGGATGCAGTAAGAGATAAAATGAATGAAGACATACACATAAGCTCCTTCAGCACTTCTATTTATGCAGTCATATAGTCCATCAGTCATTTACTTATTCATTCACTCAACAAATGATTTATGGAGTCCAAATAAGCAATCCAGTGCCACACACACACACACAAAAGGTGAATCTCTACCATGCAACTTTGCCCTAGATTACACATGATCTCATACTGTTTAATCAAATTCAAATGTTTGATACTTCTAGACTTAGTACAGAGCTGAATACATAGTAGATATCCAATAGATTCCTATCTTCCCTCCCTCTCCCTTCACCACACTATACACATACCACACAGCAGGTGGGGACTGAATAACATGAAGAAAAATGCTGCTACCTGCTCAATTCTTTTCAATAGCAAGAAACAGAGGAAGGCAGTGGTCAAGGGAATTTCAAATCAGTAAGTCAAGTCAACAAGTACTTAAGGGACTACAATGAATTTCTGATTACATTCCAGATGTAACATTCCATTTTCTATTCTTGTTGAGAAAAATTAAAGAAAAATTAATAGCCATGACTTTACTCGGCATAAGGAGACTTGTACTGTTTGTACCCCAAACAGACGGAATTCAACATTTCAAATAGGTCAAGTACAGCACTATCCCTTATAGTTAGTGTTTTTCCACTAGAACTAACCACTCTTTGCACAGATGTAACCAAGTTAGGTATTCACCACTGGATAAGACTTGTGACTATTGATGTTAAAGTTCCTTTCAAGCAACATAAGAGGCCACAATGCTAAAGGAAAACTGGGGGCTCTTTCAAACCCAATATAAGTTACCATAAAAGAAAAACCAAGGATATTTTAAAAACAAACAAACAAAAAATCTAAATTCATGTTTAACAGTAATCACCACTCTGGACCACAACTGACAAAAATATTGAAGCCAATAAAACAAATTTAGTGTAAGAAAAAGAAATTGTTATCACAACGGTGCTAGTGAAATTTTTCCTACAACCAATCACAACCACAAATTAAATCATTTGATATAATCATCAACTAACCTCTTATATCTGAGAAAAAACCTGAAACTCACTATTTAGAAGTATAGGCCCTAATTTTGTTTAGAAGTACAAGGTATCGCCAGACACAAGAGGTAGAATAATGAGTGGTAGACAGCAGGTCTCTGGAGTCAGACAGCTCTGCCCAATAACCAGCTATGTGGCCCATGCGGGCAGGTCACCTAACAGCTTACAAATTCGGTTTCTTATCTGCTCAATAGGGATAACCTAACAACATAGGGTTTTTGTGAGGACTGAGTTAATGCATATAAAGCACTGAGACAGTGCTTGGAACAAACTAAGGGCTTCATAAATTACTAGCTTAACTCCAGCGAAAACAATTCGTATTTTAGGACAGTGTTCAGGCAACATAGAAACACTACAAATGAAAGGGCATGAACAGAAATCATTTAATAGTTCCCAGATCTGTTCATATATTTCTTCTTCTTAACAAACTTTCAGGAATAGAAAAATGAGAATCTACCTTGTTGGCTTGAGGGCAATTTTCATCCCTTTCTCTATATACCTTTCTATACCATTTAATATTTAAAATTAATATATATCTTTTATAATCAGAAAAAAAAATATTGTTTCAAAAAAAAATGCAGGGAGAGGAAATGCTGGAGGGAAAAATTTTAGAGCCTTAGAAGAGACGAGCCAGCACCATTTTACAGATGAATGGCGTGAAGTCCAGAGAAGTTCTTATTTGTCTCTCTTCATACAACTAACGCATTTTGGTTAGTGGCAAGCTGGAATAAGAAGGTATTCTGCATTTATCTGAACCACCTCAGTGTCTTATTACACTATATATTGTAATAAATATTTTGGTCAACAATTGAATTTACAATGATATGTCCTGTATTTTTGAAATATAGTCAGTAATGAAAATTAATAGGTTACCCCAAATATCAGCAACTTTATAGGTTAAATGGGCTTTTGTGGCCTGATAGAAAACTAACTGGTAATTTATACCACTGTTTCTCTAGAAAAATGTACTGGGAGAAACAAGTAACTTAGAAACTTCAGGAATCTGATTCATTTGTATGGTAAGGGTTCTAGGTACAAAGGAAAAGAGTTTATAAAAGAAAAAGACAGACTTCTGATTTTCAAAACTGCAAAGTAATTACATTTACAGTTGCAATTTACACCATTGTGTAAGTAAACTGAAATTTCTTTTTAAAGCATCAGAGGAAAAATGAACACTGGGGGAATAAAGTACGTCAGCCTCAACCCTCCATGGCTCTGATTCAATCATTCATTCACTCATTCGAAGGGGCAGGTGCTCCCAGGACCCACCCAGCAAAGGATCAGTGAAGTCCAGCTGCACGGACAAACTGCAGGGTGTGGAATGGGACTCAAGCTTGGCCTGTGTCCACAGACCAACAGTCTCCTGAAACTCATGATAGATGCGCTCCATGTTCAAATACTCCATCCACAGATCCTGAAACAGAACGACAGTATTTTAACTCTGACAGACAAGTCACATATAAAACTATGTATTTAACAATAAAGTGAACCAGTAAGTTTCAACACGAAGTGGTCTACTCCAAGTCCTCCACCATTAGGATAAATTGCCATTAAAATGACCACTCTAACAATCCCTGCAGTAGCTGTAAAACTTTGATTGTGTATCATGATTAGAAAAAATTTTAACAGCCCTATATGTATATTTGTAAATTATATACATACACTATAAAGCTAACACATTATGTATACTATAAGACATAGGTAAAAAATAGCAAATGTTAAAGAGGTAAAAAATAAAATGTTAAAAAATAATCAAATCTGAATTAGATCAAAACACTAAATCCAACTATCAATTTACAGTAAATACAGGGGACAGAAAAACATGTTAAACTACACCATGAAGATACAGTTAGCAAAATCCATACTGTGGGGAGCCTCTATGGACAAACTACCCAGTTTCTTCAACAAATAAATTGCAAGGAAAAGTAAAGGGATAAGGGGAGGACTTGTAGATTAAACAGACTTATAAGACATATCAACCAATCACAACATGTGGATCCTGATTCAAACTATGAAAATAAATAAAAACAAAACTTTTATGACATTTATGAGAAAGGTGGAAACTTGAACATTGACTAAATATTTGATATTAAAAATTATTTCTAATATGTTTAGGTATGCTATTGGGTTATGTCATTTTTTTATCCCTATCTTTTAAAATCTTCATGTATCAAGTGCTCTCTGGGATTACCTCCAAGATAAAATGGAAGAGGAAGTGGATGGGCTATAGATGAAACTAGACACATGGCATATGCGGGGAGGGGGAGAAGAGCATGCCCATTATACTGGTCTCCTTATTTTCCTATACAATGGAATTTTTTCATAATAACAGGTGTCAAATAAGTAAATAAATAAAATGAGAAAACAATAAATATAGCAGCTCTAGTAACCTCTCCCTACACTCCCATGGGCTGTCTTGCATATTCTGAATTATATATATTTCACTTTGGTGATCACTACACTTTAGAATGGGGGACTGCCTTTAACAACAACAAAAAAAAGTCAAATTATCAATGAACTTCAAATAGTAATAGGAAGTGAGCAAACAGGGACTATGGGTTTGTGGACCGTGATTTTTTTTGGAGTTTAAGTGTTCTAAAGGCCCAAGGATCCCTCTAAACCAAAAAATGTCCTTGGCTTCTCAATAAGCACACTGCTGTGAAGTCCCAAATCATTATTTCCAAACCAACCCCAAAGCCCAAGGCATTCCAGACTCAGAGGAGGAGCTCCAATGTAATCCTGATCACAATCCTGAATTCTACATGCAGCTGAGTGTTCAATGTGCTGGGCTAGATCCTCCTATTGCATACATGCTCCTTTAAATAGGGTCACTCTGTCACTTTCTCTGCCTCTATGCCAAGTAACTGTTAACAGAGGCTAATGAATAGAGCAACTACTAGGAATTAATGATAGGTAAGCAGAGACATCTTAGAAACCATAAAAATACAAAACAACCCTGAGCTTGAATTACAGATCAAGAAATTATACATCAAGCACCAAGCAAAGGCTGACTTAAAAAGAAAAAGAGAGGGAAAGCAAGCAATTAATTCTGTTGATGCTGAGGAACCAGGATAAATCTCAGAGAACCAAGAAAGCTATGGCTAATTTTTAAAAACACTGACCAAGTACCTACCATGTACAAAGCCTTGGATATGGATGAGGGGTGTCAAGTATAAAAAGATGAGGAGATGGAACTGCACTCAAAGGATGTCAGGACACCATGGTCTCATATGTATTTTTCTTGTTTCTCTGGCTCTATATTCTCAGTTTTATTTCTCTGTGCCTCAAATGCTGTTATCTCTCAGTGTTCCATCTTCAGTCCTCTTCTTAATCTACATATTCTCTTACCACTAAATCCACATATCCGACTTTGCCTCATTCCTGAATTCTAGATCTTTACCTCCCCTTCTGACCAACTCCTTGATAGAGAGCTCTCATTGAAGCCCCTCAGGCACCCCCTCTTCCAGGGTTTATCTCTGGGGGCCAAAGTTAGAAATTTGGAAGTCTTTGGATATCTGATTCTTCCTCGATATATTTTTAATTCATCCATTTGTTTAATAACTGCTGCTATTTCAATAGTTCTCCAAACAAAGACTTCAAAATACAAGCCAAATTATTTAGAAAAGTATACATGGCCCTTAGGGATTTCACTCCTACTCATCTCTCTGGTTTCATCTGCCCTGCCTCAGGTGCTATGCCCTCCCTGCACCTTTCTGAACATGCCCATCCCTTTCTCACCTGCTATATGTCGCTGCACATACTGGTCTTTCTGCCCATTAACTTCCTCTCTGCCACTCCCTAACACCATGCCTTTCCTTTCCATCTGCCCAACTCCCATTTGTCCTTCAGGGCTCAGCTCAAAGGTCACCACTCCAGGCGCAATCCAAATCAGGGGCTATTCCCCTATGTTCCCATAGTACCCTGTGCATTCCACTCTCATAATTTTTTTTTTTCTTAAGACGGGGTCTCTCTCTGCTGCCCAGGCTGGAGTGTAGTGGTGCAATCTCAGCTCACTGCAACCTCTACCTCCCAGGTTCAAGCGTCACTGCAACCTCTACCTCCCAGGTTCAAGCGATTCTCCTGCCTCAGCCTCCTGAGTCGATAGGATTACAGGTGCCCACCACCATGCCCGGCTAATTTTTGTATTTTTTAGTAGAGATGGGGTTTTGCCATATTGGCCAGGCTGGTCTTGAACTCCTGACCTCAGGTGATCCACCTGCCTTGGCCTCCCAAAGTGTTGGGATTACAGGCGTGGGCCATGCACCTGGCCCATAATCTTGATCACAAAATGTAATAACTGTTTGTTTAGTCTCCTGTTGGCCAATAAGCTCTTTGAAGGCAGGGAATGTACCAGATTTCTTTTTTGTATCTTTGGTACCTGGCACTTAGAAGACACTCAGCAAATACTCACAGAAGGCAAGGAAAGCAAGAAGAAAGAAGGCAAGGAATGAAGGAAAGAAAACAAGAAAAAGACACCTACTGGAGATAAAATATACACATGATGTGAAAGTAGGAGGGTTTAAGGATCCAAATGAAAGTGTTTCAACTCTTAGAGTTTCCTAAATCTCATTCTGGTGCTGGGGTCAATACTCAAAAGACTGCAACCCTAGAAAAAAAAGAACTAGAATAGAAGAGAATTGTCTTCCCCAACCCTTTTTCCCTGTCCTCAAGATGGCTAGAAAAGCTTAGAGAAAACTGAGATTACAAGTTTTGGCCTGAAAAAGGGTCAACATCTTTGAGTGCCTGGAAGAAAACAGCTTAGGACATACGAAGACTGAAATCAAGTGGTTCCAGAAGAGCAACCAGAACTGTGACAATGGCAAGTAAGCACCTCCAAGCCAAACAAAGGTGAGCTCCTGATCTCCTCCATGCAACCAACCTCCTACAACACCTATGGATCCCTACAAATTCTTACAAATTCTTACACTGTATGTAAGAATGGGAGTAGAGATAATTGCTTAAAGGTATTCAGCTACTAGCAACTTCCAATTAAAAAAAATACACAGTCAGAGGAAGGTTATGTTTATGAGGTTGTAAAAAGCCCTAGAACAAGCTTCAAGCCTTCAGGTAGAAGGCACGGTGAGGCTGGAGATTCAAAAGGGAGTATTCCCTCCATATAATTACTTAGATACTGACAAAACCATAGAAACAATGACCATCTGAGTGACTACCCATTTTGTTATCAATAAATTGTTTTATTATGAATATGACCAGTTCAAATTACATTCAGATATGCTAAAAAAAAAAAAAAAAAGAGGGCTAGAGTATCACCTGCTGATTCTGCATCACTTTTGCTAGCCTGTGAATATCATAATGCTTTGGTAGAGAAGGGATATAGGTATCTCCTTTTTGAAAATTCTCATCTTCTAGCCATAATATATATACATTGAAGAGCCTAAAAGATAAAAACATAATTATATGAAACATAAAAAGATCAGCATGCAAATGAAGCTTCTTACATCTCTAGGAACACTGGCATCCCTACATAAGAGTAAAGAAAGCCCATAATACAGAAAATGTGGCCAACAACCACCACGGCTCCCAGGGAACTCCTGGTCCAGCAGGGGAGGCATGTCACAGATTATTCAAATATGATGCGATAATTGCTAAAACAAAAGGTATGAAGAAGGGGCTCTGACAACCATTCTTAAAGTAGATTTAAATATTTTTGCTTAAAAAAGCAAAAATAATACATTCAAATAAAAACATTTTCAGAGAAAATATTAAGAGCTATTTTAAACTTAGGCATTGTAGGAATTTTCCAGCTTTAGGCTCAAGAACCATCTCCCACCTCAAAGAATCGCAAATAAATATCACAGCATGTGTGTATGCCACTCTCATCAAGAAGGAATAAAATAAAATCAGACTTAAAAAAATAAAAGTTCTGGCCGGGCACAGTGGCTCATGCCTGTAATTCCAGTACTTTGGAAGGCTGAGGCGGGCGGATCACGAGGTCAGGAGTTCGAGATAAGCCTGACCAACATGGTGAAATCTCGTCTCTACTAAAAATACAAAAATGAGCCGGGCGTGGTGGTGCACACCTGTAATCCCAGCTACTCAGGAGGCTGAGGCAGGAGAATCACTTGAACCCGGGAGACAGAGGTTGCAGTGAGCCAAGACTGCACCACTGTACTTCAGCCTGGGTGACACAGCAAGACCCTGCCTCAAAAAAAAAAAAAAAAATTCCAATTTTCCAGTAAAAACCTTTTTAAAAATATGATACTTCCTTCATTTTTATTTTGTTTTGTTTTTACCAGCAGTACTAGAAAAATAGTCGGCAAATACATAAATTACTGGGTAGGGGACTAGGAGGTGGCCTGGCCTGACTTTACTCAATAAAGTGGAAAATTACCTCCTTTACCTCTGCAACAGCCAGTCCAGGAAGACAGACAAGGACAGGGCTTTGGAGTTCTTACAGGGAAGAGGTTGCTAGGTAGTTCTCTCCTCCAGCTTCTGACTCAGTGAAATAGGTGGCCACTTTATGAACACATACCAGGAGCGGGGATATAACAGAGGTAGAAGGGAATATCAAAGACTTTCTTGGCTTATCTAAAATATTCACAGAGAAAGCCTTCCACTGGTTAAAGCTGGTTAAAAATAAGTTCTCCTTCAACAAGCAACATAAGGGAAGAAATCATTCTGGAGGCTGACAGAGAGCCCTAAAAGGTTGAGGGCAAGTAAACCTAAGGCCTCAGTGCTAGATGAAATGCGGGCCTCACCAAGCTATTGTGTATTCAGGATTAATTCTTAAGAGCCATTTTTATTAAGTCTTATTTGTAAGACTAGTATTTGGTTTATGTCAAACTTATAAATGAAAGGTAAAGGAACTGTGTGAAAGGAATCCAAACCTAGTGTGAGAGGAATCCAAACCTACTTCAGAGTTCTTAACCTTTTAGAGGAGGCAAATATTGTACCCTGATTTTATAGGGCACATATTTTTGGGAGATTACTAGACCCCCTCATCTCAGGTGGATCCCTGAATCCCGTGGAGGATCTATGAACCACACTTAAAGAGCTCTGCCTTGGTCATCTGTTTCTTTTGAAGAGCTATTCTAAGCTACGTGTGGTGGCACACACCTGTAGTCTCAACTGCTCGGGAGGATCACGTGAGCCCAGGAGTTCGGGGCTGAGGTGCACTATGATTGTCTCACTATAATCGTGCCTATGAATAGCCACTGCATTCCAGCCTGGGCAACATAGTGAGACACTCCTTCTTAAAAAAATAACTATTCTAGCAAGGTTTTTTTGTAACGGAGTCTCACTCTGTTGCCCAGGCTGGAGTGCAGTGGCATGATTATGGCTCATTGCAGCCTCGACCTCCTGGGCTTAAGGGATCCTCCCACCTCAGCCTCCCAAGTAGCTGGGACCACAGGTGTATGCCACCAGGCTTGGCTAATTTTTTTTTTTTTTTTTTAGAGATAGGGTCTCACTATGTTGCCCAGGCTGTCTAGCAGGCTTTAATAGTTGTTTACCTGCTATGATAAAATTTGGCTTATTTCTATTTTCACATAAAGAAGTAGAAGAGGATTTATCACTCAGACTGTACATCCAAACTCGACACAAGTACATCCAAACTGTTGATTCAGTTCTCTTGAGGAACATAAAAGAGAAACATTTCAAGATGCAAATCTATATCAAAGCCACCTTCCATATTCAATCTAACCGTGTTAAGAGAATAACATCTAGCAGTTTGTAACACAGTTAACTGCTCCAGCATAGTACCTGTGCTGCAAACAACAATGTAAGTGGCTAAATAACCATACTCACCTCACCAGCTCCTTGTGCAGTTCTGGTGAAGTCAGGTAACCAGGGGTGCCACAGTGGCTCTCTGGCAGCCCTTCACTGCCCTCTGCTGGAACACGGATGGCCTTGCTTGCAGCATGGTGGAAGTCAGCCACCTCGGTCAAACGTCTCTTCATTTCTTTCAACAAACTGATATGAGCAGGACTTTGAAAAAACCTTCTTCCAATACAACCATCTATGGGTAACCTTAAAAAACACAAGCACAGATCTATAACCTTTCAACACAAGATATACTTTCTGTATGGCATAAAATAGCAGTTAATTAGCAAGGCAATTTACTGTGATTATGGATATACACCATTAAATTAACACCTATTATTTCTACCTCAAAGATTATTTTGATGGTCCAACAAGATGGTGTATATGAAAGTAGTTTTAAAAAGTGTGAAATGCTACACAAATTTAAGACATCACTACTTAAGGGTACAGCATAGATTAAAGATGGTTTCTATTCTTGAAGAACTTGCAATCTGGCAAAAACTAAAATAGAAGCGACTAAGAATCTATCTATCTATCTATCTATCTATCTATACACACACACACACACATATATATATACATTTTTTTTTTTTTTTGAGACAGAGTCTCGCTCTGTCACCCAGGCTGGAGTGCAGTGGCATAATCACGGCCCACTGCAACCTCCACCTCCTGGCGACTCTCCTGACTCAGCCTCCCAAGTAGCTGGGATTATAGGCATGCGCCACTGTGCTGGGCTTTTTTTTTTTCTTTTTTTAGACAGAGTCTTGCTCTGTCGCCCAGGCTGGAGTGCACTGGTGCAATCACAGCTCACTGCAAGCTCTGCCTCCTGGGTTCACACCATTCTCCTGCCTCAGCCTTTCAAGCAGCTGGGACTACAGGCGCCCGCCACCACGCCTGGCTAATTTTTTTGTATTTTTTTTAGTAGAGACGGGGTTTCACCGTGTTAGCCAGGATGGTCTTGATCTCCTGACCTCGTGATCCACCCGCCTTGGCCTCCCAAAGTGCTGGGATTACAGGCGTGAGCCACCGCGCCCAGCCGTGCTGGGCTAAGTTTTCTATTTTTAGTAGAGACGGAGTTTCACCATGTTGGCCAGGTTTGTCTCGAACTCCTGACCTCAAGTGATCCTCCCTCCTTGGCCTCCCAAAGTGCTGGGATTACAGGCGTAAGCCACCATGCCCAGCCAGTATCTATATATTTCAAATGAGTAAGTTAAGGGAATGAGGAATTGAGGCAGGAGCTAGAGAGCAATGGTTGGTAATAGTGGATGGCTCTGGCTGGGTGGAGTATCTTCATATGAATCCCATGAAAATGCTGAATATTCCCAAGTACAACCCACAGGTGACAGACAAAGCTTGGCCTTTGTTCACACGTGCACCACTCATCACAAGGTCCCCTCCCACAACCCCCATGACGGTCACACAGGCAGCCTCAGTTTAAGGCAGTTGCTCTCCCTTTGCATCTCCAGAAGTTCTGTGTGAAACCTTGCCCAATCCCAGGGTGTTGTCTTTACTACACTGGTCATAGAAGATGGTAAAGAGAAGCTGCCACAAGACACCAGCAACTCAAAAAAGATCCAGTCTAATAAATGTCAAACATAGAGACAGAGTCCTCCCAGAGATCACCAAAGAATGATTCCAACTCACACTCCACAGTCTAAGAACACATAGAATGAGAGCAGTGCAAAGGCAGAAATGGACTCACAGAAACCTACAATACTGGGCACCATACCCATACTGTGGTCCTGGACGGTGAAGATACAGAAGGAAGAACTTCTGCCAAATGAGTGGCAGGAGGGGGTGATCAGAAGGTGTGACCAGAGCCTGGTGGGCCCAGCGATAAATCAGCAGCCTCTGGAGGGATGGCACGATGGGGAGCTTCAGCTGGGTCTGGGCTTTCTACAAAAAAGAAGGGGCTTTGAGTAACCACAAAATGAACATAAATGCGAACAGTTAACTCTTTCTAAGTGATCCAACTGAAACACCAAACATTCTGTTTTCAATTCAATAATATATTTTTTAAAAGTCACATAAAACTCACTTCTCCAATCCACTAGTTAACATTTTAACCTCCTTGGTAGCAAGACATATAGGGCAGCTTTTATTCTGTCAAAACACTTCACAGACCCCAAAATGGGTATGGGTCTTAAGAGTCATCTAGTCTAACCTCATTTTCATTTCTGAAATTCCTTGGCAAATACAACGTTATAGTGCAAGGGAACAGAATGATATGAAAACCAAAAGTAAAGCCGGGGGCAGTGGCTCACACCTGTAATCCCAGCACTTTGGGAGGCCAAAGCAGGTGGATCATTTCAGGTCAAGAGTTCAAGACCAGCCTGGCCAACATGGCAAAACCTTGTCTCTACTAAAAATAGAAAAATTAGCTGGGTGTGGTGGTGCACTCCTGTAATCCCAGCTACTCGGGAGGCTGAGGCATGAAAATTGCTTGAACCCGGGAGGTGGAGGTTGCAGTGAGCTGAGATTGTGCCATTGTAAAATTCCAGCCTGGGCGACAGGGCAAGACTCTGTCTCAAAAAAAAAAGAAAAAGAAAATGTGACTATGTGACTGTCAAACTTTATCAATCAAAATTCAGATTTCAAAAGGACATTTGAGAACGCTGAATTCTTTGAGAGGCTCTGAAACCCAAAAGCAAATTCTTTAACAGGCTCTGAAACCCAAAAGCAAAATATATACTAAAATAGAAGGTCTTTAAAGCCTTATTCCAGTCTTTCCCACACATTAGTAAGCCTAAGAATCAGCTGGAAGTTTCAAAAAATAACCTCCTTGTCCCACTCCAGACTCAGAGACTCCAAATCCCAGAAGGTGAGGTCTAGGAATCTGCTTTTTAACAAGCTCTCCAGGGAATTCTGATGTACGTGGGATGCAATGACAACCCCCGTCACATGTGCAATGATCCAGCCCTCAAATACTAGGCTGAGACTCTTGTTAAACAAACCTTGAGAAGCAAGTACTCTTCAATTACACAGTTTTAAGTATTGGTTTGGTTGTTGAGCTTTCCAAACATTCACAACAAAATAAAACACAAAAGCCCAAAAGCTATGGGTGAATCCATCAGCATCAAAGTGTAAGCCACCTTCTACCACTCAAATGCAGAACTGCCATTTGTACCTTCAGAGCTTGGTCAGGGGTGAAAGCAGAGTTTATCACCAATTCCCCTTCAATAACTCTCCGGAGCTGGGAGTCCTCTTCAAAGATGGATTCCATGTTGAGCACTGTCCAGGCAAACCAGACCTACAATGACACCAGATAAAGGGGAGGGGAAGGAGGAGCTCGCCCCACTGACAAAATACATCCTGATATTCCACAATTTAAACTCTCTTCCTATCTCAAGCTCAATCAGCAAATATTTGCAGTTTCTAAAATTAACACCTTTTTATACCTACCTATATCCTTGTCGCAGATATAAATTTAAATAAAATAGATTATTGGAAAATGTTACATTCCTTTGGAAAGGCTACTTTAGTACAAGAAGATGTTCATTAACTCTATATTTACCAGGCAAGATCTGTGTGCAAGAGAGACAGGAAAGAGGACCAGACAGGGGCTCTGGCTTTAAGAAGTCTTCCATCTACTGGAGTAGACAAGACTAATATACAAGTAAGCAAAATGTGAAGCTGAGCAGTGACGAGGACTGAGTCAAGGTAAAGTGCTATATCAGAGAAGGTTCTATGTAGATGTCAGAGGGAAAGGCATGCTGCTAAGAGAATCCGCTAGGCAGAGACAAAAAGAGGAAAAGCCAGGGATGTGTCTAGGTAACAGCAAGGAGTTTGTTCCAGCTCAATCCATGAGAGGTGGGAAGAAGAGCAAGAAGTAAGACGAATAAGAGGTTGAAGAACGTTACTACTGATTTAAGAGATGAAACAGACATAATTTTATACACAAAGTCTAAGAGGTGGTAACGATAAAAATAATGCTGCTGCTGCTGATGACAATAACAATGGCCAACACTCAGTGAGCACTGGGTATGTGCTAAGCACTGTTCTAAATGCTTTACATATAGGTGCCATCATTATTCCCATTTGACAATTGAGAAAACTGAGGACAGATAGGTAGGCAAGCTGCCCAAGGCACAGAGCTAAAAAACGGCAGAACCCAGATTGAAACCCAGGCTGTCTGGCTCCAGTGCCCACTCTAAACCTCTCTGCAGTGCTGCTGGGCAGTCTTTGCAGTCCGGCTGGCTGGGGTATGATCAAGAGCTGTCTATTCCTGAGACAGCCCTTAATTCCACTGAACCTCAGTTACAGCTAGACACAGTAGTATGCCTGTAGTCCCCAAATACTAGGGAGGCTGGAAGCAGGAGAATCACTTAACAACAGGAGATTGAGACCAGCCTGGGCAACAAAGCGAGGCCCTGTATCCAAAAACGTTTTTTAATTAAAAAAAAAAGAAACTCAGGCAGGGCACGGTGGCTCACACCTGTAATCCCAGCACTTTGGGAGGCCGAGGCCGGCAGATCACCTGAGGTGAGGAGTTCGAGACCAGCCTGACCAACATGGAGAAACCCTGACTCTACTAAAAATACAAGGTTAGCCGGGCGTGGTGGCGCATGCCTGTAATCCCAGTTACTCGGGAGGCTGTGGCAGGGGAATAGCTTGAATCCGGGAGGCAGAGGTTGCAGTGAGCCGAGATCGCGCCATTGCACTCCAGCCTGGACAACAAGAGCGAAACTCCATCTCAAAAAAAATAAAAATAAAAAAAAACTCAGTTAACTCCTCTGTGAAACAGGAATGGCAACAGCACAACCTCACCAAAGGGCTACTGTAAAGATTAAATGAAAAAGTATACTTACACTAGAATAAGTGCTAAATAAAAGTTAGTTTACACTATTAGTAATTTCTTTGTAAGGATGATCATGAGATTAAAGTTCACAAAGATAACAAATGATCCTCAGTCAGTTTCCTACCTGAGTGGGCGTGGCCAAGCCCTCCACGAAGGAAGGAGTGATGTTGCCTGCCACAATCCAGCTTACCAAAGACGAGAGCAGACTCCGGTCACAGTGGTAACCCAAGGCATTCTACACCGGGAGATGTGGAGCAGAGAGAGGAGGCTTTAAGGAAAATCTTATCAATGACCTTTACAAGAGTATCAGCAATTGTCTTACTACAAGATTCTGGTAAGATAGAGATTTCAAGGATGAGTCCACCAGCAATAGTCCAAGGCAGAGCATTACAGCCAAATGTAATAAGCGGGACTCTTCCTGGGGTGTCCTTTCCAACTTCCCTAGGGTCTACGCTAGAGGACTATGATTATTGGGATAAGGTACCATTAAGGCAAAGCTTAAAGAAGGCAATGGCCACAAAGTAGAACTGAAAACTGTATTGGGGGAATCTTTTTAGAAAGCTACTTTATCTAGCCAATCACTGAAAGATAAATTCTCTAACAGGTTTTTTACCTTATGTTGCTGGTAGAGTAATTTCTGTATGCAGTCTTCCTGCATCAGCTGAAAAGCTGCTTTACACAAGTGGTCCATGAGGAAGAGGATAGGTTGTTCTCGGTACCAGAGATGCTGGCTTATGAGAGCCTGAACCCAGAACTCCAACACAGCAACGGGGCCCACTTCATTGGGCTGAGTGCTTACAGATATGTGTGCCTGTAGAGAAAAGGCTCATGTGATGGGGAATATAACAACCAGCCCCTCGTTTTTTAAATAGCAACAAAATACTATCTACCTCCACTACAAAGCCCAAATCTATTGCCTTTCTTGGCCAAAAGCACGCTGAGCCAAGTGATCTGAAATGACTAAAATCTAAGTGTGCTAACACTAGAGGTCTTGGTTGGGAAGACAGGCGAGAGTGTCCTTCGGGGCTTGCAAGGCCCTCACCTGGATCATGCTGTTGAGAAGCTTCACGTTGTCCCCATGGCTGGCTCCTGTAAGGTGCTGTGCCACCTTGTGGGTGACCTGCTGTGTGACACCCTGAGGGACACCGCTGTCCAAGTGTAGGAACAAGAGGAGATGCGACAAAAACCTGCCAAGCACACAGGAGGATGCACTTTACCTTCCGATCAGAACTCAACAGAATTTTCCCTAATTACTTATGAGGAAACAGAAAATTCCTAAATTGGTCCCATTTTTCGACCAAAGCACTATTTAAGAAGGGATTCTAGAATAATAAAGTTTTCACATTTAACATGGGTTAAAAGGAATTCTATCTACCCACAGAGGTGTAAGAACAGATTCACGACACACAAACACATGCAAGTTCAACAGCATTAGACGAAAAACACCCAAAGGCACCACTCTCCCCTCCTCACTCCCCAACTCCATGAATAAAGGCAGAGATGTTTCCAAACCATTCAGTTTCCAAACTTGCCTCATGCCCAGGGTGCTGATTCTTAAAAAGGGGTTGAAGGGTTAGGTGAGTAGTTCCCAGGACCTAACCCATTCCTACTAAAGTAACATCTCCGGGGGAGAAACCTGGGAATCCATATTTAGTAAGCTCTTTTGGGCAAGTTGGAGACATACTGCTTGAAAAGACACATAACAGGAAAACTGTAATGCTCCCCTTGTGCCTTTGGATGTACTTCATGTCCCCACTGTACAGGGTTCCTCCATAGGGGGTGAGGCCTCACCTCCCCTTTCATCACTGTTCATGAGGCCCCAGCCAGATGCTTTACTCTCGCCTCCCTAGACAGGTTGTTCTCTTCCCACCTTCCTAGCATCTTACCTGTTTGCAACACTGCACTATGTGCACTGTAAACAATTTAAAACAATCTTTTCGGTTGTTACAATGGCAAAGCCACTTGCTGCTTAATATCAGAAGCACGATTCCCAGAATCTCAGGGAAACAACTGCTCCTTCATATACTATTAAGCTTTAATAAGCAATTCAAAGTTATAATAAATGAAAAGGAAAAATATCTTTCATGGTAATAAAACTGGAGTCATTATTAGAATCACTGTTCATCAACCTGCATTCTAAACTGGGGTGCAGAATATTTTTGCCCCATAATATGCTATTGAAATAGCATTCCCTTTATTTTACTTAAGAAACCAGGAGATACAGTCATTTGTACTTGCTGGACTGTTTAAGAGTGTCTCCTGCCATAGATGGAACACACTTACTGCTCATTCTTCAGAAGGTAATACTGGCAAGGGTAAAATAAAGGTAGAATCTTATCCAGGACATGGACCACTGTTCTCAAAT
The DNA here is from genome assembly GCF_028885625.2 of Pongo pygmaeus. NCBI lineage: Eukaryota > Metazoa > Chordata > Mammalia > Primates > Hominidae > Pongo > Pongo pygmaeus. Next base: position 60,572,257 of record NC_072390.2, read on the forward strand.
GTCTTGACTGGACCAGAATTCCCAACAGTGGGATGCCTTCTGCACAGAACTTCTCAATGCTATGGAAAAAGAGAAAGGCAATGAATATACAAGGGAGCTGGTTCATAAAATTCTGTTCTTCCAATGAGTTATGAGCCTTCAATACCTTGGGTTATCTCAGGTCTCCAACACATGTTTCATACCCAATCTTCACACAGAAATACTAAACCCAGAATTCTAGAATTGCAAAGAAACTTAAAAGTTAATCTATATTTTCATTTTATGGATGAGGAAGGTGAAGTATCATGCCCAAATTCACATAATTTCCTAGAGTAAGGTCAAAATGAGAACCCCAGTTTGCAAATTTCTAATCCAGAGTGCTCTCTACTACCATATTTTATTTCTCAAAAAGAGCTCCTAAGAGCCACAGGGACTCTCCTTGTCTGGATATTCCCACAAGGTAGCACAGCAAAGAGGAGACTCAAAAGTGACCTCAATCTGTCAGTACATGTTGACTATCCCTTAACTGAAATGCTTGAGACCAAGCATTTTAGATTTTGGAACACACGTATCATACTTATAAGCTGAGCATCCCTAACCCAAAAGTCCCAAATCCAAAATGCTCCAATGAACATTTCCTTTGAGAGCAATGTCAGAACTCAAAGTTTCAGATTTTGGAGCATTTCAAAGTTTAGATTTTCAGATTAGAGATACTCGACCTACATAAACTGCAAAATTCTGCTAAAACCAATTTGACATAAAAGTTTTATTCTCTGCCTCACTTCAAAGAATCTATCCTTAAAAAATAATCTCAAATATGGAAAAAAATATAAAATATGATCCCTGTAAAGAGGCACTTTTCAGGTTTATTTTTAACTCTAAAACTGAGAGGTGGAAAATGACTTAAGGAAATTTTAGAAAAATCCTTTCAATTGGAAATATTATTGTATCATTTTAAAATAATACACATGATGACAAAAGGCAATGTGGAAAAACACTTCTGCTATAAAGATAATAGGGAATACGACATAAAATTTTATACTCACGATCATAACTACTAGTAAAGAAAAGTTATTTGTGGAGGTGAATACAGGGACAATGTCACAACAAAAAAGTCATTGTACAAGAGTGGCAGAAGTGAGTGGCTTTTTCTCCACTTTCCTAATTCTGCAGTTTGGTTATACTGCTTTAATTCTGGGGGAGAAAATCATTTCAAAAAATAAAGTAATTGTGCAAAGGTTATGCCACAAGGAAACTACTTACAATATTAAAGTGAAAAACTAAGGATATAAAATTATACATACATCTTTAAAAAGATCAAAGGAAAAATGACAGATGAAAATAAACAGAAAAAAATCAATGATTTTATGATGGGAAATCTTCTGGGTGATTTTCTGACTTCTCTACAATGTCTGTAATATTATATTCACGTACAACTTACGTCCCTGCCTACTCCACCCATACCTAAGATTGTTTTAAGTTACTTCTGTATTCCAGTACACCTAATCCCAAATGCCCACCATGGAGTTTTACACTAGAGATCAGCCCTGAGAGGAAATGCTCATTCTCACTCTCACTCCCATTCAGGATTCAGTGATCAGCACAAATCAAAAGCTATCTTTAGAGAGAGCCCACAGCAGTATCAGTGAATAAAGAGCTATGGTCCCAGAATGGATACAAGAAATTCGAGAAATCATAGAACACTTAAGTTCAGATAACTACACTCAAGAGAATCACGTCAGACACTGTTCTAGGCATGTTACATGTGTTTTTTTGGGTTTTTTTGGTTTTTTTTGAGACAGAGTCTCACTCTGTCGCCCGGGCTGGAGTGCAGTGGCGCGATCTCGGCTCACTGCAAGCTCCGCCTCCCAGGTTCACGCCATTCTCCCGCCTCAGCCTCCCGAGTAGCTGGGACTACAGGCACCCGCCACCACGCCCGGCTAATTTTTTGTATTTTTAGTAGAGACAGGGTTTCACTGTGTTAGCCAGGACGGCAGGATGGTCTCGATCTCCTGACCTCGTGGATCTGCCCACCTCAGCCTCCCAAAGTGCTGGGATTACAGGCGTGAGCCACTGCACCCGGCCTACCTGTGTTCTGACTCACTTAAGCCTCATAAAGTAAGTTTGGTGTTATTATTACTCCCATTTTAGAGATGGGAAACCCGAAGTACAGGAAGCTGTTAATAACACTAGAGCTACTGGAAACAATATAAAGAGTATCTTCCTAAGGACCCTTATCAGGTCTCCTCTTTTCTAAATCAATTCTACCTTCTTTTACTTAGCTTTCAAATCTCTCCATAATTTGGCCCAACCGAACACCTGATCACCTCCATTCTCCAACATGAATCACAGGTGTCAGTGAGAAGTGTTTCCTCATCATTTCCCCTCCTTTCCCCTTACCCACTCAGATACCTGATGATCCTTTCCACATTCATTCAACCCACCAGGATTTGTTGAATACCTACTAAGTATAAGATCTAGAGATACACAATTGAACAAGACAATGTCCCTAACTTCATAGAGCAAACAGTCCATGAGAAGCGGGGGAGATTACAATGACAAAACACAGTGAGTGTGCTGTTCAGAATGTACAGGGGCTGCAGGTGGCAGGAGATGGCCCTTGAGCTGAATCTTCAACAAACTGTGGGCACTAGGTAACTGTAAGAGGAACACAACTTCACTCTGCTCATCAGCCTAGGATGTTGTCTTAGTCCATGTTGCACTGCTATAACGGAATACCTGAGACTGGGCAATTAATAAGGAAAAAAAAAAGGTTTGAGTCATAATTCTGCTGGCTGGAAGACTGGTCATCTGGTGAGAGCCTCAGGCTGCTTCCACACATGGTAGAAGGCCAACGGGAGCTGGCAGGTTCAGAGATTACATGGTGAGACAGGAAGTGAGGAGGCGGGGTGCCAGGCTCTTTTTAACAACCAGTTCTCATGGGAACTAAGAGACGAGAACTCATTCATTACTGAGAGGATGGCACCAAGACATTCATGAAGGATCAGCCCACATGACCCAAACACCTCCCATTAGGTCCCATCTCCAACACTGGGGATCAAATGTCAACATGAGGTTTAGGGGGACAAACATCCAAACTACAACAGATGTCTAATTTAAGACTCCTTTCCAAAACTCAGCTCTTCCATGAAGGTATCCCACCATACTGATCTCTCCTTCCTTTACATTCTTTCTGCTCAGCTTCTAAGTAGTTCTCAATCTAGGGTGTACATTAGAGATACTTAGGGAACTGGCCCCCAGCCCATTTAGGCCAGGATTCTCACCCTTTTCCCTGCACTGGGATTCTTAAAAGGCTCCAAAAGTGAATCTAAAGAACAGCAGAAGTTAAGAACCACTGCTCTCCACATATCATCCAGCCTGCAATTATATTCCATAGTACTGCCGATTGATTTATGTCTATCATCTCAACTAAACTGTCAGCAACCCGAGGGAAGCTATCAAACAACTCTTTATCTCTCTTACTTCATAGCACAACGCTGAAGACTACAGCTGATTGCAACTGGTATCCCACTGAAATTACACTTAATGTGGAACAAGATGTTGAAATGAGGATGCTAAAAAGTGTTACAGTGAGTCTAAAACACAAGAATCAGAAAGCAGAGGTCAAAGAGTCTGAAGACAAATGAAAAGACTAGAAAAAAATTAATGCATAAGAAAAGAATCTTTAAAGAAAAGGATGTTTAATCAACTGAGAAGTCATTCATGAATTCAATTATTTACTGCACCAGACACAGTCTTCATCACTAGTAATAAAATGGTAACATAAGACAAATGCCATTCCTGGGCACTTCTCTCATAGAAGTTATATATAACTGAATCTCTGAGAAAATTAAGCAGATTAACTATGATATAGGGTGATAAATGCTCCAGTAGAAGACATACAGACAGCTATGGACTCATATCAGAGAGGCATGTGACCTGGCCAGGAATTTCATTCTTCTAGACAGTTAACGGGACCTCTAGTTAAGAAAACCAAACACTGCATGTTCTCACTCACAGGTGGAAATTGAACAATGAGAACACTTAGACATAGAGCGGGCAACATCACACACCGGGGCCTGTCGCGGGGTGGGGGGCTGAGTGAGGGACAGCATTAGGAGAAATACCTAATATAAATGATGAGTTAATGGGTGCAGCAAACCAACATGGCACATGTATACGTATGTAGCAAACCTGCACGTTGTGCACATGTACCCTAGAACTTAAAGTAAAATTTAAAAAAAGAAGCCTGAGTTGGGCTATGATCAATTTTTCAAAAATTTTACTACATGTGATCAATTATTTTTATTTGATCACAATTCTGAGGAAGACAGTACGAATCTACTGCTGACATGAACATTCCACTCCAGGAGACAAGCAGAACTCTCTTCATAATGTAACAAGGTGACTTGCTTGTACAAATCTGAAGTATGTGAATTTGGGCAGCATCTCCCCTTGATAAGCTGTTAATCAAGGATTATTATTTGGCCCTAATTACTCCGCAATAGGTTTGACAGAGGCCTCAGAACTTGGGATATGAAAGATAAAATTCTAGAACTATCTGCAAGGTTCAGTAACCCTAGTGGTTCAGCCCAACACTGTACCTGTGGCCCACAGCTGTCATAGATAAGGCTAGATAACAGCCAATGGGCATGCCCGCTTTCACAGCCTTCAAGAGAGGATGAAACGTGGGTGACTCTGTCATGTCAGGCACAGTGACGGAGAAGGGAACAGCTGGACAATTCTGCTGTATTCCATAATCGTTTTTGTGCAGTTTTAGCCTCAAGATTAAATTCCAGGCCCATTGGTTAAATGAGGTCTCGGGCGTCTCTCCATATCGAACAATACTGGCCAAATATGAAACCTAAAACAATTATTTATTTTGAGCCACATTAGTCACACACAAATTAAATCAGTAAGCTCATACACTCATCTCCTTTTGTGACCAACAATGCCCTCAAAAGAGAGGAATATTCTACTTGCTGGTCTCCAATTAATGTTTATTGCACTATATCAAAGCAATTTCTCACTCGCAACTTCCGCTTACTTGTTAGTCACTTTGTGAACCTGATCTTAGCTTGTGTAAAAGAAAAGTGACATAAAAGTTGATATTCAATGAAAAGTGTGCTGATAAATAAGTTTAACCATCAGGATGGAGGTCTCATATATAGCGCCTGCCAATTTTGGTGGTGTAAAAATTCCCACCATGGTCAATTTTAAGCTACCAACAGTTTAATAACCTGGCTTGCAAAGTTCCTAAAAATTTAAGTCAGTTCTTCAGAGCCGGTACAATCAAGCTCTAACACACCACTGTAGTTCAACTCAAATTCTGTAATATTAGAATAGTTATATAAAGGCTATTTCTTAAAGAAGAATCTTTATCAAACCATAGAAGTCAATTGTAACATCTTAAATTGCTAGAAATGTTCTTAGGATATCTAATGGTCAATAGTATAAGTCTATCATCTTTATTTCTAAATGTCTTGGGAAGATAAAGATTCATGTTTCCAATACAGAAGAGAAAGAAATACCTGCTTCATACTTTCAGAAAGAATCCCAGCATATGGCTTCTGTGCAAGGTACTTCTGATAAGCTTCAAGAACCATTAAAGCCACTTCAGCATGGACTGCTTGATCCAGATGAAGGGTAGCCTTTTAAAGAGAAAAAGAATCACAAACATACAACCTTGGTTTTGTTTTGTTTTTGTACCTTTGAATCAAAACATTAGGCAAAATAGTAACAAAGGATCTTCGATGCAGAAGCTAAATGTCCCAAAAATCACATCCAACACAGTGAAACTATAAAATGACAATAGGCAAAAAACTGTCAAGGGCAATAACACTGTACCTAGATAGGTTTGAACCTGACTTAACCCCTACTCCAGCCAAAAAAGATTATCTTTGAATGTCATCCCCCATTCCACAAGAATCTCTACAAACACTTCGGGTCAAGGGCAATGCCACAAACCAGGAAGATGCTTAATTAATTAAACAGAAAAATATTTAATGAACTGTCTGGGCGTGATGGCTCATGCCTGTAATCCCAGCACTTTGGGAAGCCAAGACAGACAGATAACTTGAGGTCAGGAATTCAAGACCAGCCTGGCCAACATGGTGAAACCTTGTCTCTACTAAAAATACAAAAATTAGCCGAGTGTGGTGGTGCACGCCTGTTACTTGGGAGCCTGAAGCAGCAGAATTGATTGAACCCAGGAGGCAGAGGTTGCAGTGAGCCAAATCATGCCACTGCACTCCAGCCTGGGTGACAGAGTGAGATTCTGACTCAAAAAAAAAAAAAAGAAAGATATTTAATAAATTATGTCTACATTCCCTTTTCCTGTTCTATCATTAGTTAAAATAAATAAGACACTCAGCAACACAGGTAAAATATTCCTTCTGATGCCTGAAGTTGCCTATCAAATTTCCTACGCTATCTTCCTTTGCAGCCTGAAAAAATACATTCCTTAAACCTTTCAGAAAGATGACTTTCCTAACTCTTAACAAAGGCGTGAGGAGACTCTCATGCAGCTCTTCAAGAGGAGAGCCTGGGTGATTCTGTTCACAAGCCAGAGAATGTGAAGGTGGAAAACAGCCCCCTGTAGCTCTTGCCTATGAGCACGTCAATGAGAGAGGGCCCAGATGAAACGATGGGCAGTCCCAGGTGGTCAAGGACACCTCAGCAGAAAAGCTCCTGGGCTTCAATTTCCTCATCTGCACAACAGATATCATGCTGTCCAGGACTAAATGACTTGCTCAGAACAAAACCTGTCAGACAGGTGTAAAGGGCTGAGTTTGCCACCATTTTCCCTTTTAAATGTTAATCTTTTTATGGAGGAGCTAACAAATAAGGCCTATGGTAAAGAGGCAGGGAAGGTCTTTTAACAGTGAAAATCACTTGAAATGTATCTCTGAAGATATATGCTACATAGCAAACCCTTAATAATAACCACACCACTGAGTACGTAATGTGTGGCAAGAATCATCCTAAACATCTTGTGTTTCCTCATTTGTTTAATCTTTACAACAACTCTATGCACAGTGGCACACGCCTGTAATCCCAGCTACTCGGCAGAAGGTTCTCTTAAGTCCAGGAGTTCGAGGCCAGCCTGGGCAGCATATTGAAACTCCATCTCAAAACAAAACAAAAAACAACCGTGTGAGATATTGAGGTATACTTGTTAATATGAATGTTTACAAATAAGCAACTAAGGCCCAAAGAGTTTAGGAAACTTGCTCAGAGTCACACAGCCAGAAGGTGGCAGAACTGGGATCAGAACCCAGGCAGGCTGGCTTAGAGCTCAGACTCTTAACCAATGCATAGTGTTTCAGAAAACAACTCTGACAATGACATGCAAGACAAATTACAGGAGAAAAAGGAACCAGAGGCAGAAGAGGCAATTAGGAGAAACTAAAGTAACTAGCCAGAGACAAAACAACAGATACAACCAGACGTGGTGGCTCATGCCTGTAATTCCAGCACTTTGGGAAGCTGAGGCAAGGCAGATCACTTGAGGTCAGGAGTTCGAGACCAGCCTGGCCAACATGGTGAAACCCTGTCTCTACTAAAAAATACAAAAATTAGTCAGGTGTGGTGGCATGCACCTGTAATCCTAGCTACTTAGGAGGCTGATGCAGGAGAATCGCTTGAACCTGGGAGGAAGAGGTTGCAGTGAGCCAAGATAGTGCCACCGCACTCCAGCCTGGGTGACAGGGCAAGACTCTGTCTCAAAAAATAAAAATAAAAAAATAAAAACAGATACATAGGAATAAGGAAAAAGGGAAGAATTTTCAATGTGGAACAATTTATCTTCATTTAATAGTTGCTCATTCTGCAAAAGAGAATTAAAGAGAAAATCCTCAACTCTGACACAGCTAAAAGAATTTGTAGACCTTGCAAATGGTACTCAGAAATGTTAGTGTTTTGAAAAATCCTTCTTTGAAACAGATGCATGGACAACCTCCAGTCTCCAGGGAATGGTTTGAACACATACCTGTTTGGCAAATCCCCAATTCAGTCCTTCAAGAATAACACAGGCCAGTTTATTCTTCACCACTGTCAGGTTGTAATTCAATAACCAATCCCGAATCACCGCTATCTCAGATGCAGAAGGTTGCCAAAGATACAAAGGCAGTTCTTTAAACAAGTACAGAGAAACCTTATTAAAAAGAAAACAACAATCATTAAAGACTTAGAAACAATGCTATATTACTACAATATTATATTATTAAACTGCTTGTAAAAAATTTTCTCCAAAAGGAACTGGAGTTTTGTTTAATTTTTAGACAAGTGAAATGGAAATCACAGACAACCAAATCAAGTGGGTATTAAAATTGATGACACATCAAAAGCACATTTCGTAATCCTTTGTAAAGATCAATCTTTTTAAATATTCAAATTGGTATGCTTCAGTTTAGGTAAACCACCATGCTAATGCACATTTTTAAAGTCATGATAAATCAGGGGATGGTTATTCACTTTGCAAAAGAATTTAGCACTTTAAGTAATTATTCATTCTATGGCATTTAAAAAGATACTCTATTGGCTTCCAAGCCATCTAGGCCGGGGGTGGGGTGAGTGGGAGGGTGGTAAGATGAAACAAGATAGAGACCAAGAGTTGATAGTTATCGTTAAAACTTGATGATAGGCCATTATAGCATACTATTCTCATTACTTTTATATGTATTTGCCACAATAAAAAGTTTTTAAATCGTATTTACAGAAAGTCTACAGCACTACTTTTAAAATTACACATCCAAGTGTGCAAATTAAGATAAATCTGGGCCAGGCATGATGGCTCATGCCTGTAATCCCAGCACTTTGGGGGGCCCAGGCGGACAGATCACCTGAAGTCAGGAGTTCGAGACCAGCCTGGCCAACATGGTGAAACCCCAACTCTACTAAAAATACAAAAATTAGCCAGGTGTGGTGGCGTGTACCTGTAGTACCAGCTACTTGGAAGGCTGAGGCAGGAGAATCACTTGAGCCTGGGAGGCGGAGGTTGCAGTGAGCTGAGATCACGCCACTGCACTCCAGCCTGGGCGACAGAATGAGACTCTTGTCTCACAAAAAAAAAAAAAAAAACAAGATAAATCCGAGTTCAGTTAAGAAAGTTTGCTTTAAGGGAGACTGATCAGAAGAATAATTCATTTTACAACTTCTAGAATAGTGCTGTACAATGGGAAAACAATGCAAGTCATATATGCAATTTTAATTTTTCTAACAGCCACATTTTTAAAAGCCAAAAGAAACAAGTAAAATTAATTTTAATAATGTATTTTATTTGATCTGCTGTCCAAAATGTTATCATTTCAACCTGTAACTATTAGATAAAATTGAGATGCATACATTCTTTTGTTAATACAAAGTCTTCAAACCTCAGCGAATATTTTACACCTAGAGCACATTTCAACTTGGACTAGCCACTATTCAAGGGCTCCATCTATAGTCACGTGTGTCTAGCAGCTACCATATCAAACAACAAAGGTCTAGATACTGGCATTTATCAGATTCCTGCACTGTTCCAACCTGAAGCCAAAACAAAATTTTTTAAAATAATTTCAATTTTTATATGCATAAGGTACATGTGCAGGTGTTACATGGGTATACTGTGTGACACTGAGGTTTGAGGTAAAAATGATCCCATTATCCAAAACAAAAATTTAAAAAAATAGTAGAAAGAGTAAATTTTAAAGAAACCATTCATTTCCTTTTTAAATTCTTCTGTGTTTACTTAATTAAATTTTCATGAGGATTCATTAATATAGGTCTTGCATCTTTCAAATAAAATCGTAAAATGAAAATTTCAAAAATAGAAAAGTCCTACTATATGCTGCAAGTATTCGACAGAAAGAGCAAAACAGTAGCGCTAGAACAATCAGTACAGCAATGAGATCTGTCCAGAAAAGCATCTAGCCTAGCTACGTAAAATAATGGCATGGTATGTATCTGTCCATCATAGTGCTAGAACAACCGGTATAGCAATGAGATCTGTCTGGAAAAGCATGTAGCCCAGCTATGCAAAATAATGGCATGGCATATATCTTGTCTATCAAGAATGAAAGTGAAGCCATCATGAAAGACCCCACAGACATTAAAAGATCAACAAGAGACTACTACAAACAACTCTATGCCAATACATTCAACAAGTTAGATGAAATGGGAAAATTTCCCTTTAAAAATATATCTTACCAAAACTGACTCAAGAAAAAAATTAAAATCTGAATAGTCCCATATCTCTTAAAGAAATCCAAATGTTGACAGGCACAGTGGCTCATGCCTGTAATCCCAGCACTTTGGGAAGTCGAGGCAGGCAGATCACTTGAGGTCAGGAGTTCGAGACCAGCCTGGCCAACATGCTGAAACCCCGTCTCTACGAAAAATACAAAATTAGCCGGGCATAGTGGTGGGTGCCTGTAATCCCAGCTACTGGGGAGGCTAAGGCAGGAGAATCACTTGAACGTGGGAGGCAGAGATTTCAGTAGGCCAAGACTGCCACCACACTCCAGCCTGGGTGACAGAGCAAGACTCCATCTAAAAAAAAAAGAAATTCACTGTGTTGGCCAGGCGCGGTGGCTCATGCCTGTAATTTGGGAGGCTGAGGCAGGCGGATCACCTGAGATCAGGAGTTCAAGACAAGCATAGCCGACATGGTGAAACCCTGTCTCTACTAAAAATACAAAAATTAGCCAGGCATGGTGGCATGTGCCTGTAATCCCAGCTGCTCAGGAGGCTGAGGCTGGAGAATTGCTTGAACCTGGGAGGCAGAGGTTGCAGTGAGCCAAGATTGCGCCACTGCACTCCAGCCTGCGGGACAGAGCGAGAATCGGTCTTAAAAAAAGAAAAAACCCAATGTATGATCAAAAGACTTCCCACAAAGAAAACTCCAGACCCAGATGATTTCACTGGTAAATTCTATCAAACAGTCAAAGAGGAATTAATAGCAATTATGCAAAAACTCCTTCAAAAAACAGAGGAGGAGCAAATGCTTTCCAACTCATGTTATGAGGCTAACATACCCCTAAAACCAAACCTAATAAAGACATAACAAGAAATGAGATGACAGAACCACATCCCTCATGAATATATGTAAAAATTGTCAACAAAATATTGTCAAATTGAATCTAGCAATACATCAAGAGAATAATACCTGATGATGATCAAGGGTTTTTTATTCCAGAAACACACAATGGCAGTTTAATATTAGAAAACCAGTCAGTGTAACTCATCAACTTAAGAGAATAAAGGGAAAAAATCATAAGATTATCTCATATGAATGTGGAAAAACCACTTGAGTACTCATTCACGAAGAAAACTCAGCAAACTGGAAATAGAAAGATACTTCCTCAGCCTAATATAAAGCACCTATGACAGGAAATCAGGCAAGAATGTCCATTCTCACTAATTCTATTCAACATTGTAATAAAGGGCCTAGAGTCAATGCACTAAGGCAAGAAAAAAAATTAAAGGCATAACAATTAGAAAGAAGAATCCAATTAAGAATTCCCGTGAGAGTTCTCAACAAAACAGGATTTACACTATATATTTTAAAATATATTTACATTTTCACTGAAAGTAAAAGTATCACTAATTTTACCTGAAGAGGTTAAAGGAAAGATGCATGGATTTCACTATCAAAAGTAGAATGTGTTGTCACCAAATAAATCTCTGAGTTTTATACTCTGGGATCTCCCAAAAGGCTTTGTCCTTATCAACAATTATCCTAACCCACAGCAATCTCTACACAGGATGTGCCTCATGCTAGGCCTCTAGAACAGAAAGTTATCTTCAGACATACTCCAAGTGTGTCACTGAAAGTTCAGAGCCCCCAGCCACAGTTCATTCTCAGATTCTGGAGCTAGGGTCTGATTCCAGATTAGCCCAAGGTTACTGCGAAAATATTCAAGGCCATCATATCCACCTGAAAGCATGGGAGCTTAAACAATTTCCTCCAAAAACCTCACAAGTTCATAGAGCACAACGGAACCATATGTATAAACCAGGAGTGTAGGCAACTTACATTGAAACACTGTGGTGTTGTGGGAAGTCAGGGACCCCGAACGGAGGGATCGGCTGAAGCCATGGCAGAAGAACATAAATTGTGAAGATTTCATGGACATTTATTAGCTCCTCAAATTAATACTTTTATAATTTCTTACGCCTGTCTTCACTGCAATCTCTGAACATAAATTGTGAAGATTTCATGGACACTTATCACTTCCCCAATCAATACCCTTGTGATTTCCTATGCCTGTCTTTACTTCAATCTCTTAATCCCATCGTCTTCATAAGCTGAGGAGGATGTATGTTGCCTCAGGACCCTGTGATGATTGCGTTAACTGCACAAATTGTTTGTAGAGCATGTGTGTTTGAACAATATGAAACCTGGGCACCTTGAAAAAAGAAAAGGATAACAGCAATGTTCAGGGAACAAGAGAGATAACCTTAAACTCTGGCTGCCTGTGAGTCAGGTGGAACAGAGCCATATTTCTCTTCTTTCTTTTCCCCACATTGTGGTTTCAATTTTCACACTTAAAGTTAAGCAAATTTGTGGGCACAGTTTACTACTAGAAGTATTATGGCCAAATTAAAAAAATAAATGTAGGCTGGGCATGATGGCTCACACCTGTAATCCCAGCACTTTGGAAGGCCGAGGTGGGTAGATCACGAGGTCAGGAGTTCGAGACCAGCCTGGCCAACATGGTGAAACCTCGTCTCTACTAAAAATTAGCTGGGCGTGGTGGCACGCACCTGTAATCCCAACTACTCAGGAGGCAGGAGAATCGCTTGAACCCGTTGGAGGAGGTTGCAGTGAGCCGAGATTGCACCACTGCACTCCAGCCTGGGTGACAGGGCAAGACTCTGTCTTGGGAGGAAAAAAAAAAAAAAGAGCCAAAAACAAGAAAAACACTTGAGAAAAATGTCATGAGCTCAAACTGAAAGAATCATATGATCCACTGTACATTTCTCTGGAATTCATCCACTAATCACTCAAGAAGGAGCAACAGAAAACTTCCTACTGTATTGAACTGTATATGAAAAGCTTTTTATCTCAATATAATCATCTTGCAGTAGCATACAATGTTTTTCTTTTTTTTTTTCTTTTGAGACGGAGTCTCGCTCTGTAGCCCAGGCTGGAGTGCAATGGCGTGATCTCAGCTCACTGCAAGCTCCGCCTCCCAGGTTCACGCCATTCTCCTGCCTCAGCCTCCCGAGTAGCTGGGACTACCAGGTGCCCACCACCACGCCTGGCTAATTTTTTTTTTTTTGCATTTTTAGTAGAGATGGGATTTCACTGTGTTAGCCAGGATGGTCTCAATCTCCTGACCTCGTGATCCGCCCACCTCGGCCTCCCAAAGTGCTGGGATTACAGGCGTAAGCCACCGTGCCCAGCCAACAATGTTTTTCTTAAAAGGAAAATGTACCATGTACTGCCACTATGGAAAACAGTATGATGGCTCCTCAAAAGATTAAAAATAGAATTATGACATGATCCAGCAATTCTACTTCTGAGAATATGCCCAAAAGAACTGAAAGCAAGGCCTGAAAGAGATATTTGTACATCTGCATTCATAGAAACATTGTTCACAATAGTCAAAAGGCAGAAGCAACCTAAGTCCCCATCAATGAATGAATGGATAAACAAAAAGTTATACACACACACACACATGCACCAAGGAATTATTATACAGGCTTAAAAATGAAGTAAATGCTGACACATGCTACAACATGGATGAACCTTGAGGATATCATGCTAGGTGAAATAAACCAGTCACAAAGACCATATATTACCTAGTTCCATTAATATGAAATGTCTGAAATAGGCAAAAATCTAGAGACAGACATTAGATTAGGACTTAGGGCCCTAAACTATGAAAGTTGCTTAGGACCCCAACCTAAGAAAGCTGCTTAGAGCTGAAGGAGATAGAAGAGTAAGAGTGATAACTGGGCTGGGCACGGTGGCTCATGCCTGTAATTCCAGCACTTTGGGAGACCGAGGTGGGTGGATCACCTAAGGTTAGGAGTTCAAGACCAGCCTGACCATCATAGTGAAACCCCATCTCTATTAAAAATACAAAAAAATTAGCTGGGCATGGTGGCGGGCGCCTGTAATCCCAGCTACTTGGGAGGCTGAGATAGGAAAATCACCTGAACCTGGGAGGCAGAGGTTGCAGGGAGGCAGAGGTTGCAGTGAGCCGAGATTGAGCCACTGCACTCCAGTCTGGGCAACAAGAGCAAAACTCCATCTCAAAAAAAAAAAAAGTGGTAGCTGAAGTCTAAGGGTTTTTGAGGTGATGAAAATGCTCTAAAATTAACTGTGTTGAGAGTTGCACATATCTGTGAATAGACTAAAAACCACTGACGTATATACTTTAAATAGGTAAATTGTATGGTATGTGACTTACATCTCAAGAAAACTTTTGAAAAACTACATGAAGATTGCAAAAGGGATTGTGACAAATGACAGAAACAAATTAAATCTGTGTCCTCCTCAACTTAAGTTACTACATATTGTTTATTTTGCTTTTGACTGACTTTAAATAGGACCTTCTTTGTCAGTTGTTTATTCCAAGTATAAAAATAAAAACTATGAAAGCCAAACAAATTATGAAATAAAAATTGTTAATTAACTATAGGTCATAAGTAAAGTAAAAATATGTTATTGAACAAGGTGGACAAGTCAACCCTGAGATTTGAGAGAAACAATCACATCTTTTTATAAGCAGCAGCTAATCCCAAGTTGGTGTGGTGAATGACACAGAGGCCGGCACAGTAAATGTTAGTTCCTTTCATTCTGTTTATACCACCAGTGACAAGATCATTCCCAAGAACCTTCCTATTTTTGCCAATGTTCCATTACTCCAAGATTTAAAAAAACAAAAACAAACAAAATCAGTGCTCTTACCATTCCAACCTGGTCAATGGTCTCTTGAACTCTATCCAGAAGGACAGAAATTATCTCAGGGTGAACAGCTGTGATAGTCCCTAAAAGCTCTCGACCAACCTTTGAAAAAGTCTCTCTGGTAGACAGGGTGACATAAGATACCTAAATGGGGGGCGGGGGAAGAAGATGGCACTTTTAATATCAATTATCAGTCAGAACACACTTATATACTTTCTTCAAGCAAAGCAGAAAGAATCTTACATCGAGCCTTAGTTGACACTGTGTTCCAAAAAATGTTAAAACTTCATATAGGCAACTGTCTACTCTGAGGCTGAAAGGTGGAGGGAGAGGAATATAAGAGAATGGCAACTTTTTATAACAATGACTTCAAGTGTAGATTCAAAAAGTATATCCCAAAGTCTGTCGGTAACAATAAAATGGTTCCTGCAGTTTCAAAACTTTTCTAAATTTGAGGAAATCACTACCAATGATGAAAATCAGAATGCATTTCATGGAAATGCCTAGCTTCCCCTACAAAATAAGATCCCTAACTACAAGATCTTCTAAAACATTGTTTACCAACTCCTTTTGAATTATGTCTTCCAAACTGTATGTTACAATCCATTAATGCCAATGGTATTTTTTAACACAATGGAATATACAGAAAAATAACAGAATAAAATAAAATAGAAAAATGTAATAGTGCATCACAGGTAAATTAAGTATTGCTTCAATTGTACATACACACACAGGATCAGAATGTTATATAGAATGTAATTTTTATTGTGACTCCTAGTCAAAACACTGGAAACTTTACTCAAGAGCATAAATATTACTTTAGCAACAGATCTTGAGAATGTCACTTAATGTCTGTGAAAATATGTCTTCTCTCCCCAAGTTTTTCAGATCATGAAGATAGTCTGAATTCCAGATCCATCGAGATCTTAACTTTATGCATGGTTATGAAGTACCAGTATAGGAACAGCTGAATCAAGTATTTGATCCTGGAAAGAACATCCAGGTTTGTCATTCTCAAACTGGATTATTAGGGGAAGATAATAAAACCCAAATAATCATCTTCAAACATAATTTTACTTGAGTACACTTGAATACTTTGGAGGAGATATTTTGTATGCAGAGCAACAGATAAATGACAGCTTAAAGTGTAAAATGTGCAGGGCTTTTTAAATATACAAAAAACTCCAATGAACATTTTGGTAACCACTTTGGGCTAGTCCCTAGATGCTCAGGGGTCCAAATTTCACTCCCCTCCACCCTCATGGATGGCTCAGTGAAAAGATGAAGAATGCAAGGAGCTCATCCCAGCCTGTAATTTCATATTATAGATGAGGAAAATGAAGCCTGGGGTAATATGTTATCTTTTTTGATGTGAGATGGCCAATTAATAGCAGAGTTAAAACTCAGGTATCCTAACTCCAGGTTCAATATTCTTCCCACCATCTCATTTAAACTGGCTGGGAAGCTAGGTTTCTGCCACTAGCCAGAGTGGAAGAGTTTAGTTGAAGGGGTGGGGGCGAGGGAAACATACATCATAAAAACTGTAAGTGTCAGGCTGTGTCATACGGTCTCTCCCTTACTGAAACTGGTGCAACAAATTTCAAAAGATAATAAGTACTGGGGAATGGATATAATTCACATTTTCAATAACCCCGTAACAAAATAATGTTCCACTGATTCTCTATCCCTTCTCAAAAGTGTAGACAGTAGCTAAATAAGTCACAATTTGTAAAAGCAATCCCCCAAAAAAATCAACAGTTGGACAATCCAAAAGAAAACATTTTTAGCTGATTTATAAAACTTCATATTCTAACCTCATATATCTCCAGAACGATAATTTTTATGAAGTCTTCGTCCACATTGGTTCTTCTGGCCTGAGCCATCTGAGCAAAGGTAGTCAGAAGGCAAATCTCTTCTGAGCTATTCATAGAAGAAAGACACTTCTCAAAGTTGGTAAAATGTTCTGGGTCTGTAAATTCATATCAAGAAAATTAGAGTGGGGAAAGAATAAATTTATATCTTTTAATCACTCTTTCAGAGAAAAAGATTTAGGAATATTTAAAGATACAAAAGGTCTTTCTTTGTTCCAAAATAGATTCCTACAGGCATCAGGAATAAGGCTGGACCAGATGGCCTCTGAAATTCCAACAAACCCAACAAACTCTATAATGTAGCCTCACAGGAGACATTTAACATCTCTAAGCTTCAGTACCCACATCTGTCTTAAAAGGTTATTTAATAAGAAGATTAAATAGCATGTCACTGGTGACGTGCTTAGTTAACTGCAAAGCACTGCTGCTGTCACTAGGCAGTCACCTTCAAAGGCAGTACTGCCAACTTCAAAGGCACACTTGAAGCTACTTGGTAACCACCAGACAAACAAAGACCTGACTAATGAAAACTGCTAATACTAGCAACTACTTGGCACAAATAGGACATTCCAAAAAAAAGAGATTTGCTTATGAAGAAAAACCAGGGGCAAGAAATTAGTTATAACTGTAACTGAAATACTAATGAATGTCATAAACAATATAATAAATGTGATGTTTTGCCTATATCGCAAAGGATGTAGTATAAGCAATACTAAATTCTGCCATTAGGAAGAAATATTCACAAATATACATGACAGTAAATTACATGCAAAAAGTTCTACAGCAGAACGGAAAAAAAGCCAATTTTAAAAATACATGTGCTTGGCCGGGCGCTGTGGCTCACACCTGTAATCCCAGCACTTTCAGAGGCCGAAGGTGGGCAGATCACTTGAGGTCAGGAGTTTGAGGCCAGCCTGGCCAACATGGTGAAGCCCCGTCTCTACTAAAAATACAAAAATTAGCTAGGCGTGGTGGCACACACCTGTAGTCCCCGCTACTCGGGAGACTGATGCAGGAGGCGGAGGTTGCAGTGAGCCAAGATCACACCACTGTACTCCCTCCTGGGCAACAGAGCAAGACTCCATTTCAAAAAATAATAATAATAATAAAATAAAATAAAATATATATATATATATCCTTGATGGAACTTTTCACAATAAGAAGGCAACAAGCCAATAATTCTTTTCATATTTACACATTTGAGAAACCAAAGTAGATAGCTCACCAAATTTCCTGCATTTTCAAAATAACTCTGGGACATTTACCAAAACAATTTTCATTTTCCATCTCCAGATTGGATTTATAGTGGAAATTATTACACAGAGTATTCCCAGAATAATGAAAATTGGCATGATCATTCTAACTTACATTGTGAAAGGATATTTAAAAAGAAAAAAAAGAATTATCATTCAAACTTATAATGTTTAAGGTACAAATCAAGGAAAAGGCCTTATATTTTAAATAATTCTATAGAAAAAACAATGGGAAAGTGAAATAACTTTCTAATTAGCTTTTAAAATATTAACTATAAGGACAAACAAACACATTTCTACATTTATTTGTCATCAGATTTGCTTATGGCTACACTTCACTAGTAGTCAGAATGTTGATCAGACTAGAAATAAACAAAAAGAAGCCAAATTAAAACAGACCGGTTTTTAACAATCACTGCTGAGAAATCTGCTAGTTACGAAATGTTAAAACTAGTTAAAATTTGTTCCCTGGAAACTGATTTCAAGCTCACCCTACTCCCATTACCACAGATAAATAAGAACTGGTTATAAAGAATAAGCACTTCTGGCATTTACTAAACATAAAAAGTGAGGAAGGTAAAATATGTTAGGAAGCCTTATTCTTCTACAAACAATAAAAATCAAGCCTCCTAACAAAATTGGTATATAAAAGATTAAGCAAAGGAGAAGATGAAAAAACAGCAAATTAGAGCAGGAGGATCAAATTTTGCAAAGACTCCACTCTCAAGGCTAGAACATAGTAAGCCAGATGAAACTTCTCTACTGTGCCACTAACTCCTGTGTCAGGTGATACAGGCCCTAAGGGAGATAAAGATAAAAGTGCCATGGGAGCCTGGAGTCCAGACAGAAAACTCCAGCAGCAGGATCCAAAGCTCTAGGGCAAGACAAGGCTGCTACTGCCGCTTCAGGGTCTGGAATCACATCCACTACAGAGCTGAGCTGTTCGACATCGGCTCCATCTGCCACATGCTAACACAGAGCCTGGCAGATAGTAAGTCCGCAATGAAGGGAGATGACACTACAAAGGAGACCTACCCAGGACTCAGGTATACAAAGAAGTGCTGCTGACCATCCCAGACACTTCCAAAGGAAATGTCTGCTTCTGTGTTAGCTATTTCAACCACAGAAATAGCTGCCAGAGGACAGACAATGGCTGCGAGACCTCTCACCTAGTTCACTCGTAAGCCCAAGTCCAACCACGGCAATGGTCTAATAGAAGCACTGCCCCCTGGACAGTGGAGACGCATTTTACAAAGAATAATAATATAAGGAATCCAGAGCTACCACTAAAAAGATAAAAAGAAAAACAGAAAGAGACAAAAGAGGACGCATGCAGAGCCCCGTAAAAGAAAAAAACAGAAACAGAAGAATAAAGACATCAATCTAGAGAGACAGAAATAGAGGCTGAGTGTGGTGGCTCACGCCTATTATCCCAGCATTTTGGGAGGCCAGGGCAGGTGGATCACTTGAGGTCAGGAGTTCAAGACCAGCCTGGCCAACAATGTGAAACCCTGTCTCTACTAAAATATAAAAATTAGCTGGGCATGGTGGTGTGCACCTGTAATCCCAGCTACTCAGGAGGCTGAGGCAGGAGAATCACTTGAGCCAGGGAGATGGAAGTTGCAGGGAGATGAAGTTGCACCACTGCACTCCAGCCGGGGCAAGGCTCATTCTCAAAAAAAAAAAAAAAAAAAAAGAAATGGAAATTTAAAAAAAATCATGAATGTCTGCAGAAACTACTTTGCAAACAGTAGAGGCTCAATAATTTTTAAAGTATATGATTTTCTTTTAAGTGATACAGACATTTAAAAATTTGGAAAACAGCCTTTACGTCCTACTGTGAAGGAAAAAACATTTGGAAAACAGAATTATCTTTGGTGTTTTTTTTTTTAATCTTGTATTTCAGTAAATTGTCTATCTTTTTTAATGTATAGGGTAGTTTTTTAAAATCACTACAACATACATCTAATTAAATGGTGTTTTTCATTTTGAACATTATAATTTTGTTATAAGTAAATATCCTGGCCAGGCACGGTGGCTCACGCCTGTAATCACAGCACTTGGGAGGCCGAGGCAGGCAGATCACCTGAGGTCAGGAGTTCAAGACCAGCCTGGGCAACATGATGAAACCATGTCTCTACTAAAAATACAAAAATTAGCCAGGTGTGGTGGCGTGGACCTGTAAGCCCAGCTACTCAGGAGGCTGAGGCACTAGAATCACTTGAACCCAGGAGGTGGAGGTTGCAGTCAGCCAAGAGTACACCATTCCACTCCAACCTGGGTGACAGAGTGAGACCCTGTCTCAAAAAAATAAATAAATAAAAATAAATAAATATCCTACAGTTTAGAGGTGGTATGACGCAAAAACTTAAGTTTTCACCAAAATTAATTTTTAAAGTACCTGTCTACATCTTTAGTTCATAAAAACAATACAACTTTAAAAAAACAGCAATAAAAGAAAGATATTAAAATGGCTGGGCACAAAGCCTTAACAAATTTCTAGACAATTAATACATAACCGTTAATACAACTATCAACTAGAATAATTTCACACACACATGCAAAAAAGTGCTTCCTAAAAGTCAGAATATTGTGTGTATTGGCATACTGTTTGGGACTAATCAAATTTTGATTTCAGATATGCTAGTTGCTATTTAATACATCAACATTGTGAAGCAGTCTCCTGAATTTCAAAATCATTACACATGAGTATGTAGAGTAAAACATTTCCTCTTAGTCCTTCTAAAAGTAAAAATTAAGCCCTGAAGAGAAGCACAAAAAGATAGGGAGAGCTGGACACCGACTGCTCGGCGGGGCTGTACCTTGGAGCTGCTGCTTGCACTGGGCGGGCTGCAGGGAGGAGGAGAGCTGCTGCAGGTTCTCACTCTCCACCTGGTGCATGAGGTAGAAGAGCTTCCACAGCATTTGCACAGACAGAGTCCCAAAGGGCATCTCAGACATAAACAGCCAAATGCCAAGTCTGCATGTAAGCAGGAATCATTTTATTTATTAATCAGCTTCATTACACTAAGAAAGTAGACAAACCATTGGCTCTCAGGGAAAAAAAGATTCTTAAATCACACTACAATTTTTCTAATATGCTTTAGTCACAAACACCTCAAGGATGGCTAAGAATAACAGCAAATACAAACCACCCAGTCTGTGCCAGGGACTGTTCTAACCACTACAATGTGTGCATGTGTGTGTGTATACATGTATGTACAATATCAACTCAAACCATCCTCACAAAAACCAAGACAATAATTATGGATATGGCCGGGCGTGGTGGCTCACGCCTGTAATCCCAACACTTTAGGAGGCCGAGGTAGGTGGATCACTTGAGGTCAGGAGTTCGAGACCAGCCTGACTAACATGGTGAAACCCCATCTTTACTAAAAATACAAAATTAGCCAAGCATGGTGGTGCGTGCCTGTAATCCCAGCTACTTGGGAGGCTGAGGCAGGAGAATCACTTGAACCCAGGAGGTAGAGATTGCAGTAAGCCAAGATCGCACCATTGCACTCCAGCCTGGGCAACACGAGTGAAACTCCATCTCAAAAATAATAATAATTATTATGGATATTAGCACCAACGCACACAGGCTACTAAGGCACACACAGTAGCGGGTGGCAGAGAGGCCAGCTGTGGATGTGTGTATCTGAGCACACACACAGGTACACGCGTGCCCACAGACACATGTGCAGTGGGTGGGAGGAAAACCGAAATCCATCCAGTACTCCTCTCTGAGCACTGAACAAAGTTCAAATTCCTCAGCCCACATTCAAAGGCTTCCACAGTATGGCTCTGAATCGTATTTCCAACCACAGCCCTCTCTGCCCTCCTTCAGTTACCACTGCATTCCAGCAAGCCTGGAGAGACCCTACACCTCCAGGCTGGCTCCTTCCATGGGTCAAGCCCTCCTTGGACTTCCTCCTCTGCACTATTAGAGAACTCCATCCATACCTGACTTTGCCATCATACCTTCTGCCAGTGATCCTCACACTGTAGTGGCAGAAAAACCACCTGGAGACTTTCTGGAAAATGCAGATTCCCAAGCCTCACCTATAGAGACCATGATTTTGTAGGTCACAGCTGGGGCACAAGAATTTGCACCTTTTATAGTCACCCTTGGTGACTCTGAGTCAAGTGATTCTTAAAACACAACATGAGCCGGGCGCGGTGGCTCACGCCTGTAATCCCAGCACTTTGGGAGGCAGAGGCGGGCGGATCATGAGGTCAGGAGATCGAGACCATCCTAGCTAACACAGTGAAACCCCGCCTCTACTAAAAATACAAAAAATTAGCCGGGCATGGTGGCAGGCGCCTGTAGTCCCAGCTACTCGGGAGGCTGAGGCAGGAGAATGGCGTGAACCCGGGAGGCGGAGCTTGCAGTGAGCCAAGATTGCGCCACTGCACTCCAGCCTGGGCGACACAGCAAGACTCCGCCTCAAAAAAAAAAAAAAAAAAACACACACACAATATGAGAAACCCCTCATGGTACTGTAATTTATATATGACATACTAACCTAACAGCAATTTGAGAGCAGAAACCAGGTCTTGTTCATTTTTATATAAACCAGTTTATAACTAGAACCTTATATTTTAATTATCTGCTACTTAAACCAGTATCTCAAAAACAAACAGCACTCAACAGATGCGTATTAAAATTGTATGTAAATGTTATCACAACCAAAAAAAAAACTTGTATCAGGATGGTGGCCATGCCCCAAGTCAGAATCTGCTAAGGAATGGCCGGGTGCAGTGGCTCACACCTGTAATCCCAACACTTTGGGAGGCTGAGGCGGGCAAATCACTTGAGGTCAGGAGTTCGAGACCAGCCTGGCCAATGTAGTGAAACCCCATCTCTACTAAAAATATAAAAATTAGCCAGGCACGGTGGTGCGCGCCTATAGTCTCAGCTACTCGGGAGGCTGAGGCAGGAGAATCGCTTGAACCTGGGAGGTGGAGGTTACAGTGATGATGCCACTGAACTCCATCTTGGGCAACACAGTGAGACTCCATTTCAAAAAAAAAAAAGGAAATCTGCTAAGGAAAGTACAGCAACTTACCTGCTATTAAATTAAAAAAAAAAAACAACTTAAAAAAATATGAAGCACTCAAAGCTGTTGTCATATTTGAGGCACAACTACTATAAATTATCCAATTACAAATTATCTAATTACAAATAAACCAAACTTAAGAAAAAAATGAATAGTGCATGCCTAATCCACATCTATGAACCTCAACAGGCAACTGGTAGTTCAAACCCACACTCACCTGTACTCTGGAAAAGCCGGCTAGACTCCTGAGCAAGAGATTAAGAAACTTCTCTAAAGTCAGGTGGGCCAGGTTTCTATCTTATTAATTAATTATCCTAACACTTCACATGGGACCTGATGCTGTTTTATAACCCGAAAACAAAGAAGGGAAATTGTAGAGGACGTAAAAGTAATATCACAAACAGGGTGTATTTCAGGCTATAAAATTCCCTATATGGCAGACATTCAGGAAGTCTGGCATATATATGCATATATACATATATATACACACACACACACACGTATATATTTATATAGGTATTTATATATATATATACACACATATATACAGATATACACATACATATACACACACACATATATATACACACACACACATACATATATATATACACACACACACACATATATATATATATATATTTTGAGACACAGTCTTGCTCTGCTGCCCAGGCTGGAGTACAGTGGTGCAATCTCAGCTCACCGTAACCTCCACCTCCGGGGTTCACGTGATTCTTCTGCCTCAGCCTCCCGAGTAGCTGGGATTACAGGCGCCTGCCACCACGCCCAGCTAATTTTTGTATTTTTAGTAGAGATGGGTTTTCACCATGTTGGCCAGGCTGGTCTCGAACTCCTGACCTCAGGTGATCCGCCCACCTCAGCCTCCCAAAGTGCTGGGATTACAGGCATGAGCCACCATGCCCAGCCCTGGTTTATATCTTTGTTATCTGTCTTTTAGTCTAGTTCAGTTTTGTTTTAGGTTGAAGGGATATCTATTGCCAGAAATTTCCATTTGAGTGCCAAATAAATTTAAATCTCATGGCTTTAAATATCTGGTTCTCATATAATTTGTTTCCTAAAATAAACTTAAGAACAATAGCTGTCAACATTTTAAAACAATTATCTTTGTTAATTATATACACAATGTTACAGGAAGGGTTCACAGCTCAACACATAAACCCTAGTAAGTAACTAGGATGAGAGCTTTGCCTCTCCACTAAGCAAGCACAAGAATAAGTGACAGATTAGAGAAGGAAGACTCCTCCCATGCACCAGGCCAGCGTCAGTGGACAGGTGTTACTGCACTGATGCCTTGACACAGTCCTGAACAGGATTTGGTGCATCACATGAGACCACCAAATTTATGGTATAACAGGAGTAATCTAAAGATAAGGCCAGGCGCGGTGGCTCATGTCTGTAATGGCAGCACTTTAGGAGGCTGAGCCGGGCAGATCACTTGAGGTCAGGAGTTCAAGACCAACCTGGCCAACATGGTGAAATCCCGTCTCTACTAAAAACCCAAAAAATTAGCCGGCCATGATGGCAAGCGCCTGTAATCCCAGCTACCTGGAAGGCTGAGGTGGAAGAGTTGCTTGAACCTAGGACACAGAGGTTGCAGTGAGCCAAGATCATGCTACTACACTCCAGCCTAGGCAACAAAGTGAGACTCCATCTCAAAAAAAAAAAAGATAAATTTCTATACCCAAGTTCTATTTAAGTTAGACTCATGCCTTCACAGTGTCTAAAAGTGGTTAACACTTAGCTAAGACCTCCTGATCTTTCTCTAAGTCTCTAGATTATTCTATTCCCCATATGAAACCACACAAGAACAACCCCCACTTACATTTGAAAAGTCCTTTATGGTTTAAAATGTATTTCCTCATATTACCACAATTCACCCTCATCACATATCCATGAGGTTAATCGAACAGTAGCATCATTATCACCATCTCCGTTTTATAAATGAAAAAAGTGAGACCACAAATATTAAGTGACTTTCCCAGGGTAACAGTAAATGGCAAACCAAGACTCAAACTTACAACACAGAATAAATCGGGGGCTGAGGCTAAGAGTCACATGGCAAGAGGGAGTGTAGGCAGCTAGCTCAGGAGAGGGCCAAAGCAGGGGAGAGCCAGTAGTTCATAAGCACAGCTGGGTAGGGGTGGAGGCAGCCCCGCATCTCCTAATGGAGGGCATAATCCTGCAGCAGAGCCCACTCCTCAACTTGGCCAGTGGCTCAGGAAAGGCAGCACAGGATGCACAGCTGTGCCCCTGCCTATGCCTCAAACAGGTCCTAGGCTATAAGCAGCGGTACAGACAGCATGATCCAAAGACAGCATTTACAAAGCTAAGACAGGGAACCAAGATCCATGACATTCCCAGACCTTAAAACCCTTACCAGAAGGCAAATTGAACAATAAAATCAGCAAATCCTTTGCACCACATGCTGCACACCTACTGTGTCTCACTGCAGGCACTGCAGTGGGTATGTGATAGATAGAATCTATCCTTGTTTTCCCCTGCTCAAGGCTGCCCCAAAAGTTCAGGGTGGCAAAAAACTGAGACACCAGAATAGTGTTATGTTAAAACAGAAAGAAATTAAGAGAGAGAGAGACCATTTTAGTCAACAGGTGGGTACTACAGATAAGGAAACCAAGACCCAAGAATTTGCCCGTGATAAGAAATAGATGAAATACACTAAGAAACTATTATAAAAGACCTACTTAAGTGGCTTTCATTCTAATGGTTCTTACTAGTGAGGAAGTTACTTCTCACTAAATATCATCATATGTCTTACTTACCTTTTGGCCTTCAGCACATGTAGGACAGCCCTCAAAAACAGCTCATCAAATTCAACCTGTAGTTTCTCCATAGAGTAGGGCTGTTGGGCCAATCCTGAGCCTTGGTTGTGGCTCACATACTGTGCCCAATGGTCACTTACATAACCAAGGGTCATCCTGAGCATGAGGAAAGATAATACAGTACTTTTCATTAGCTCAATATCTGCACCTTTACATTTTACATTTACAACATTCACTTATTCAACACATATTTATTGAGCACCTACTATCCACCTACTAATGCCCAGGTTCTGAAAGTAATGAAATGGGGAAAATAAAATCCCACCTTCATGGAGCTTACATTTAGTGAAGGGCAAAGAGACAACAAATAAAATAAAGTCATATATAGTCTGTCACATGGTTGTAAGTGACACTGAGAAAAATAAAGCCAGAGAAGAGAATAAAGTATGTCTAGAGGTGGACCAGTGGGCAGGGTAAGGAGGTGGGTTGGGAGCACGAAAGGCCTTACTAAAGAGGGACATTTGATAACGTCTGGAAAACAGTGACGAATCACAAGAGTGTCCATGAGAAGAGTGTCCACGTAGAAGAAACAACCAATGCAAAACTCCAAGGGGTGTCAGGTATGTTTAGGAACAGCAAGGAGGCCAATATGCTGAGAGGGAGACTGGCTGGAGATGAAATCAGAAAAGTGGCAGGAAACCAGATCATGAGGGGCCCTGCAGGCCACTGTGAGGACTTTGGCTTTTTCCCTGAGTGCAGTGGGGAGCACAGTAGGGTCCTGGGTAGACAGTGAATGGGCTGACTCACAATTCATAAGGAACGCTGGCTGTTTAAGAATACACTGAGATGGGGAAAGGACAGAAGCAAGAAGATAAGTTAGGAGGTTTAGGAATGAAATGGGGTGCTAGCAGCGAAGGTGGTAAGCAGCAGCTAGATTCTGGAAAGAGCATGTTTCATTGATTCAAAAGGATGAACGTCTTTCACACTAATATCTCTGCAATTAGAACGTCAGAATCCATGTTAATATTAATGATGTGATGCCATAATTTGGCAGCATTTTCCCTATGTTAGTGGCACATAAAATATATCTTAAAAAATAATTGGTGGCATTTTAGATTTGATAAAAGATGGTATTTTGATGGTGGAGATGATAAAATTTGCAGTTAGATTGAATGTGGCATATAAAAGAAAGAAAAGCCACAGGTGGCACCAGGTGTTTTGGCCTGAGAAACTAGAATAGAGTTGCTACTTAATGAAACTGGGGGGAGTAGTTTGGGAGGTGGGGAAAGTGAGTTCACTTTGAGAACATTACGTTACAATGTTAATGAGTCATCCAAGTGGAGGTGCTTGGTTGGTAGCTGAATATACAATGTGTTTATGAGAGAGGTATGGGCTGGAAATATAACTCTGAGAATTGTAACAGTGTTTAGATATTTAAAGATGAATGAATGACATCTCAAAAAGCAAGTGTAGATAAAGAGAAGAGAGGTCCAGGGACTGAGCCCTGAGACATTCTAAGGTTAAGTCTGGAAGTGAGAATGAAAAAACCAAGGAGGCAGAAAAGGTATTGTCAGTGAAATGGTGGAGAACTCAGGAGAATGTAGTATCCTGGAAACCAAGCAAAGAAAATGTTTTAAGGATAAAATGATCAACTAACTATGAGAAAGGCTGCTATGTAAGCTACGTGAGAGATGCCAAGTAGGATGAAGAGACCCAGAACTGGCCACTGGATCAGGAGCACAAGGTTCATTAGAGATCTTCATCTGTAGGAGCTGTTTGGGTAGTGGTGGGAGGAAAAGCAAGTTCAAGTGAGGATGGAGGAATAAAATGGGAACTAATAGACGATCTGAAGGCAAGCCCTTATGGGAAACTGTTCTGCAGTTAGAAGGTATGAGAAGAATCTGCACTAGGTACAAAGAAAAGTAAGCAGATGGAAAGAAAAACAAAGAAAGAATAATCATAATACACTACAGCTGTTATTTACACAATAATGTAAACAGTGATCTTAAAACAGTAATGATATCAACGTCCTTCCTATAGAGTTACTGAGAGAACAAAATAAGAGATCACAGTCCTGGCATACAGTAAGCACGCAATCCTACATCATGTATGTGAGCTTAGGGACAAATTTTATTTATGGTCTTATTTATTAAGCAAAATCAGAAAACAAATGTCTGGATGGACTTCTGTTAATAACAGGTAGATGGGCTTTTAGCTTTTAACAAATTTATCTCCAAGGCACCAGCCATCCTCCCTCCCACTATCTCATTCTCCTAACTCTATACTCAAGGCTTTCCCTAGACCTCAGAAGGCACCCCCAGGCCGGGCGCAGTGGCTCATGCCTGTAATCCCAGCACTTTGGGAGGCCAAGGCAGGCGGATCACTTGAGGTCAGGAGTTGGAGACCAGCCTAGCCAACATGAGAAACCCCATCTCTACTAAAAATACAAAAAATTAGCTGGGTGTGGTGGCGCACAACAATAGTCCCAGCTATTCGGGAGGCTGAGGTGGGAGAATGGCTTTAACCTGGGAGGCAGAGGTTGCAGTGAGCCAAGATCGCACCACTGCACTCCAGCCTGGGTGACAGTGAGACCCTGTCTGAAAAAAAAAGGGACCCCCACTCTTTCAGGGCATCCTATAATCACTTGACTGATTTATAAAGCTAATGGATACATATCTAAAATAAATGAATTAGGCCAGGCACAGTGGCTCACACCTGTAATCCCAGCACTTTGGGAAGCCAAGGCGGATGGATCACTTGAGTCCAGGAGTTTGAGACCAGCCTGGGCAATGTGGTGAAATCCCATCTCTACTAAAAATACAAAAATTACCTGGGTGTGGTGGTGCACACCTGTAATCCCAGCTACTCAGGAGGCTGAGGCACAAGAAACCCAGGAGTCGTGGGTTGCAGTGAGCCGAGATTGCACCCACTGTACTCCAGCCTGGGCGAAAGAGAGAGACTCATCTCAAAAAAATAAAAAAATAAGATAAAATAAATGAATTAAAAGTAATTTTGTTTTGGAAGCAAAAGTAAGGAGGGAGAGAAGTTTTGCTGTATATGCTGCAAATACATATATGCTGTAAGAAATGATCCAGTAAAGACAATTAAAATTAATAAAGCAGAAAAAAAGAGTATAAAATTAATTCAAAGAAAAGCAATACATATTCTCTAAATTTATTAAGACAGTTGAAGCAGTAAGAGCCTGCATTTTCCTAGATGCCTTCTCTCTTGCCCAGACTTCAACCCAGCAACAGCTGTGGGGATCTCAACTCCAAGAACAATCATCTAGCAAGCCAGTTAAATTTGAGATAATTAACGAAATATTCTGACTGGAAGCACTTATGAAATTCCCATCTTATAGATGGTGAAGAAAAAAATCTTAACTTTAACAAGAAATAAGACCTGAGGTTTACAACTAAAATGTCCATCATCCCAATTATGCAATATCTGTGTCTGACCAGGGTGAAAGGAACGGAGAAGATGGACCAACAGCAGTATTACCTGATCATATAACCAATTCGCTTCACAAACTGCCTATAGCGTGCTCTATTAAAGGTTTCTAACCCCACAGCCAGAAGTTCCACTAGTGAGTTGGCAAAGGCAAAAATTTTCATCATCTCTTGAGGTCTTGTTGTTTCAGGTAAATAATCACCTAGAAGTTAATCAGATAAAAGAAAAAAAATCATAATTACTATGAAAAAACATGAATGGATACAGCTGTATAAATATTTTAATGAGCACTCAAAGCCAAGATGGAGAAGAACTGACAATCTCATTGCTCTGGCTCCCATATCAACATGAAATGGGAAAAAACTTGAGACAATGTGCCAAATTAAAAACAATTTATTTAAGCTGGGCAATGTGCAAGCTAGTTAGCTTTCTCACATTTAAGCACCAAATGGGAAATTACAAGCACAAGAGAAGCCTAGAACAGCTAGGCACAACAAACCCGAGTTGGAGCCTACACAAGAAGTAAGACTCGGGCCAGGCACGGTGGCTCACGCCTGTAATCCCAGCACTTTGGGAGGCCAAGGCGGGCGGGTCACGAAGTCAGGAGATGGAGACCAACCTGGCTAACATGGTGAAACCCCATCTCTACTAAAAATACAAAAAATTAGCCGGGAGTGGTGGCAGGCACCTGTAGTCCCAGCTGCTCGGGAGGCTGAGGCAGGAGAATGGCGTGAACCAGGGAGGCAGAGGTTGCAGTGAGCCGAGATCGCGCCACTGCATTCCAGCCTGGGTGACACAGCAAGACTCCATCTCATTAAAAGAAAAGAAGACTCAATGCAGAGTTCCTGTGTTTACACTTGCCACTACCACGTTTTACACATAAGAGAAATGAGTCTACCTTTTGCTTTAAACCCAAGAAGATGTTGAAAGAGTTCATGAAAGGGGAACTGTGCTAAAAGGGTAACCAAATCATCTTCATTAAGGAGAATCCAACTGGTCTCAGGGTCTTCATCCTAAGAGAAAAGACAAAAAATCATGTCAGCAGATTTGATCAGATCACACTATGATCTAGAGTTACAGGAGCTAAATTATCACAGGTCTCAATGGTATACATGTGATATCCTCATGAGTCTTCATGGACCTTTTCTCCAGGACAGAAATTTATAGTATCAGTTCCACAGATAGTTACACAGTAAATCCCCTGAAATTGCAAGCACAATTTTATGTGTATCTGGGTCATAGCCAGTGACTGAAACTGCTCTCATTAAATGTCCATCCCAAAGAAAACAGAAAAAAAGAAATCCTCTAGAGTGAGGACCTTATAGGGATCAGTGCTTTGATAACATCAATTAAAAAACCACAGATGGGCCGGGCGCGGTGGCTCATGCCTGTAATCCCAGCACTTTGGAAGGCCGAGGAGGGCAGATCACCTGAGGTCAGGAGTCCAAGAGCAGCCTGGGCAACATGGTGAAACCCCATCTCTACTAAAAATACAAAAATTAGCCAGACGTGGTGGCATGCACCTGTAATCCCAACAACTTGGGAGGCCAAGGCATGAGAATTATTTGAACCTGGGAGGCGGAGGTTGCAGTGAGCCGAGATCACACCATTGCAATCCAGCCTGGGTGACAGAATGAGACTCCATCTCAAAAAAAAACAAGAACCATAGATGAGAGTTCAAAGTTATGTTAGCTGCAATTCTCTTCTCCCAAAATCAAGATCTATGTAGTATGCAACAGACTTAAGACGAAGCAATTGACATTTGCTATAGGTGACTAAAGTTCTGTTGTCAATTAGTGCTGCCAAAAGCAGTATAAAAATAACAGTGGTCATACACAAAGATTACATAGGGGAAATCTTTGCGGTCTTTTTGTTTGACACAGAGCACTAAAGTCCTCTTAGAAACCAAGTTGATTCATGTCCTAAGATACGCTACCATTAAAAAGGGAAGGAAGTAAAAAGATCCTGAGAACCTGAAGAATGTAATATATCACCTCAATTTCAACAAGGGACTAATGCAAATCATTCATAATTTCCTTAAGCCACTCGATTTTTACACTCTTATTATGTGTCTAAAATGGCTAACAAACAAGCATTTCAGAAACTCTACTTAAGGCAGTAGTTCTCAACTTAGCTATTCTCAACTCAGCTGTACATTTAACCCCTAGGGAGGCTTTTAACTATTTGGATGTCTGGGTGTGGGCCTGGGCAAGGTTTGCAAGTTGCCCAGGTGATTCTAGTACATAGCTAGTATCAAGAAACCACTGATGTGGATAATTCAGAGTGCCTTCCTCCCTACAGCCTTTTTTGAGGCAATGGCACTCCCAACTTTCTCATCTACTCACCAAGTTCTTGAATTCACTGAATATTTAGGAAGTGCTAAACAGGAGCCAGGCACCAATGCAGGGTGAGATAATTAATCAAATATTTTGACTGGAAGTATTTATAACACCTAATCATTACAAGTAATTATAATGCTCCTTAATCATTATCTGTCTGGATTAAATGCAGGAAACCTACCAGAAAAAAAGACATCTCCCCCAAGAAAGACCACTCTAAAAAAAACATATTGCTCCACTACAATCTTTAAAAGACCAATCTGTACTGGCTCCTGAGAAGCTTGCTTTAGAATGACTCCTCAGTTTCTAGCAAAGACGCCTGCACGTCCACGTCATTTACCACCACCTGACCACCTCCTCCTGCAAGTCTCAGGAAGAGAAAAACGACTGTGAAGGGGGCTCCCCACTTCTGAATGAGCACTCTGGGAAATACACAGACACAATCCCACAGCTGCCACAGCTGTCATTCTGAGAACTGTTGGCTGAACACTTTCATCTCCTTTTAAGAGAGGGATTATAATAAATCGGTCACTGGACATCCTAGACAAGAACACCAAATCAAGATTCAGACCAAAATAAAGGACTAGAACGATAATTAGCTGGAGAACAGAACTGCTTACAAACATAATCACGAGTATAGTAAAAAGGAAAATTAACAAGCGTGATCTCGAGAAGCTGGATTTTGATCATTAAATTCTCACCAAAAATGGAAAGCCATCTTCTACCTTTCAAATGAGAATTTCTGGATAAGAAGTTTATGAGTGAAGGGAAAACTTTGCTAAGCTCCAGCTCTTTATTACTCAGATTCATATCATCTGTAGGTAAGGCTCCAACCCCAGAAACTTGTTACTGCATAAAAAAACTCCTAATATACTTCTTACGTAATATGACTTTAATTTCCAGGTGCCAAATTCTCCCAGCTGAACAGAATGGTATTCTAGAGAAGGGGTGCAGCACAACACACTGGCTCAAAGCATAGGCTCTGGAGGCTCCACATTTAATGACCCTATGGTTTGAGAGAAGATACTTCACACCCCTGCACCTCAGTTTCCTCATCTATAAAATAGGAATCATAAGTCTTTACCTCATGGGGTTGCTGAGAGAATTAAATGAGATACTATGTGAAAAGTGCTTAGAACAATACTTGGTGCATAAGAGTTCACAATGATTCATCAAAATAATGCAGATATGACAAGTTACCTCTTCTCCTCCTTCGTCTACTAGCGTCCAGGTCCCGGACCCAGGCCCTGAGGAGGACGGCTTCCGCTCGCTGGGCTTCATGTGGCACATAAACTCAGCTCGATTTCTAAAGGACAAGAATAATCACTCCCATCACTTAGATGAAGGCCACGTGAGTGCATTGTGGATTCTCTACTCACCCTGAAGAAGAGCCACGCGTCAACCCAATCTTCAAATGGTTTAAATTAGTGAATAAGAACTGGCCAAAAACCAAGGCTACTAAAACTTCACTAATTTTGGTGGAGAATGCAACCATTCTGAATTAGTAATGATGAGTAATTGCAGAAAAGCAGCTACACTAGCACAGCTCCCTGCATGATGCAGGACCTCAATACATATGCTGTGGACCTTAACTCAAACCAGGCTCACAAAGTCTTGCCAGGGAAACTATTTTAGCAACTATGACTCACTGAATAAAAAAGGGTAATGGAGGCTGGGTGCAGGGGCTCACGCCTGTAATCACAGCATTTTGGGAGGCTGAGGCGGGTGGATCATGAGGTCAAGAGATCGAGACCATCCTGGCCGACATGGTGAAACCCCGTCTCTACCAAAAATACAAAAATTAGTTGGGTGTGGTGGCACACGCCTGTAGTCCCAGCTACTCGGGAGGCTGAGGCAGGAGAATCTCTTGAACCCAGGAGGCGGAGGTTGCAGTGAGCTGAGATTGTTCCAATGCACTCCAGCCTGGCGAAAGAGAGAGACTCCATCTCAAAAAAAAAGAAAACAGGTAATGGAGAGGCTTGTTTAAGGCCAAAACATAGATATAAATGCAAAAACACTTGTGAGTCAAATCATTATCTACCACGTGCAGGAGCAGGCCCTTGTATCCAAGGCAGTAAGGGAGAGGAATCATCAAATCTAAATTCCTCACTTAATTTCAAGGACTTCTATAATCCAACCCACCCAAGTTCTTCACCTTTATTACCAGCTCCCGCACACACCTTTGCTTCAGCCACACTGATCTACCTGTGCTCTGCACAGCTATCCTAACCTGTGTTGGGGCCTTTGCTCACACTGTTCTCCCACCTACATGTTCTCCATTGTCCTGTTCTCCACTGAAATCCAATCCATTCTTTTTTTTTTTTTTCAGATGGAGTTTTGCTCTATCACCCAGGCTGGAGTGCAGTGGCATGATCTCGGCTCACTGCAACCTCCGCCTCCCAGGTTCAAATGATTCTCCTGCCTCAGCCTCCCAAGTAGCTGGGATTATAGGTGATTACACCACCATGCCCAG
This sequence comes from Pongo pygmaeus, assembly GCF_028885625.2. Taxonomy (NCBI): domain Eukaryota; kingdom Metazoa; phylum Chordata; class Mammalia; order Primates; family Hominidae; genus Pongo; species Pongo pygmaeus. The sequence continues at coordinate 60,606,382 of NC_072390.2, forward strand.
CTAATTTTTGTATTTTTTTTATTATTATTATTATTATTATTATTATTATTATTATTGTACTTTAGGCTCTATGGTACATGTGCACAACGTGCAGGTAAGTTACATATATATACATGTGCCATGCTGGTGCGCTGCACCCACCAACTCGTCATCTAGCATTAGGTATATCTCCCAATGCTATCCCTCCCCCCTCCCCCCACCCCACAACAGTCCCCGAAGTGTGATGTTCCCCTTCCTGTGTCCATGTGTTCTCATTGTTCAATTCCCACCTATGAGTGAGAATATGCGGTGTTTGGTTTTTTGTTCTTGCGATAGTTTACTGAGAATGATGATTTCCAATTTCATCCATGTCCCTACAAAGGACGTGAACTCATCATTTTTTATGGCTGCATAGTATTCCATGGTGTATATGTGCCACATTTTCTTAATCCAGTCTATCATTGTTGGACATTTGGGTTGCTTCCAAGTCTTTGCTATTGTGAATAATGCCGCAATAAACATACGTGTGCATGTGTCTTTATAGCAGCATGATTTATAGTCCTTTGGGTATATACCCAGTAATGGGATGGCTGGGTCAAATGGAATTTCTAGTTCTAGATCCCTGAGGAATCGCCACACTGACTTCCACAAGGGTTGAACTAGTTTACAATCCCACCAACAGTGTAAAAGTGTTCCTATTTCTCCACATCCTCTCCAGCACCTGTTGTTTCCTGACTTTTTAATGATTGCCATTCTAACTGGTGTGAGATGGTATCTCATTGTGGTTTTGATTTGCATTTCTCTGATGGCCAGTGATGGTGAGCATTTTTTCATGTGTTTTTTGGCTGCATAAATGTCTTCTTTTGAGAAGTGTCTGTTCATGTCCTTTGCCCACTTTTTGATGGGGTTGTTTGTTTTTTTCTTGTAAATTTGTTGGAGTTCATTGTAGATTCTGGATACTAGCCCTTTGTCAGATGAGTAGGTTGCGAAAATTTTCTCCCATTTTGTAGGTTGCCTGTTCACTCTGATGGTAGTTTCCTTTGCTGTGCAGAAGCTCTTTAGTTTAATTAGATCCCATTTGTCAATTTTGGCTTTTGTTGCCATTGCTTTTGGAGTTTTAGACATGAAGTCCTTGCCCATGCCTATGTCCTGAATGGTATTGCCTAGGTTTTCTTCTAGGGTTTTTATGGTTTTAGGTCTAACATTTAAGTCTTTAATCCATCTTGAATTAATTTTTGTATAAGGTGTAAGGAAGGGATCCAGTTTCAGCTTTCTACATATTGCTAGCCAGTTTTCCCAGCACCATTTATTAAATAGGGAATCCTTTCCCCATTGCTTGTTTTTCTCAGGTTTGTCAAAGATCAGATAGTTGTAGATATGTGGTGTTATTTCTGAGGGCTCTGTTCTGTTCCATTGATCTATATCTCTGTTTTGGTACCAGTACCATGCTGTTTTGGTTACTGTAGCCTTGTAGTATAGTTTGAAGTCAGGTAGCGTGATGCCTCCAGCTTTGTTCTTTTGGCTTAGGATTGACTTGGCGATGCGGGCTCTTTTTTGGTTCCATATGAACTTTAAAGTAGTTTTTTCCAATTCTGTGAAGAAAGTCATTGGTAACTTGATGGGGATGGCATTGAATCTGTAAATTACCTTGGGAAGGATGGCCATTTTCATGATATTGATTCTTCCTACCCATGAGCATGGAATGTTCTTCCATTTGTTTGTATCCTCTTTTATTTCCTTGAGCAGTGGTTTGTAGTTCTCCTTGAAGAGGTCCTTCACATCCCTTGTAAGTTGGATTCCTAGGTATTTTATTCTCTTTGAAGCAATTGTGAATGGGAGTTCACTCATGATTTGGCTCTCTGTTTGTCTGTTATTGATGTATAAGAATGCTTGTGATTTTTGTACATTGATTTTGTATCCTGAGACTTTGCTGAAGTTGCTTATCAGCTTAAGGAGATTTTGGGCTGAGACAATGGGGTTTTCTAGATATACTATCATGTCATCTGCAAACAGGGACAATTTGACTTCCTCTTTTCCTAATTGAATACCCTTGATTTCCTTCTCTTGCCTAATTGCCCTGGCCAGAACTTCCAACACTATGTTGAATAGAAGTGGTGAGAGAGGGCATCCCTGTCTTGTGCCAGTTTTCAAAGGGAATGCTTCCAGTTTTTGCCCATTCAGTATGATATTGGCTGTGGGTTTGTCATAAATAGCTCTTATTATTTTGAGATACGTCCCATCAATACCTAATTTATTGAGAGTTTTTAGCATGAAGGGTTGTTGAATTTTGTCAAAGGCCTTTTCTGCATCTATTGAGATAATCATGTGGTTTTTGACTTTGGTTCTGTTTATATGCTGGATTACATTTATTGATTTGCGTATATTGAACCAGCCTTGCATCCCAGGGATGAAGCCCACTTGATCATGGTGGATAAGCTTTTTGATGTGCTGCTGGATTCTGTTTGCCAGTATTTTATTGAGGATTTTTGCATCAATGTTCATCAAGGATATTGGTCTAAAATTCTCTTTTTTTGTTGTGTCTCTGCCAGGCTTTGGTATCAGGATGATGCTGGCCTCATAAAATGAGTTAGGGAGGATTCCCTCTTTTTCTATTGATTGGAATAGTTTCAGAAGGAATGGTACCAGCTCCTCCTTGTACCTCTGGTAGAATTCGGCTGTGAACCCATCTGGTCCTGGACTTTTTTTGGTTGGTAAGCTATTGATTATTGCCACAATTTCAGATCCTGTTATTGGTCTATTCAGAGATTCAACTTCTTCCTGGTTTAGTCTTGGGAGGGTGTATGTGTTGAGGAATTTATCCATTTCTTCTAGATTTTCTAGTTTATTTGCGTAGAGGTGTTTGTAATATTCTCTGATGGTAGTTTGTATTTCTGTGGGATCAGTGGTGATATCCCCTTTATCATTTTTTATTGCATCTATTTGATTCTTCTCTCTTTTTTTCTTTATTAATCTTGCTAGTGGTCTATCAATTTTGTTGATCCTCTCAAAAAACCAGCTCCTGGATTCATTTATTTTTTGAAGGGTTTTTTGTGTCTCTATTTCCTTCAGTTCTGCTCTGATTTTAGTTATTTCTTGCCTTCTGCTAGCTTTTGAATGTGTTTGCTCTTGCTTTTCTAGTTCTTTTAATTGTGATGTTAGGGTGTCAATTTTGGATGTTTCCTGCTTTCTCTTGTGGGCATTTAGTACTATAAATTTCCCTCTACACACTGCTTTGAATGCATCCCAGAGATTCTGGTATGTTGTGTCTTGGTTCTCGTTGGTTTCAAAGAACATCTTTATTTCTGCCTTCATTTCATTATGTACCCAGTAGTCATTCAGGAGCAGGTTGTTCAGTTTCCATGTAGTTGAGCGGTTTTGAGTGAGATTCTTAATCCTGAGTTCTAGCTTGATTGCACTGTGATCTGAGAGATAGTTTGTTATAATTTCTGTTCTTTTACATTTATTGAGGAGAGCTTTACTTCCAAGTATATGGTCAATTTTGGAATAGGTGTGGTGTGGTGCTGAAAAAAATGTATATTCTGTTGATTTGGGGTGGAGAGTTCTGTAGATGTCTATTAGGTCTGCTTGGTGCAGAGCTGAGTTCAATTCCTGGGTATCCTTGTTGATTTTCTGTCTCGTTGATCTGTCTAATGTTGACAGTGGGGTGTTAAAGTCTCCCATTATTAATGTTTGGGAGTCTAAGTCTCTTTGTAGGTCACTCAGGACTTGCTTTATGAATCTGGGTGCTCCTGTATTGGGTGCATATATATTTAGGATAGTTAGCTCTTCTTGTTGAATTAATCCCTTTACCATTATGTAATGGCCTTCTTTGTCTCTTTTGATCTTTGTTGGTTTAAAGTCTGTTTTATCAGAGACTAGGATTGCAACCCCTGCCTTTTTTTGTTTTCCATTTGCTTGGTAGATCTTCCTCCATCCTTTTATTTTGAGCCTATGTGTGTCTCTGCACGTGAGATGGGTTTCCTGAATACAGCACACTGATGGGTCTTGAGTCTTTATCCAATTTGCCAGTCTGTGTCTTTTAATTGGAGCATTTAGTCCATTTACATTTAAAGTTAATATTGTTATGTGTGAATCTGATCCTGTCATTATGACGTTAGCTGGTTATTTTGCTCGTTAGTTGATGCAGTCCCTTCCTAGTCTCGATGGTCTTTACAATTCGGTATGATTTTGCAGTGGCTGGTACCGGTTGTGCCTTTCCATGTTTAGCGCTTCCTTCAGGAGCTCTTTTAGGGCAGGCCTGGTGGTGACAAAATCTCTTAGCATTTGCTTGTCTGTAAAGTATTTTATTTCTCCTTCACTTATGAAGCTTAGTTTGGCAGGATATGAAATTCTGGGTTGAAAATTCTTTTCTTTAAGAATGTTGAATATTGGCCCCCACTCTCTTCTGGCTTGTAGGGTTTCTGCCGAGAGATCCGCTGTTAGTCTGATGGGCTTCCCTTTGATGGTAACCCGACCTTTCTCTCTGGCTGCCCTTAACATTTTTTCCTTCATTTCAACTTTGGTGAATCTGACAATTATGTGTCTTGGAGTTGCTCTTCTCGAGGAGTATCTCTGTGGCGTTCTCTGTATTTCCTGAATCTGAATGTTGGCCTGCCTTGCTAGATTGGGGAAGTTCTCCTGGATAATATCCTGCAGAATGTTTTCCAACTTGTTTCCATTCTCCCCGTCACTTTCAGGTACACCAATCAGACGTAGATTTGGTCTTTTCACATAGTCCCACATTTCTTGGAGGCTTTGCTCATTTCTTTTTATTCTTTTTTCTTTAAACTTCCCTTCCCGCTTCATTTCATTCATTTCATCTTCCAGGGCTGATACCCTTTCTTCCATTTGATCGCATCGGCTCCTGAGGCTTCTGCATTCTTCACGTAGTTCTCGAGCCTTGGTTTTCAGCTCCATCAGCTCCTTTAAGCACTTCTCTGTATTGGTTATTCTAGTTATACATTCTTCTAAATTTTTTTCAAAGTTTTCAACTTCTTTGCCTTGGGTTTGAATATCCTCCCGTAGCTCGGAGTAATTTGATCGTCTGAAGCCTTCTTCTCTCAGCTCGTCAAAGTCATTCTCCGTCCAGCTTTGTTCCGTTGCTGGTGAGGAACTGCGTTCCTTTGGAGGAGGAGAGGTGCTCTGCATTTTAGAGTTTCCAGTTTTTCTGCTCTGTTTTTTCCCCATCTTTGTGGTTTTATCTACTTTTGGTCTTTGATGATGGTGATGTACAGATGGGTTTTTGGTGTGGATGTCCTTTCTGCTAGTTTTCCTTCTAACAGACAGGACCCTCAGCTGCAGGTCTGTTGGAGTACCTGGCCGGCCGTGTGAGGTGTCAGTCTGCCCCTGCTGGGGGGTGCCTCCCAGTTAGGCTGCTCGGGGGTCAGGGGTCAGGGACCCACTTGAGGAGGCAGTCAGCCCGTTCTCAGATCTCCAGCTGCGTGCTGGGAGAACCACTGCTCTCCTCAAAGCTGTCAGACAGGGACATTTAAGTCTGCAGAGGTTACTGCTGTCTTTTTGTTTGTCTGTGCCCTGCCCCCAGAGGTGGAGCCTACAGAGGCAGGCAGGCCTCCTTGAGTTGTGGTGGGCTCCACCCAGTTCAAGCTTCCAGGCTGCTTTGTTTACCTAAGCGAGCCTGGGCAATGGCGGGCGCCCCTCCCCCAGCCTCGCTGCCGCCTTGCTGTTTGATCTCAGACTGCTGTGCTAGCAATCAGCGAGACTCCGTGGGCGTAGGACCCTCTGAGCCAGGTGCGGGCTATACTCTCCTGGGGCACCGTTTCCTAAGCCCGTCGGAAAAGCACAGTATTCGGGTGGGAGTGGCCCGATTTTCCAGGTGCCGTTTGTCACCCCTGGAAAGGGAACTCCCTGACCCCTTGCGCTTCCCGAGTGAGGCAATGCCTCGCCCCTGCTTCGGCTGGCGCACGGTGCGCTCACCCACTGACCTGCGCCCACTGTCTGGCACTCCCTAGTGAGATGAACACGGTACCTCAGATGGAAATGCAGAAATCACCCGTCTTCTGCGACGCTCGCGCTGGGAGCTGTAGACCGGAGCTGTTCCTATTCGGCCATCTTGGCTCCTCCCCTTTTTGTATTTTTAGTAGAGACGGAGTTTCACCATGTTGGCCAGGCTGGTCTCAAAGTCCTGCCCTCAGGTGATCCACCTGCCTCAGCCTCCCAAAGTACTGGGATTACAGGTGTAAGCCACCATGCCCAGTCCAATCCATTCTTCAAACATAGCTCATTTACCATGAAACCCTCTCTAACTACTCCACTCAACTCTTTATTCTCTTCATTTCTATTGCATAGCTTCACAATTTAGCACTTAAATCTCTCTGTGCTATTTCTCTTCTGGCATTAAATCTCTTCTTCCAAGAAACAGATCACCTTTTCTGTCTGTAGCACCTTTCACAATAGCATATATGACACGAGGGACAAACCCACTAAAAGGGGGAACCCATAAAAATGGTTGCTTATATATAAGCAGTTGAAGGGTCACTTTGAAACAAGTATCAAACCCAAAGAAAATCTGCAATGTTAAATTCTAGAATGCCAACACTTCCCTTAGCTGTTCTTCTTTGGATCTGGGCAGTTTCAGGAGCCAATCCTTTAGAAGAAAGAAGCATTTCAATCTCTACTTCACAAAGCTCTTCCACACTTACTTGACAGGAGACATCAGCAGGGCAAGGGATTGCATAAAATGAAAGACCCCTGATGGGTTATGCAACACTTTGATCTGAAATCAGAAAAGCAAAAAGCATACTGTAGAAAACAAATAACCCAAGTGTCCATAATCTTGGTTCACAAGCGTTCTGACCAAAGTTGCTGTTAAGAGAACAAAGCTGAAACTGGTACCTAATACACAAGAGTAAAGCACAGCCCATGGGTTACCTGGTGGCACTGAGTCAGCTGTACTCAAAGAGCAGAGGTAACTGAGCAGTTTCCACCAATTATCTGTAACAACATAGGATGAAGGACACTACTGCTACTTTAATCCAAAGAGAGACAAAACAAAAACAAAAAAAAATTCTCCTTCTACCTAATAAGACTCAGACTTCTTGCCACCAGAAATGCTAAAGAAAAGGAGGTGTGGAGAAGCTGAACTTGGCAAACATTTTGGCTCCTGCAAATTCTAAGTGGTTGCTATGAGTAACAAAATGACCCAAAGGCAACAGCAGAGAGGAGAATCTAAAAACCACCTAGTCAACTCCTAAGTATACAAGAGTTGATCACATAGACCTGAAATCTCTGCTAGTATTAAAGAACTTTGAGATGTGGTGGCTTCTGTTTGACAGGTACCAACTGTGGTGTAAGACAGATTGACTTAGGAAGCTGTATTGAGTACCATGGGAAAAAAGTCCTGGTGAGCCTTCCTGCACAGGAATTGTATAGAATTAAATGCGACTGAAACTACCCAGCCAGACTACAAGCAGACTTAGTACAGTCTGTACTATCAATTATGGGTAGCCCAACAAGTTTCAGTCTAAGAACTTTTATAAATGTATACTGGATATATTTTAAGAATTTTATTTTAAATATTACTATTTTTTAAATAGTCCTTTTTTTTCAGCAATTTCTTCAGGAAAAATGTCTAATAAAACCTCTCCCCCAACCCCTCAGAATGAGTCGACGATTCCTCATACCTGGATGAAAGGAACAGCCCATTTACTAACACCAGCAGGGCATCGAAGAATATGGTTTAGAAGGAAGAGGTGATCTCCAGGACAGCCAACTCTTTGTAGCACGGATACCTGAACAATAAAGGTCATATGATCTCACTATTTTTTAAAAAAGAAATAATTTATCTAGGGGTCTAGTAAAGTCATTTATCCAGTGCTTCAATAAATGCAATCTTTCAAAAGAGTAACCAGACACAAGATATACTATTCACTGGCTGAGTTTCTACCAGAGGCCTACAAATCTATGAGTACTATGATAACATCATAAGCAGATTCTCTACAAATCTAGCTTTTTCTTCTTTGGCAAATTACAAATCACTAATTTCCTGGCCACAAGTGAATAGATATAAGTCAAGTAGTTTAATCTATTCTTAGTTTGTAATAGTTTCTTAAATCCAAATAAGTATGCTTGAAACATTACCCCTCATTTAAGAACTCTAGTACAAACCTAAAAAGAGCATCCAAGGCAGCCCCACCGAAAAACATAACCAATAAATAAATACCCCTCTTCCCATAACACACCCAACATGTTTCCTAAGTTTTCCAAATCCTTTTACCTTTCTTCTTTCTCTTAAAAGAAACATTTTTAAGCATGACATTAAATATCACATGACAAAAATAATGAGACATAGAAAATTTTTTGATCAATACCTTATCTAAAATGCACAAGACCAGAAGTATTTCAGATTTCAGATTTTTTCGGATTTTGGAATATTTGCATAAACATAATAAGATATCTTGGTGATATGGTTTGGCTGTGTTCCCACCCAAACTCAACTTGAATTCTATCATCCAGAATAAGATAGAATTCTTCTTCTTCTCCATTGTGGGAGAGACCCAGTGGGAGGTAACTGAATCATGTCGGACGGTCTTTCCCGTGCTATTCTCATGATAGTGAATAAGTCTCACAAGATCTGATGAGTTTATCAGGGGTTTCTGCTCTTGCTTCTTCCTCACTCTCTCTTGCCACCACCATGTACGAAGTGCCTTTTGCCCTCCGCCATGATTCTGAGACCTCCTCAGCCATATGGAACTGTAAGTCAAACTAAACCTCCTTTTCTTCCCAGTCTCAGGTATGTCTTTATCAGCAGCATGAAAAAGGACTAATACATTTGGGGCTGAAACATAAGTCTGAACACAATATTCATTTGTTTCATATACACCTTATATACAGCCTGAAAGTTGGTCTATACAAAATTTTTTGTAATTCTGTACATGAGACAAAATTTCTATTAAGTACTTAGGTGTGGAATTTTCCACTTGTGGCATCGTATCCGCACTCAAAAAGTTTGGAATTTTGGATCATTTCAGATTTCTGAATTAGGAATCCTCAACCTGTACCTATATTCTGAATATACATCTAGTCTTCAATTTCACATACTTCCTGCATTTCCATTTCTTTCAAAGTTGAAGTCCAGAGTTCATTTAGCACAATCTTTATTAGAGAGAAACATACTTTGTGCTCAATAATGCACTACATAAATAACTTATTACCATGTATCATGACCAAAGAAAAGTCATTAATAAACTCATCAAATAAATTAGCTGAAAAAGTTGTTGAAGACCAAATGTAATGAAATAACAGATAATTCCTAAATTATGAAAGAAATAAAACAAAGACTACTGTGTCTATTTCTGTCCCCTTACCAATTTCTGCAGCCAGAGAAGAATATCATCATGAAACTGAGTATCTTCATTAACTCTCCTGGTGAACATGAATAAGACACTAATGCATTCCTTTAGTTGACACAGATCAGAGGGAATGCTTTCTGTCTGCTTAGATGCTGTTAATGAAAGAGATTAAATGAGTCTCTCATAAATGGTGTTTTTGGGGGAATTTTTAGTGTCTTCACTTAAACCAATAACAACAAAAAACCTTTAAAATATTTAGTGCAGATAAAAATAAAAGTTACATCAAAATACTTAAATTTTTATAAACAGACAAGCCAAAAATGTGTTTAACTTTGAAGTATTTCAAAACAATGGAAAAAATTAACCTCATCATAATTCTTTTTTTTTTTTTTTTTTTTGACACAGTCTCACTCTGTTGCCCAGGCTGGAGTGCAGTGGCGCGATCTTGACTCACTGCAACCTCTGCCTCCCGCATTCATGCCATTCTCCTGCCTCAGCCTCTTGAGTAGCTGGGATTACTGGTGCCCGCCACTACGCCCAGCTAGTTTTTGTATTTTTAGTAGAGAAGGGGTTTCACCATATTGGCCAGGCTGGTCTTGAACTCCTGACCTCAAGTGATCCACCCATCTCAGCTTCCCAAATTGCTGGGATTACAGGTGTGAGCCACCGCACCTGGCCATAATCCACTATCTTTTATTTGAAAATCAGTACATCTCTGACCTACCCCCAGTTATTTGATTAGTTAAGAAAATGGGGGAGGGAGACTTTTACTTTAAAGCATCCTAATATATCCCCCAGAAATAAAAACTGCATAATTCAATAAGCATACTTAACATTCATGTCATAGACTAATTTCTTAAAATGCAAAATAAGATGAAAAATTCAGAACATTATTAATCCTCTGTTGGAAAATTAAACAAAACAGCCCTACAAACAAAGCAGCCCAAACAAACCACAAGAGATAAAGTGTGAAGAAGTATTCCGATGATTACTTTTATAATCAAAAACTATATTTGGACTCAACTTGGTAACAAGCACATTAACTAGGACAGCAAAGGATATTAATGATAAGACAGCGAGCTTTTTGGCATCCTAAAGAAGCAGAGAAAGACAGCCATGGAGAAAGGAGACCTGGCAATGCTCCTAAGAAATGTCATTAAGGCAGATCTCAATCCTACAGTGGGGGAGGCCTGGTAAAACTGCAAGCACAAATGGTACCTTGTAAGACCAATTACTATACAGTCAATTCAACCAGACTATACCCCTCAATTTTTTTTTATTTCAAAACACAAGAAAGAGTGAGAGCTTCATTACTTACACACCTCGGCCTTGCTGGTGAATTGCTAAAGATCTCAGAACAGCTGAACTACTGAGCAATGCATAGATGTAAGACTCCACTTGCAATCTTGAGAGCACGGAAGTATAAGAATGAAGGGCCAGGGTCTGGTGGAGGTGCTCAGATTTGGCATCGAATAGCTTCTTTAGCTCCACCAGTGCATTTTCATTCATTTCTACCCTTTGGTAGCGATGATAGCTGGAAACTTTCACTTGATCTGCACAGATACCCTACCAGAGGACAAAAAGGTACAATATGAAACCAGTTACTCTTTCCATTTGAAGTAAGCAGGCAGCAAGTATAAGGTACATCGGCTTCAGTACCATCTTCAAAGAGCTTATAATCATGGTGAGGAGACATATTACTGTGTAGAGAACATTAACAGCAAATATATGATCAGGTGCAAAGGAACATAAGGCCCATCACAAATACATCAAAAATTCAGAGAAGGGAAGAGTAACTCTAGTAGTCAGCAGTGGGCCAGGCGCAGCGGCTGATGCTTGTAATCCCAGCACTTTGGGAGGCCAAGGCAGGTAGATACGAGGTCAGGAATTTGAGACCAGCCTGGCCAACACAGTGAAACCCTGTCTCTACTAAAAATATAAAAATTAGCTGGGCATGGTGGTGGGCGCCTATAATCCCAGCTACTCGGGAGGCTGAAGCAGGAGAATTGCCTGAACCCAGGAGGTAGAGGTTGCAGTGGGCCAAGATTACACCACTGCACCCTAGCCTGGGCGACAGAGCTAGACTCCATTTAAAAAAAAAAAAAAAAAAGTAGTAGTCAGCAGTGAAAGCTGCAAGAAAATAACAGAACTTGTCCCCAAGACTCTCATGATTGATGATCTTACCTTCTATTTTATGAACATGAAGCCAATGCGATATCTCCTAAACTTCAAGGTACCTCAAAACATCTCTGGATCTACCCTCATCATCCTTCATAGTTCTACTCAAGAGAATACATACTCCACCAGCTGTGTTCTTGATTCTATCCTCTCTTCTTCAATACAGTATTTCCAAATATTTCCCTCCTTCCTATCTACAGAAATATACAGGTCTGCCAATGAATGAGGATTAGGGATAGGGGAATGACATGTTTCTCTCCAATATCTCCTCCAGCTTCCCTTCACTGCAAAACTTGTCAAGAGTAACCTCTTCTTCCTTGCCATCTCTCCTAAGCCACTGTGAAATGGCTTATGATCACTTTGGCCTCCATAGGGTTGCATCTAATGGTCTTCTCCATCCCCTCTCCACCTTGAGAGGACATCTCCCCCTTCCTTTGGGGGCTCTGTGTTACACATCAGGACTCTCCATCGCTTATAGTTAAGAAGGTGAGTTTCACTCTCATTTTGTCCACTGGCATCATCCTGGAGCTAGGAATCAGTTACTACCTTCAGATTCCTCATCCCCACTCAATGAGGAAGACCATTAGATGCAAGACCATTAGATGGTGAGGAGACATATTACTGTGTAGAGAACATTACCAGCAAATATATGATCAGGTGCAAAGGAACATAAGGCCAATCACAAATACATCGCAAATTCAGAGAAGGGAAGAGTAACTCTAGTAGTCAGCAGTGGGCCAGGTGCGGCGGCTGATGCTTGTAATCCCCCATGGAGGCCAAAGTGATCATAACACCTTCAGTTTCCTCATCCCTTCTCAACCCTGACACTCTCTTCCCATTGGATGTTAGTGGCATTATGCCCAAGGTCACAAACTAATGACCCATGGGCTGAATTTCAGCTGGAGACATGATTTGCTTGGCCTATACTGTGTGTGTCTGATTAGTTGCTAACATTTGCAAATTAGGATTCCTCACACTAAAATCTAGACTTCTAGTTTTTCTTGGAAAATCATAAGATGTGGCAATGCTGAACCATCACAACCTCACAGCAACCATCAACTAGAACTTGAGAACGGCTGTCCCCTCTAAGCCAGGTATAGGCTGGCCCAGTGACCACTGTCCCACTCAGCCTGCTTCACTCCTCCAGGTTATACACCTGGCTCCTGCAGGCATTTGACTTTGTGATCCCTGCACTCTACTACTCTAGGCTGAGGCAGGGTCAGTGTGGGTGTAAGGCACAGACTCCAGACCCGGACAACATCCTAGGAATAGCAGCTCCGCTGCAAATTCCCCAGGCTTCTGATCAAAATACCTGTACAGACATTTGTTCCTCCTTAAACTGCCACAGCCGACTTTTAGCATTTTGGCAATCAGACGTCAGAGTAAGCAGCTCAGCTTCAGCCAGCAGCAGTTGCTTCCTACATCGTGAGTAGTTCAAAAGCAACTCATAAAATTCATGCCTGTCTTGATGAGCCATGCTGTCAAATTCTTCTAAATATGATTCGACATTTTCCAGCCATGAACCAGGCTCCAAGATTTTTAGCTGTTCTTTAGTAAATGGTACTAGTTCCGGTTGAGACGGCAGTTCTGGGTAGAGTCGCTCACTACGAAGCAAGGGTTTCACTGCCACCAAAGCTGGTGCTTCTCCGGCAATTTCAGCTGGCAACTGGGGATACAGTTTCTTCACTCTAGGTGTCTGAAAACCATGTTTGGCTGCGCAAGAACTCTGCAAGCCAACATTCTGTGGCACCTCTGAAGAACAAACCAGGCCTTGTTTGTCTTCTTTACTATTCTGAGTTTCTCTGACTTGTATATTTTCCATTGCTGGCTGAGTATAAGAAAAATTAGATTGGGGTGCACTTTCTGAAAGTCCACCTTGTACTGACATATTTTCCTCTACCTCTGTGAAGTTCTTGGGGGTTTCTACTTTAGTTCCAACATTGTCTCCAGGGTGGACCTTTGGCGTGACTGCACTGTCCCCCACACAGGGTCTGGCCTCTCCCCCTTCCTTTGGGGGCTCTGTGTTACGCGTCAGGGACTCTTCACTGCTTATAGTTAAGGAGGTGAGTGGTACATCAAACATTTCACTCTCATTTTGTCCACTGGCATCATCCTGGAGTTGGGAATCAGTTACCACCTTCAGATGGTCTCCTTTGAATTCACAGGCTAGAGAAGGGATTTCCTGCTCTCTGGAGGTTTTTGGAAGGGACACTTCACTGGACTCTTCCCTCTGAGGGGTTTCATATTTCTTCTTTTCCTAAAAACAACATATATAATGTGAAATAATTTATCACAATAATTGATGCTTTCAGCAGGAGGAATTTTAAAGTTGCACATAAAATCTAAATTTCATCATGTAACAAATGAAACCTAAATTCACTTTATCAGTGTTTTTGAACAGATATGAACAAATATGAAACAGAAATGTGTTTCACATTTCGTATTATCCAATATTGAGTGTGTTAAATTTGGAGATTCACTAGTCTGATCCTAATAGAAAAAGACATCACAGTAAGCAGCAAATTCTGATTCAAAAAATAGAAGGGGAAAGTTAATTAGATTGTACACCATTTTGCCAGGGGTTAAGTTAAATAGATCAGTCTCTACATATCTTCAGCCACAACAGGTTTGTCTTCACCTTGACAAACAAATTCACTCAAAAATCAGGGAGAAAAGGACGGAACAACTTGAGCAACAGAACAATTGTAGTACTGGAATAAAATAAATATCCAGGAGCCCATACTGACATAATTACCTGAATGAATAAATACATAAATAAAATGGGTGAGAAGTGACAATTCTTCCATACAGGAGAATTCCAATTAATAGAATTAACAGAAGGAATGAGAAAAACAGAACATTTACCACAAGAACAACATGGTAACTGCCACAGGTAAGATCTACCCATGGATGCTAAAGTGAGTAAGTGAAGAGTTTAAGAGAAACACAGTATCTGCATAGTCTCAAAGTATCTCCTCCCAAATATTTAATAACAACAAACAGGAAAATAGTAAGTTTCAGTGGAGAATCCTGGAAGATAATGCCTTAACCAAGTGATCAAAGTTACATCACCAGTAATACTAACATCAGACACCCCAATAGGATATTCCCAATAATGCGTAACCTCAATCTAATCATGAGAAAACATCAGACAAAAACCCAAACTAAGGGACAGTCTACAAAATAACTGAAGGAATGTGGTCCTGAAAGACAAGATTGAGAAACTGGAAGAGACTGGAGAGAACTACAGAGATCTGACAACTAAGTGTATTGCGGGACCTGGATTAGAAAAAGGACATTAATGGAAAAACTGGTGAAGTTCCAATAAGTTCTACATCCTACTATTGTACCCTGTACCAACATTAATTCCTTAGGGTGTATTTTTCTTTTTTTTTTGAGACGGAATCTTGCTCTGTTGCACAGGCTGGAGTGCAGTCGCGCAATCTCGGCTCACCGCAACGTCCGCCTCCTGGGTTCAAGCAATTCTCCTGCCTCAGCCTCCCAAGTAGCTGGGACTACAGGCACCTGGCTAATTTTTTGTATTTTTAGTAGAGACGGGGTTTCACCGTGTTAGCCAAACTCCTGACCTCGTGATCCGCCTGCCTCGGCCTCCCAAAGTGCTGGGATTACAGGCGTGAGCCACCGTGCCTGGCCAATTCCTTAGTTTTAATCATTGTTCCATGCCACAGAATGTACGGTTATATAAGATGATGACACAAGAGGATGCTGGGTGAAGAGTACATGGGAAGTCTCTGTACTATATTTGCAACTTTTCACTAAGTACAAAATTATCTCTATCATCATAAAAAAAGTTATTCACTAAAAAAAATAAGTTATGGTTTCAAGGAAACCTTCAGGCATTAATACGCAAACCAGATAACATAGGAAGTTAGGCTGAATAAACAAGAAAAAATTATTTAAATGACATTTAAATAAAGTTGTTTCATTCAAACAGACTAAAAACCTCATTGAAATCACTCAAATACTTCCTTTCTTGAAGAAATTTTAAGGCAGGCAAACATGAGTTATACAAGCTCTTGGTTATTTTGGATTATTCTGCTCTGAATGTCCAGCAGACTAATAGTCAAAAAAGTAGGACCTTTATATATTAAAAAGAAAGAAAAGATGAACATTTTTGACATGGAATTTGAGGTCAGCTTGTTGAAATGAACCTGACTGCCAAACATTTACAAATGGTAATGATTCAAGAAGAAATATGCCCCTCCAAATTACTTCACTCCCCACTGTGAACTGTGGATATCAGATCCAGAAGTCAGTCACCCAATGCATACCTCATACAAACTAGTTTGTTAAACTGCCTAAAATCACGAATAATAGAAAAACATTATATGAGTGTTAATAAAACAAAAAAGCAAGCCCAAACTATGCTGTAATGATGTTTAGCAAACTTGCCGTAATAAACAGGGTTCTTAGACTGAGAAATCAGAAAGAAAAAATTAAGAGGGAAAACGGTTACTACGGCAAGAGAAATGTTAGTGGACACACCAGGGACTCTTCACTGCTTACGGTTAAGGAGGTGAGTGGTACATCAAACATTTCACTCTCATTTTGTTCACTGGCATCATCTTCAAACATCATCCTTAAAAATATATATGATTTGCTTGGCCTATACTGTGTGTGTATGTGTGTGTATGTGTCTCATTAGTTGCTAACATTTGCAAATTAGGATTTCTCACACAAAAATCCAGATTTCTAGTTTTTCTTGGAAAATCATAAGATGTGGCAACGCTGAACCATCACAACCTCACAGCAACCATCAACTAGAACTTGAGAGCGGCTGTCCCCTCTAAGCCAGGCACGGGCTGACCCAGTGACCACTGTCCCACTCAGCCTGCTTCACTCCTCCAGGTTATACACCTGGCTCCTGCAGGCATTTGACTTTGTGACCCCTGTACTCTACCCGTATAGGCTGAGGCAGGGTCAGTATGGCAGAGGCCAAATTTTAGTGAGTTGACAATCAGAAAATGAAATTAGTAAAACAATTTCATTTATAATAGCATAAAAAGAACAAATTATTTAGGGATAAATTGAGAGAAAGAAGCATAATACTTGTACTCTGAAACTTATAAAACATTATTGAAAGAAATTAAATGCAACTTAATTTATTTAAATGGAAAGACAATCTATGTCTTTCACAATATTAAGATGATAATATTCCTCAAATGGACCTACAAACTCTACACAATGCCTTGCAAAATCCTAGCTACCTTTTTTTGCAGAAGTTGATAAACTGGTACTTAAATTGCATACAGAAATGCAAGTGACCCACAACAGACAGAAAATCTTGAAAAAGAACAAAGTTGGAGAACTCACACTTGGCAATTTCAAAATCTACTACAAAGTACAGTAATATACCCAAAGGACTATAAATCATGCTGCTATAAAGACACATGCACACGTATGTTTATTGTGGCACTATTCACAATAGCAAAGACTTGGAACCAACCCAAATGTCCAACAATGATAGACTGGATTAAGAAAATGTGGCACATATACACCATGGAATACTATGCAGCCATAAAAAATGATGAGTTCATGTCCTTTGTAGGGACATGGATGAAATTGGAAATCATCATTCTCAGCAAACTATCGCAAGAACAAAAAACCAAACACTGCATATTCTCACTCATAGGTGGGAACTGAACAATGAGAACACATGGACACAGGAAGGGGAACATCACACTCTGGGGACTGTTGTGGGGTGGGGGGAGGGGGGAGGGATAGCTTTAGGAGACATACCTAATGCTAAATGATGAGTTAATGGGTGCAGCACACCAACATGGCACACGTATACATATGTAACTAACCTGCACATTGTGCACATGTACCCTAAAACTTAAAGTATAATAATAATAAAATAAACATTAAAAAAAGACAGTATAGTGTTGGCACACGGACAAATAGATCAAAGGAACAAAACTGAGAATCCAGAAATAAAACCTTACATATATGGCAAATTGATTTTGACAAGAATGCCAAAACAATTCAACGGGGAAATCTGAACAAATGGTGCTAGAACAACTGGATAACCTCATATGAAAGAATAAATTGGACCCTTACCTTATCTCATTTACAAAAATTAATGCAAAAAGCATCATATACCTAATGTGAGAGCTAAAACTTTTAAACTGTTAGAAGAAAACAAAAAAATCTTTATAAACTTGGGTAGGCAAAGCCTTCTTAGATATGGCACCAAAAGCACAAGCAACAAAATAAAAAGATCAATTGGACTTCATCAAAATTAAAAACTTTGGTGCTGCAAGTACCATCAAGCTCACACCTGGTCTGGCACCAGTTGATCAATAAACTGGTCCATCTGATCTTGTGGCCCCAACCCAGGAACTGACTCAGTGCAAGAAAACAGCTCCAACTCCCTGTGATTTCATCTCTGACCAGTCAGCACTCCTAGCTCACTGGCTTCCCCCCACCCACCAAGTTATCCTTAAAAACTCTGCTCCCCGAATGCTGGGGAGACTGATTTGAATAATAATAAAATTCCAGTCTCCCACACAGCTTGTTCTGTGTGAATTACTCTTTCTCTATTGCAGTTCCCCTGTCTTGATGAATCGGCTCTGTCTAGGCAGTGGGCAAGGTGAACCCCTTGGGCAGTTACAAAATTAGCCAGGCATGGTGGCTGGCACATGTAATCCCAGCTACTCGGGAGGCTGAGGCAGGAGAATTGCTTGAACCCGGGAGGCGGAGGTTGCAGTGAGCCGAGATCAGGCCACTGCATTCCAGCCTGGGTGACAGAGTCAGACTCCATCTCACAAAATACATAAATAGGGGCCGGGCATGGGCGGCTCACACCTGTAATCCCAACACTTTGGAGGGCTGAGGCAGGTGGATCATGAGTTCAGGAGATTGAGACCATCCTGGCCAACATGGTGAAACCCTGTCTCTACTAAAAATACAAAAAACTAGCCAGGCGTGGTGGCAGGCACCTGTAGTCCCAGCTACTCAGGAAGGTGAGGCAGGAGAATCACTTGAACCCGGGAGGCGGAGGCTGCAGTGAGCCAAGATCGCACCACTGCACTCCAGTCTGGGCAACAGAGTGAGACTCTGTCTCTAAATAAATAAATAAATAAATAAATAGGGCTGGGCGCGGTGGCTCATGCCTGTAATACCAGCACTTTGGGAGGCCGAGGTGGGTGGATCACCTGAGGTGAGGAGTTCAAGACCAGCCTGACCAACATGGTGAAGCCCCATCTTTACTAAATACAAAAAATTAGCCGGGCATAGTGGCAGCTGCCTGTAATCCCAGCTACTTGGGAGGCTGAAGCAGGAGAATCACTTGAATCCGGGAGGCAGAGTTTGCAGTGAGCTGAGATTGCGTCACTGTACTCCAGCCTGGGCAACAAGAGCAACTGCCTTCACCTACTTCAGTTAAAAATAAATAAAGGTCAGGTGCAGTGGCTCACACGTGTAATCCCAGCACTTTTTTGGGAGGCAGGAGGATCCCTTGAGCCCAAGAGTTTGAGACCAGCCTGGGCAACACAGGGAGATCCCATCTCTATCTTTATAAAAATAAAGACACAGAAGGAAGACATAATGTATATATAATAATAATTACAGATCACAAAATAAAATTCGGACAACTCTATGTGTATCAATTCCATGTGTATCAAGTAACATAATTTAAGCAAAAGGTATTTCCTTTTTTAAAAAAAATCAGAGACAAGGTCTCACTGTGTTGCCCAACCTAGAGTGCACTGGCTATTTGCAGGCACAATCACACCATACTGCAGCCCTGAACTCCTGCGCTCAAACAGTCCTCCTGCCTAGCCTCCCTAGTAGTTGAAAGTACAGACTGGTGTCATCATGCCAACAAAAGATATTTCTTACAACTAAAAATGCCAGGCAGATTAAGAAAAATCTATTTCTTTATTTTTGATCTCCACATAAGTTACATACAGGTAAAAAACCAATTTTAAAGTCATTCAAATGGAGAAACAATAACGAGTAAATTATACAGAAAGAGTTGATAAACACAGAAAAACACGCTTAACTATACATTACAGTAAATATGCTCTGGGGTGTGGGTATATGGGGAAAAAAAACTAAAGAAAAATACAACAAACCATTACCAACAGTTATTTCCAGGAGATGGAATTCTGGGCATTTCATTTCTGGGTTGTACACTGTGTGACAGTGTGTGTATGTGTACACTCATACACACTTTAAGCAATGAGGAATCAGAAAGTAAGTAATCATTTAAAACTAAAGTTTTTTTTTTTAGTTTTGGGAAATAAATGGGAAGTTTCTATTAATCACTTGAAATAAACATGTAGCGATGTAGAGTAGGCTTGGATTCACATGTCCAAGCCTACTCCACATTGCTATGTTTATTTCAAAATTAACATATCTAAAACCAAACTCCTGATTTTCCCCCTAAAACCTGTTACACCCACAGCTTTCTCCTTCTCAGGGTCTTCCTTGACTGTTTTATCTCACATCCCACATCCAAACCTCAGCAAACCCTCTTGGCTCTCAGACTTCAAACACTCCTCACCACCTTCTCTCTGACAATCCTGGCCCAAGCCACCATCACCTCTTGCCTTGGGTGACTGCAATAGTCTCAGATAGTCTCTGCTTCTACCCTTGCCCCCTTACAGTCTATTCTCCAAAAAGCAGGCACAGTGATTCTTTAAAGCACAAGTGGAATTATGTCACTTCTCTGCTCAAAACCCTGTGTTGATTCCATATGTCACTCGGAGTAAAAGCTCACGCAAGGCCCAACATGACCAGGCTATGCTACTTTTCTGACTTCATCTCCTACTGTTCTCCTCTCACTCACTCCACACTAACCACACTGCCTCCTTGCAGTTCCTAGGACAGGTCTGGCATGCCACCACTAGACAGCCTTTTCCTGGCTAGTCCCTCTGCCTGAAACACTTCTCCGCTAATATCCACATAGTGAACTCTCTTCCCTTTCATATCTTTACTTAAATGTCACCCTCAATAAGAACTAGCCAGGCTGGGCATGGTGGCTCAAGCCTGTAATCCCAGCACTTTGGGAGGCCAAGGTAGGCAGATCACCTGAGGTCAGGAGTTCGAGACCAGCCTGGCCAACATGGCAAAACCTCTACTAAAAGTAAAAAAAAATTAGCCAGGTGGGGTGGTGGGTGCCTGTAATCCCAGCTACTCAGGAGGCTAAGGCAGGAGAATTGCTTGAACCTGGGAGGCAAAGGTTGCAGTCAGCCAAGATCGCGCCACTGCACTCCAGCCTGGGCGACAAGAGCGAGACTCTGTCCCAAAAAAAAAAAAAAAACTATCCAGACCATCCATCCTAACCTCTCACCAGTACTCCTCAACTCTTCAACCTGTTCTTTTTCTTTTTTACATAGCACTTATAAAGCATGATATATTTTCTTCTTCATGGGTTTTTGTTTGTTTAGCTTGCTTGTTTTTTGTCTTCTCCCTCTAGAATGTTAAGCTCCACGAAGGCCAGGTTCTTTGGGTTTTTTTCTCTTTTACATCCCAAGTGCCTAGAATAGTTTTTGGAACATAATGGGTGATCAATGAGTGTTTGTTTAATAAATGAATGGCTTTTAGGAGGCAAGAAAGAAGCTAAATAATACTATGCAGCATCCCCCAACTTCACACCAATAACCATTCCTGATAGAAAGGGACTAGAGGTGGAAATCAATCATTTAGGCATGGCACAAGGGGGATGGGGATTTAAAGGTTTTTCCCATGACCTTCTGGGACACATCTTTCTGTCCTTAGCAATTACCAGATACTCTCACTAAGTTGTTGGCATTCAGAATTTAATATTAACTGTCAAAGAAAACACTGTAAAATGCACTACTTCTGCAGAGTAAGTCCAAATCTAAGAATCCACTGTACTTATAATTTATCAAGATCAACGAAGTCAGGGTGCTCAGAGTTGGGGGATTTTATAGCAGAGAATGATACTAAAGAAATGAAAACATTATTAGGTCTATCTCTTAGGCATCAGGTGATAAGCACCACATACCTAACCATAACCTAGCAGCCGAGGTTAGCTACCAGATGATTAACATTGAGGAATGTAGGTCAGCTGCTGGGTAAAATCCAGAAGCCACTCAAACTGTCTAAAGGCAACAGCACATGACACTATCCACTTCCTGAACTGAGACTGAACCAGTTTGTGGTTCCCTAAATAGTTGCCAAATTATACTATAGATGGTAAAGGTTTCATTAATATAGGACTTTCTAACTATAATCGAACTATAACCAGCACTAAGAAGTGCATCAATTTACTCTAAAAAAAATAACTTTCTAGATTGTTTTATTCTAAAAGAATTAACTTTCTAGACTGACAAAGATAGGGGCCTTGCTGGTGTCACGGACTTTTTTCATCCATTTTCTCATACTAGTCAGAGGAAATTCACTAGAGTAAATTCCTCTGAGTGACAAAGCTTGGAAATATTCTTCATTACTGGCATTTATTTCATCATTCGACGAACATTATCAAGTGACAAAGAGTCTGTGAAAGGTACTGAGAACAAGACAGGTCCCTCCCTCAGTGAGTTCAAAATCTAAGGGAGAAGAGAAATGTTGACAAAGTAACCACAAATGAGATGAGTGGCACAAAGGGGAGCAGAGTGCTATTAGAGAGGCAGTGACACCAAGGAGATGAGAAAGCTTCTCTCACGAAGTACTGTTTAGCTGACACCTCACAAATGAGTAGTTGGCTAGGTAAAGAGGGATAGGAAGGGGTGTCAGAGGAAACAACACGGCCAAGGCCCTGAAGCAGGAAAGGATACAAAGGTTAAGAATCAAAAGAGAACTCTGGGAGGCCGAGGCGGGTGGATCACCCGAGGCCAGGAGTTTGAGAAGAGCCTGGCCAACATGGTGAAACCCCATCTCTACTAAAAATACAAAAATTAGCCCGGCATGGTGGCAGGCACCACAATCCCAGCTACTCAGGAGGCTGAGGCCGGAGAATCACTGGAACCAAGAGACGGAGGTTGCAGTGAGCCAAGATCACACCACTGCACTCCAGCCTGGGTGACAGAGTGAGACTCGGTCTCAAAGAAAAGAAAAGAGAGAATGGTGGGAGTGGTGGTAGAACTGAGGCTGAGGAGGAAGACAGAGGCAAGATCATACAGAGCCCTTAGTCCATGCTTTAGACTCTAGCCTCTGAGTGATGGGAAACCTTTGAAAGGTTTTGAGGAGAGTAACATGATCAGTTTTGTTTTGAAAAATATATATCCAGCTCAGTTTAGAGAATGAGCAGCAAGAATGAATGTAAAGAGGCCAGTTTAGAAGAAATCCTCCTTGGAGGAAGGTTGTACTAGTTAGGATGGAGAGGAAATGCACAGAATCAAAAGAATATTTAGAAAATGCAATTGGCAAGACTTAGTGAATGATTAGATTTAGAGGGTGAGCAAAAGTAGATGTCAAGGATTTTTGGTTTGATCAAATGCCTCTGAAATAAGGGCCTCTTCATAAACTTTAACAAAAAAAATTAATATATGTTTGTATAGGAAAGTTGCCTAAGATGGATAAAAAATATAATCAATTGGTTTTTCATGATGGATCTAAAAGCTTAAGATTTTTAACTTTTTAATTTAGAAATTCTATTTTAAACAAAATAAGAGGGAATCCCCTTAACAGACTCTTTTTAAAGCATCTGTAACATTCTATCTATGGAAAGACAAAAGACATACAGATACATGAAATAACTATCAAGCTCCTGGATTGAGAGTCAGGATTTCTGGCTTTAACCTGAGTTCTCTCACGAACCGCATGACACTGAGCAATATTTAATCCCTGGAGGCTTTAGTTTCATCAATATCTTGGGGGGAAAAAACTAGAGATTAAGACTTAAGATTCTGCTCTCATAGACAACTAACATTTATGTGTTATGCATTACTGCATTCTAGGTTCAGGGATTTTTTTTTTCTTCACTGGATAGGTATGATTTTTTTTTTTTTCCTGTAGTCTCATCATTAAGCAGGTTTAGGGATCTTATGCATAGCTGGCCAAGGCTTTTTTCTTCCTCCTGGGCCTGGATAGTTCTTTACCAACCCAATACAATGCAAAAGCATTTCTTTTAAAAATATTTCTGAGCCGGGTGTGGTGGCTCATGCCTGTAATCCCAGCACTGTGGGAAGCCAAGGTAGGCAGATCACCTGGGGTCCGGAGTTCGAGACCATCCTGACCAACATGAAGAAACCCCGTCTCTACTAAAAATACAAAATTAGCCAGGCATGGTGGCACATGCCTGTAATCCCAGCTACTCGGGAGGCTGAGGCAGGATAATTGCTTGAACCCAGGAGGCAGAGGTTGTGGTAAGCAGAGATCACGCCACTGCACTCCAGCCTGGGCAACAAAAGCGAAACTCTGTCTCAAAAAAAATAAATAAAATTCCTGAAATTTGGTACCAAAATGACTTTCTCACCAGAATAACTCCTCACAGACCTGGATACACCAATGTGTCTAACTCCACTACAGCCTTTTAAAAAGACATATCAAGAAAACGTGGTAAATATTCAGCATGGAATACTATGCAGCCATAAAGAAGAACAAAATCGTGTCCTCTGCAGCAACATGGATGCAGTTAGAGGTAATTATCCTAAGCAAATTAATGCAAAAACAGCAAATCAAATACCACATTCTCACTTATAAGTGGGAGCTAACCATTAAGTACACATGGACACAAAGAAGGGAATAATAGACACCAGGGCCTACTTGAGGGTGGAAGGTGGGAAGAAGGTAAGGATAAAAAAACCACCTGTCAAGCACTATACTCATTACCTGGGTGATAAAATAATCTGCACACTAAACCACCAAGACGTGCAATTTGCCCATGTAGCAAACCTCCACGTGTACCCTCTAAACCTAAAATAAAAGCTGGAAAGAAAAAAAAGAGCATCATAATGAAAGAAATCCACATAAGTCATTTACAGTCTATTAAGTATGGTACCTATAAACACTAGCCTCCTGTTAAAACCTTGTTCCCATGAGAAAATCAGATTACAGTATCATGTTTAAATTACACCTGCTTTGGAACATCACCCACTTCTGGGGAAAAAAAATGTCCTGTAATTGTAATACCATCCTCCTTATTTCCCAAATGTAAACTCTGTTTCAGGTAACCCAAAATTATGAGGTCTGGCCATGCGGGAGCAGCATTTAATCTGTTCATCTTAGAAAATATATATAAATAGGCCGGGCGCGGTGGCTCACGCCTGTAATCCGAGCACTTTGGGAGGCCAAGGTGGGCGGATCACCTGAGGTCAGGAGTTTGAGGCCAGCCTGACCAACAAGGAGAAACCCCGTCTCTACTAAAAATACAAAATTAGCCGGGTGTGGTGGCGCATGCCTGTAATCCCAGTTACGCGGGAGGCTGAGGCAGGAGAGTCGCTTGAACACGGGAGGCAGAGGTTACGGTGAGCCGAGATTGCACTCCAGCCTGGGCGACAGAGCGAGACTCCATATCAAAACAAAAACAAAAACAAAACAAAAAAAAAAAAAACATAGGCTGGGCGCGGTGGCTCACGCCTGTAATCTCAGCACTTTGGGAGGCCAAGGTGGGCGGATCACGAGGTCAGGAGCTCGAGACCATCCTGGCTAACACGGTGAAACCCCGTCTCTACTAAAAATACAAAAAATTAGCTGGGCGTGGTAGCAGGCGCCTGTAGTCCCAGCTACTCGGGAGGCTGAGGCAGGAGAATGGCGTGAACCTGGGAGGCGAAGCTTGCAGTGAGCCGATATCGCGCCACTGCACTCCAGTCTGGGCGACAGAGCAAGACTCCGTCTCAGAAAAAAAAAAAAATATATGTATATATATATATACACACACATATGTATATATGTACGTATATATGTGTATATATGTACTATAATAAAATGAAAATCCAGACTGCACTTATAAACAAATCAACTTAAAATCACTCTAATACCACATGTAGTCTAATATAGGAAACTCAGAAAATTCAAATACTTCCCTACTGTGTGAGTCCCGCCCTGGGTTAATTTCTAGCCATTCGTGCCCCTTATAAACAATCAAGATAATAAGAAATAAACAGAGGCAGCACCACTATCATCTTGAACTTTCAAAGTGATGAGAAATGGCACATTACTAGTCTACTTATAAAGTTCTGCCAAAGGTACCTTCTCCGCGTGGAGGAGAGGAACATTCCCTCTTTATGCATGGCAGGGACTGAAAATGTTCTAGGATATAAAGGAGTAGAGAGAGAGTCAACGATGGGGTTGGAAAGAGAAAAATTATTTCACGGCAGGAAACCAGACCCAGGTGAGGAAAGCCAAGAAGAGAGCAGAAAAAGAAGAGGCCAGTGAAGTCACAGGAGGGAGAAGGAAAAATGGGGTCCTGACAGAGTGCGGCAGGGGGATGTGGAGAAGGAATGGAGGAGAAGGGCCGGTGTCAACGGGTGGTGGGATCAAATATTGAAAGGTGGAGGCAGAAGATGCAGAGGGCTCAGGGAACGGGAGTAGATTTGGCTGGGGAGGCCGAAGAGAGGAGCAAGGAGACACTGCACACTGCCAGAGCCTCGGGAGGGTGGGGAGATCCTCACCTTTGTTTTAGTCCGGCTGGCCTTGGCCTTGGCCCGGCGCTGGGGCTTCACCGCCTCGGCCATAGACCCTTCCGCGGCGCCGTCACCGTTTGTTTTTGCCAAACCCCTGCGCTTCACGCAACCTGCCCGGTTCTGGCCTCCGGACTGTCACATGATCGAATCTCCGCCACTCCCGGAGAAGAGGCGGTGACTCGCCGCCTCTACGGGCCGCAACGTAGGACAAACCACTTCTGGACGCATTTGCACTGGAGTATGGCAGGCCCGCCCCCTTCCCGGAGCCCAGGCCCCACCCCTAGCCCTGGCTCCACCCGGCGCGCAGGTGTCTTGGGTTGCGCAGAACAAGGGCAACGAACCCAGGCTGACCCACCTCCTCCGTCTCCCGGCTCTGCGGAACCGCACTCAGTGCGCATCCCGGGCGCGCTCGCACACCTCACCCGCGTCGGCTTGAAGAAATCCGGAAAGTGGGTTTGCCATTCTTTTTTTCGTCTTCAGATAACCAGATCCAGTCGGTTAGCCTAAATCGGCACTGCGCGCAAGGAAGAAACCCTGACGCCCATCGGGGTGTGCACTTCAGTGTCCTCTTTTGTAAAGGGGAATGATCATACCTGCCTTTTCGGATGTCATGAGGGTTTAAAGGGCTCTCCAAGAAAGGTGCCTGGTAGCGGCAGGCATGTCGGTACATGGTAGTTATTAATTATCATTACTGTACAAATTCCCAGACTGGAAGAGAGACATGTGCTCCTAAAAGGACAGGCAAACAGGTAACAAGACAAGTAAGATCCGTGAAAGTATTCTTAGTATACATTTTACAGTGTGCTTCGTTTGAAATTTCCAGATGTGAAAAACTTGTCCACATCTTCCCTTCCCAGCTCTAGGATTTCTGTGATTTGCTTGTATCCTTATTGTTAGTGTCTGTCAATCCTCCCAGAATGTAAGATCCTCAATGGCAGGGTTCTTGATTTTGTTGCCTGATGTATCCAAGGGTCTTTAGAACACTGCACGTAGTAGCACATAGTAGATACTAAATAAATATTTCGTGAATCACACAAATGAATATGAGTTTTGTCTGGCGGTGGGGTAAGATAGTTGAAATGGAGTGGGCCAGGCGCAGTGGCTCATGCCTGTAATCCCAGCACTCTGGGAGGCCGAGGCGGGTGGATCGCCTGAGGTCAGGAGTTCAAGACCAGCCTGGGCAACATGGTGAAACCCCAACTCTACTAAAAATACAAAAAAGTCGCCGGGCATGGTGGTGGACGCCTGTAATTCCAGCTACTCAGGAGGCTGAGGCAGGAGAATTGAACCTGGGAGGCGGAGGTTGCAGTGAGCCGAGATCGCACCATTGCCCTCCAGCCTGGACAACAAGAGCGAAACTCCATCTCAAAAAAATAAAAAAAAAAGAAAAGAAAAGAAAAAGAAGAAAAGGAAATGGAGTGTATGGGAAGGAGGAAAAAGACCATCCACCCACCTGTAGCATACCCTAGAATAAAAAATCCAGCAATATGGCATGAAAAATGGAAAAGACTTCAGAGATGCAGTTTGCTTGTTTATGATGATATTTTAATTGAGTATATAATACAATTTCATGTATTTTGTTCCCAAATTCTCAACAACAAAAATTATTAAGCTACTCAGAATGTACATGTACTTTGTATGTCCTGGTGTGTATGTGTGTGTGTGTGCATGTATATAAAGTCATCACCTGCAAAGAGTCGGCAAACATGAACAAAATCTTTATACCGCCATTACTATCCATAACTTTTGCTGATATTTCTCCCAGTCTGGAATACCCTTGCTCTCTGACCTCTCCCAGTTTAAGTCATTTATGACATTTAAAGTTCTCTATGTGCTACCCACTACTTGGTCAGCAAAACACAACTGACCCTACCCTCAATTTGCATGTTTTACCGTTTAATTGGGAAGCAGACACAATGCATAGATACATTGTGATAACGTGTGTCATCGCCTAACTGGTAAAAGAGGCATACGTTGGAAAGACTGAATGAAGGGATGACACCAGGGCAGGGGTGAGTTCCACACAAAAAAGAGGTTAATCAGGGAGGATGGGAGAAAGAGGAGAAGGAGGAAAGAAATGAAGGTTATTTAAAAAGCAACTCAGCCAGGCACAGTGGTTCACGCCTATAATCCTAGCACTTTGGGTGGCCAAGGCAGGCGGATTGCCTGAGTTCAGGAGTTCGAGACCAGCCTGGGCAACACAGTAAAACCCCATCTCTACTAAAATACAAAAAATTAGCCAGGCCTGGCAGCGTGCGCCTGTAGTCTCAGCTACTTGGGAGGCTGGGGCAGGAGAATTGCTTGAACCCAGGAGGCGGAGGCTGCAGTGAGCCAAGATCGTGCCACTGGACTCCAGCCTGGGTGACAGAGCAAGACTCCGTCTCCAAAAAAAAAAGGCAACTCAAAACCACAGCCTCCCAAGACTGCATAAGGTACTTCTGCTGCATTTATGTGGCTTACTGCACTTCTCAAGATGGTGAATGTATGATGTATGATGACTGGAGAGGCCAGAGAGAGCCAAATTGCTCTGTATAAGCATAGATTTAGAGAATTTAGAGAGGAAGGAAGAACCAGATATAAGGGGAGGTGGAAACCAAGTCGCCTGGCAGAGGGCTAACTACTAAGGAGACCTACATTTTCCATCACGAAGTTATCTGTCATTGGATTAATTTCAGAAAATGGGGCCAACAGCCAGACAATTCAAGTTCAGTAGAATCCAAACAAATGGTAAAGCAACAATCAGTTTGGTAATGATATAATTTGAACCAAGAAGGTGGTTTTGAAACTACTCCTTTTGAAGGCTATAGACTTGAAGTCTCTGTTGCCACAGCAACAATTTTAAAAGGGAGAATGGGAGTAGGGACTCAGAAAAGTTCTTGAACATATGCAGTCAAGGATTTCATGTCCCAGCCAGACAACTGACTGATAAGCAACCTGAGTTCCCAGGGCTGCTAAACCCAAGTTGTGAGACAGTAACTTGAGAAAGTAAACTGGCCGGCAGTGGTGGTTCACACCTGTTATCTCAGCACTTTGGGAGGCAGAGCAGGGCAGATCACTTGAGGTCAGGAGACCAGCCTGGCCAACGTGGTGAAACCCTATCTCTACTTAAAAGAATACCAAAATTAGCCGGGCGTCATGGCATACACCTGGAATTCCAGCTACTTGGGAGGCTGAGGCAGGAGAATCGCTTGAACCCAGGAGGCGGAGGTTGCAGTGAACCAAAATGGCACCACTGCACTCCAGCCTGGGCAACAGAGCGAGACTCCATCTCAGAAAAAAAAAAAGTAAACCAATTCCTGGAAGTAAAGTATCATCTCAGGAAAGTCAAATACAAAGCAGATAAAGTAATTCAAGCTGACAGCATAATCCTTTTGTGTTAAATTAGGAATAAACTGTATCTTTTTGTATTTAAAGTGCTTGTACCGGTTACGATAATTTGGCAAATTAAAGGATATAGACCTTATGATTCCAAATTAAAATATGTATTTTACTATCTGATTTTAGATTACATATATTTTAGTTAAAAAATAAGATACTTTTACATGGCTTACATAATCATGGAATATCTCTGAGAAATTAAGATCTATCATATTTATAAACTGAATTTGTGGCTGGGCGCAGTGGCTCACGCCTGTAATCCCAACAGTTTGGGAGGCCAAGGCGGGCAGATCACGAGGTCAAGAGATTGAGACCATCCTGGCCAACATGGTGAAACCCTGTCTCTACTAAAAATACAAAAATTGGCTGGGTGCACGCCTGTAGTCACAGCTACTCAGGAGGCTGAGGCAGGAGAATCGCTTGAACCCAGGAGGCGGAGGCTGCAGTGAACCGAGATCATGCCACTGCACTCCAGCCTGGTGACAGAGTGAGACTCCGTCTCAAAAAAAAAAAAAAAAAAGAACTTGTTAGACCTTGGTAGGATGGTTTAAGCAGTTAGAATGGTTGGTTGGTCAGTTCAGGCAACATAAAAAAAAAGTTAATATTTTGAATTTAATACTGCAGTATAAAACATTTGAAGGAATTTAAGTGATGATGGGACCAATTGTTTAAGGGACTTTGGTCTGTTGAATGTGAGTGGATGAAAAGTTAAGGTTCCCCCTTGAACGTGACTATTAAACTCTATTAGATTTATAAAAATAATGTTGAGATATGTATAAAGATAACTTGAAGACTTAACAAAAACTGGGCCGGGCGTGGTGGCTCATGCCTATAATCCCAGCACTTTGGGAGGCTGACGATCACCCGAGGACAGGAGTTCGAGACCAGTCTGCCCAACATGGTGAAACCCTGTCCCTACTAAAAATACAGAAATTAGCCAGGCATGGTGGTGCATGCCTGTAATCCCAGCTACTCAGGAGGCTGAAACACAAGAACCACTTGAACCTGGGAGGCGGAGGTTGCAGTGAGCTGAGATTGTGCCACTGTACTCCAGCCTGGGTGACAGAGCAAGACCCTATCTCAAAAAAAAAAAAAAAAAAAAAAGCCAGGCACGGGGGCTTACGCCTGTAATCTCAACACTTTGGGAGGCCAAGGTAGGTGGATCACGAGGTCAGGAGATGGAGACCGTCCTGGCCAACATGGTAAAACTCCGTCTGTACTAAAAATACAAAAATTAGCCGGGTGTGGTGGTGTGCACCTGTAATCCCAGCTACTCAGGACGCTGAGGCAGGAGAATTGCTTGAATCCGGGAGGCGGAGGTTGCAGTAAGCCAAGATCACACCACTGCACTCCAGCCTGTGAGACTCTGTCTCAAAAAAAAAGACTTAAAAACTAAATTTTAGAATGTGTATGGGTTTAATAAATTAAGATTAATTTTTAAATAATTTAAAATATTAATTTCAACGAGCAAAATAACAACAAATGTCTTCTCTATGCATAAGTACTGTTTGCAGAGATACTAAGAAATTCACCTTGACAGCAAGCAGTGTTCATCACTGGCATAATTATCAGAGAAGGGTTTGCTACTCTGGGCTATAATAATTATCACCAACATTTCCTGAGCTCTTACTCTCTGCTGGGCACTGTTCTGAGTACTTTTCACATGTTAACTCATTTGATTCTTCCAACAACCCCGCGATGTTGAGGATTTCATTGTTTCATTTTATAAAAAGAGAATTAAGACTCAGAGAGATTGAATTATTTGCCTAAGGTCACACCGCTTATGTAAGTGGTGGAGCTGGGATTTGAACGAAGGCAGTTATATAATATAAATTGACTTCAAAGAGGAAGCCAGGTTTACTGTCTCCATGTTTGCAATATTTAATACTTATACACTGGGGCCAAGATGACTATCAGAAATATTTCATTTAAAAGATACTATATTAATCATAATAGTCACAGTGTTGACTGCTGGATGTCAAGGTTATATAATTTTTTCTTCAAAAATTTCTATAATAGTTTTAAATTATAATATTTCTTTTTGTTGTTGTTGTTTTTATTTTATTTTATTTTATTTTACTTTTGAGACAGAGTCTTTGCTGCGATGCCCAGGCTGAAGTACAATGGCGTGATCTTGATCTTGGCTCACTGCAACCCCCGCTTCCCAGGTTCAAGCAATTCTCCTGCCTCAGCCTCCTGAGTAGCTGAGACTACAAGCATGCACCACCACATCCAGCTAATTTTTGTATTAAATTATATTTCTAAATGCACCTGCAAACAATATAGAAGTACCTATGATAGTAAGTTAATACTCCTTTCCCCAGAGTTAACATTAACAGTTCAGTATACATCCTTTAAGACTTTGCTCTACTCTAAGACTTTGCTCTACTCATATACAAAATCACACTCTTAAATACTCCATGCCTATGTATAGATTGTGACCTTTTAATTAATGAATCCTAGAGCTATTTCCTTGTAAAAACAGATACCTCTACCTCATTTTTCCTTTAATTAATAAAATATTTCATAAACTTATTTAAAACTTATTTAAACAGACTTTTGATGGCCATTGTGTTGTTTTCACTGTGACAGCTGCACAGTGCTGGCAGGTGCGGTGGCTCATGCCTGTAATCCCAGCACTTTGGGAGGCCAAGGTGGGTGGATCATGAGGTCAGGAGATGGAGACCATCCTGGCTAACACGGTGAAACCTCGTCTCCACTAAAAATACAAAAATATAGCCGGGCGTGGTGGTACGCACCTGTAGTCCCAGCTACTCGGGAGGCTGAGACAGAAGAATTGCATGAACCCAGGAGGTGGAGGTTGCAGTGAGTCAAGATTGCGCCACTGTACTCCAGCCTGGGCAACAGAGACTCCATCTCAAAAAAAAAAAAAAAACCAACCCACATACACAAAAAAACCAGTGCTTATACATGACCACTCATATATTTTTATGCATGTTTATTTCTATAAAATCAATTCCTAGATGTACAATTGCTGATCAGAGAGGCATTCTCATTTTTAATTTTGATAAATATTTACCAGATTTCCCTCTAATAGGCTGTATTAATTTTCACTGTGGCTTTAAGAATTTAAAATACTTTTTAATCTCATGATTAAAATCCTGGTCAATTAAAAACAAGAACAAGGCGGCCGGGGGTGGTGGGTCACCCCTGTAATCCCAGCACTTTGGGAGGCTGAGGCGGGCGGATCACCTGAGGTCAGGAGTTCGAGACCAGCCTGACCAACGTGGAGAAACCCTGTCCCTACTAAAAATACAAAATTAGGCAGACATGGTGGCACATGCCTGTAATCCCAGCTACTCGGGAGGCTGAGGCAGGAGAAACACTTGAACCCGGGGGGCAGAGGTTGTGGTGACCTGAGATCACGCCATTGCACTCCAGCCTGGGTGACAAGAGCGAAAGTCTCCATCTCAAAAAAACAAAAAAAAACAAAAAAACAGAAAAAAACCACAGCATTCATAAAAAGACTGTAACTCACATATTATGTTATGGCATTCCATAACGTAATATGACTATGATGCATAAGTCAGCCAGCATGTGGAACAGAGTAAAAGCAAGGTTCAGTGAAAGCTGCTGAACTCTAGAAGGTACGCTGGGTTGACCTTTCTTAAAGCCTCTTGCAAAATTCCATTCCAGAGTCTCTGTTGCCATCTGGTGGCAATGCCCGCTTGGTGAAACCTCTTACATATGATTTCCGAGAAGTCATTCATGCTACAGATAGTTACTTTCTGTACATCATAACAGCACAAGGCGTTATTTCATCATTCTTCATTACTAAATACATTTTGTAAAATTGCGAAAGAATCAGGTTACTTCTACATTATTTCAGTTTCTTGAGACAATTAGCTCGCAGAGCAAGTACCTACCAAAAATGTACAACCTATGTTTTTCTAACAAACTGTCTTCCATAGGTGGGTTCTTTTCCATTAACAGACTTTTGCTTCCACAGGCAGCAAAGCATATAAAATTTGTCCTTTTTTTCCTCTTATAATCTCCAAACATTAAATGAGTCATACAAGTACAGCTGACCCTTCAACACTGCAGGAGTTAGGGTCACTGATCCTCCACACAGTTGAAATCTGCATATAAATTTTGACTCCTCCAAAACTTTATTTTATTTTATTTTATTTTATTTTATTTTATTTTATTTTATTTTGAGATGGAGTTTCACTCTTGTTGGCCAGGCAATCTCGTGCAATGGCACGATCTCGGCTCACTGCAACCTCCCCACTTCCCGGGTTCAAGCGATTCTCCTGTCTCAGCCTCCTAAGTAGCTGGGATTACAGGCATGTGCCACCACGCCCGGCTAATTTTTTTATTTTTTGTTTTTTATTTTTTTGAGGTGGAGTCTCGCTCTGTCACCCAGGCTGGAGTGCAGTGGCACAATCTCAGCTCACAGCAAGCTCCGCCTCCCGGGTTCACGCCATTCTCCTGCCTCAGCCTTCTGAGCAGCTGGGACTACAGGCGCCTGCCACCACACCCGGCTAATTTTTTTTTTTTTTTTTTTTTTTTTTGTATTTTTAATGGAGATGGGGTTTCACTGTGTTAGCCAGGATGGTCTTGGTCTCCTGACCTCATGATCCGCCCACCTCGGCCTCCCAAAGTGCTGGGATTACAGGTGTGAGCTACTGCGCCCAGCCCTAATTTTGTATTTTTAATAGAGACAGGGTTTCACCATGTTGGTCAGCTGGTCTTGAACTCCTGACCTCAGGTGATCCACCCGCCTTAGCCTCCCAAAGTGTTGGGATTACAGATGAGAACCAGATATTTAAGGCCATGAAATTTAAATGTATTTGGCATTCAAGTGGAAATTTCTGGCAATAGCTGTCCCTTCAACCTAAAACAAAACTATACTGAAAGACAAACAGCAAAAATATAAGCCAGGGCTGGGCGCAGTGGCTCACGCCTGTAATGTCAGCACTTTGGGAGGCTGAGGCAGGTGGATCACGTGAGGTCAGGAGTGCCAGACCAGCCTGGCCAACATGGTGAAACCCCATCTCTACTAAAAATACAAAAATTAGCCGGGCATGGTGGCAGGTGCCTGTAATCCCAGCTACTCGGGAGGCTAAGGCAGGAGAATCACTTGAACCCCGGAGGCGGAGGTTGCAGTCAGCTGAGGTCACGCCAAAAAGAATTCCAGCCCCTCTCATCTTGACTTGGTGGCTAGTGCCCTTTTATTTGTTTTACAAGAACAATTTAGCCTTTTGGGAAGGGCTGTTATATAAACTATCACTAAATTCCTTCCCAAAGCTAGTTTGGCCTATGCCCAGGAATGAACAAGGACAGTTTAGAGGTTAGAAGCAAGATAGGGTCAGTTAGGTCTGATATCTTTCACTGTCATAATCTTCTCAGTTAATATTTTTGCAAAGGCGGTCTCAGTCAGGGTGAAATGAAATGGTGATAACATCTGTGCTGCACCATAAAAAAGAACGAGATCATGTCCTTTCCGGGAACATGGATGGAGCTGGAGGCCATTATCCTTAGCAAACTAATGCAGGAACAGAAAACCAAATACCACATGTTCTCCCTTTTAAGTGGGAGCGTAATGATGAGAACACATGGACACAAAGAGGAGAACAACAGACACTGGGGCCTATTTGAGGGTGGAAGGTGGAAGAAGGGAGAGGATCAGAAAAGATAACTATTGGGGCCATGCGCGGTGGCTCACACCTGTAATCCCAGCACTTTGGGAGGTTGAGGGCTGGAGGATCACTCGAGCCCAGAAGTCCAAGACCAGCCTGGGCAACATGACGAAACCCCATCTCTACAAAAAACACAAAAATTAGCCAGGAGTAGTGGCACATGCCTACAGTCCCAGCTACTCAGGATGCTGATGTGGGAGGATCACTTGAGCCTGTGAAGTGGAGGTTCAGTGAACCGAGATCATGCCACTGCACCCCAGCCTGGGCAACAGAGCAAGACTCTGTCTCAAAAAATAACTATTGGGTACTAAGCTTAGTACCTGGGTGATGAAATAATCTGCACAACAAACCCCTGTGATACCAGTTACCGATATTGAAATGCTTCATTCTCTTTGACCCATTCATGAGAAATAATTATTTCTCCCTTGAACCTTACAGGTCTTTGTAAATGCCTCTATTACTACATTGCATTTCAATTATGTTCATATGTAATGCAAGCCATTAGAATGCCAAATCCTTGTGGTTCAGTCTTGATGTGATGTCATGATTACAGGCACAGGCAGACAAAAAAAAACAAAAAAAACAAAAAAAAAAAACTATGCTGCAGAATCACAGTTACTGAGGCCTCACTTGTGGTGAATTTGGGTGAAACAGGTGGAAGAGCTCATGCAACATTACTAACATTTGAAAGATATGGGGCAAAGGTAATTCCAAGGACTATCAAGTAGGTTGGTTTTTATCAACTGCTGTTGATACACTGCAGAAAATCACAAGCTCAGGTCACTTAGGGAATAGTAGGAAAGCTAGAAAGCCCTCATGGCATCATTTAAAGAGATGCATTTTGCAAAATTATAAAGATAACGTGAATATAAAAAGAAATGATGTTACTTCCAAATTACTTTATCTTTCTTCAGATCCCCTGAGTCACGGGTCAGGAGGGCACATCAGTAATCCTTCCTGCAGTAGAAATGGTACATTCTGGTTTCTTTGTTGTTTTTGTTTATAGAGTTGGCATCTCACTATGTTGCCCAGGTTGGTCTCAAACTCCTGGGCTCAAGAGATCCTCCCACCTCAGCCTCACAAGTAGCTGGGACTGCGGGTGCATATGACTGCACTGGGTAGAAACGGTACATTCTGGATCAGGCTTAAGCAAATCCAGGGAGCACAAGTACGTTGCCCCAAAAGGTGATGCAGACTCATCAATTACCTTTCTCTGTTGTATCTGTGCCTCTGCCTCACCTCATACCTATGGCCTCAGCGAAGGTGTTCTTCAACCCAGTTGATGGAGAAAAACTCAGGCCCGGTCAAGAATAGGTCAGCTCTATATGTTAATTGTTGCTCTGTACCCGTGTGGACTGCTGCCATGACAGTCCCACTCAGGAGGGACTGTGGAAAACAGCAGCGAAGAGGAATACTCTCAAAGCACAAGAGTCAAGCAGTCCAGCTGCTCATCACCTTGCTGTAAAGGGAGATGTAGCTCACAGTAAATAATATATATAGATTCCTGGGCTGTGGCACGCGTCCTGACTGATTGGCAGGGAGGAAATAGAAGACTGAAGACAGGCTGGGCATGGTGGTTCACGCCTGTAATCCCAGCACTTTGGGAGGCTGAGGCAGGAAGATAGGTCAGGAGCTCGAGACCACCCTGGCCAACATGGTAAAACCCTGTCTCTACTAAAAATACAAAACTTAGCCGGGTGTGGTGGTGGGCGCCTGTAATCCCAGCTACTCAGGAAGCTGAGGCAGGAGAATCGCTTGAACCCAGGAGACAGAGGCTGCAGTGAGCCGAGACCACACCACTGCACTCCAGCCTGAGCGACACCGGGACACTCTGAATCTAAAACAAATAAAATAAAAATAAGTAGAAGACTGAAGACAAAGAGGCCTAGAGAAGAAGCAGGCAAGTGGCCTCTGGAATTAGGCAACAAAATGTGCAACTCTTTGTGTCTCATATCAAGGCCTATGAGAGAATATCCATCACAGAGCAGGTGCAGAGCAACCAGGTGGCAGGGATGACTCATCCAGTGCAGTAAGCAAGCCTCTGTCCTTGGCCACTCTGGTGCTTCCTCAATGGGCCCATTAACAGAGTAGCCATGGTGGCAGGAATGCAGCTAAGGGGACTTCCCTGCTCACCAACCCCGATGTAGCAACTACCACTGAATACCTGATCCATTAGCCTAGAGACAGGCTGAGCTCTAAATATGTTACCAGTCCTCAAGGAAACCAACCAGCCACTTGGTGGCAAATTGATCCCATCAAACCCATTCTACCCTGGAAGCATTTCTGTCTACTGGGATTGAGTTCAAGAATGGATTTGCCTTTCCTGCTAGCCTTGCCTCAGCCAGCACCACAATCCAGGAGCTTATAGAGTGTCTAATGTAACATTATGGTTTCCACATAACATCATCTTAAACCAGTGTTTCTCAACTTTTTTTTCTTTCTTTTTTTTTCTTTTTTTTTGAAACGGAGTCTTGCTCTGTCTCCCAGGCTGGGGTGCAGTGGTACGATCACAGCTCACTACAACTTCTGCCTCTCAGGTTCAAGTGATTCTCCTGCCTCCCCGAGTAGTTGGGATTACAGGCACATGCCACTGGGCATGGCTAATTTTTGTATTTTTAGTAGAGATGGGGTTTCACCATGTTTTGGCCAGGCTGGTCTTGAACTCCTGATCTCAAGTGGATCTGCCTGCCTTGGCCTCCCAAAGTGCTCGGCCTTCAATTTTTTTTTCATTATCACTCCCTTAATAGCCTTTTTAGACATTTTTTTCCTAACTGTCACCCTATGAAACTATTCTTTTTTTAATTCTTTTATTTTTTTAACATGCCTTCTGAATTCAAAAACTCCCATGAAATTTTAATACCACAGATATACTATATTATTCCTCCTCCTCCTCCTGCTCCTCCTCGTCCTCCTCCTCCTCCTTCTTCTTCTTCTTCTTTTCGAGACAGAGTCTTACTCTGTTGCCAGGGCTAGAGTGCAGAGGCACAATCTCGCCTCACTGCAACCTCCGCCTCCTGGGTTCAAGCGATTCTCCTGCCTCAGCCTCCCAAGTAGCTGGGATTACAGTCACCTGCCACTACGCACAGCTAATTTTTTGTATTTTAATAGAGATGGGGTTTCACCATGTTGGCCAGGCTGGTCTCGAACCCCTGACCTTGTGATCTGCCCGCCTTGGCCTCCCAAAGTGCTGGGATTACAGGCGTGAGCCACCGTGCCCAGCTGTATTTCTTTTTATGCAGTATATGTTTATCCATGCTTTATACATAAAAATAGTAAGTTTTGTTTTGTCTATCAATAACCAATTTTCACCCCCTTGGTGGCGATACTGCCCCCACTGAGAATGCAAATCTTTTTTTTTTCTTGTTTTTTAGATGGAGTCTTGCTCTGTTGCCCAGGCTGGAGTGCAGCGGCGTGATCTCAGCTCACTGCAACCTCTGCCTCCTGGGTTCAAGCGATTCTCCTGCCTCAGCCTCCTGAGTAGCTGGGATTACAAGCACATGCCACCACGCCCAGCTAATTTTTGACTTTTTAGTAGAGATGGAGTTTCACCATGTTGGTCAGACTGGTCTCGAACTCCTGACCTCGTGATCCACCTGCTTC
This sequence comes from Pongo pygmaeus, assembly GCF_028885625.2. Classification (NCBI taxonomy): domain Eukaryota; kingdom Metazoa; phylum Chordata; class Mammalia; order Primates; family Hominidae; genus Pongo; species Pongo pygmaeus. The sequence continues at coordinate 60,645,046 of NC_072390.2, forward strand.
CGCCTCCAAAACTGCTGGGATTACAGGCATGAGCCACCACATCCGGCTGAGAATGCAAATCTTACACTAAGAGATATTTGCTTTACGGCAAAGGTGGTACCACAACAGACAAATGCCCATCGGCTCCGCTTTGTCTACTGTGTACTGCATCACCTAGAAGATGCTGTCCTGATAGATTACTGGAATGTCCTCTTAAAGGTGCAGCAGCTTGAGAATAATACCTTGCAAGGTTGGGGTGCTGGCCCTAATGATGAGGTATTGGTGTTTAAATGGCCACAATCTGGTACTGCATGTTATGACCCCAATAGGTAGAAAACACAGTCTGGGAACTGAAGAAAATTATGTATGCAGTGGTCCATTTCCAACACAAAGTGCCTTGAATTGGCTTAGTTTTGGCAAACTACAAAAGAAACAGGATATATGAGGCCTCTGCTTGGATAGCCAACGACTGCTTGTTGGCCTCCACCTTCCCCACAACTTAGTTGCCCTCACCTGAACCAAAGGAGTTTAGTCGAAGATGAAAGTTTACTAACCTTCAGAACAGTTCATTTTGTCTGTTCTTATCAGCCTGCCCAGCTATTTAGGTCATAAGTCAAATACTTGAACAGCGCCTGAGCTAGGACTGCAATGCACTGTGGGCTGCAACAAGATGCAGCAAGACAACCCTAAAAAAATACCTAAAGCCTTTACCCAACAATCAACTGGCAATGTCCAGGAAGATTGTGACCCCGTAATACTCAGCCTTTGAGGAACCAGGGGAGGGACCTGTGCACTAGGGGATAAATTGCTTGTTGAAACTGTGCTGGGTGTGCCTGCCTATCAGACACTTGATCTTGCAAGACCGTCATTAAAAGTCTCACTTTTGATGTTCTGCAGGTCTCTGAGTCCATTCTTTGGGTTCGGATGGGTGAGTTTGTCTCTCACAGAAACCAAGAGGTAAGAGTGGCGTCTGTCACTATGGCTCACACTGACCCACAGGGGGAATTTGTGCTTCCAATCCCTTCGACTTTAGGCTCTGCCAGACAAAAACTCCTGACTCTAGGAGGTTGGCAGGGGATACATATACCAGCGGATATAGAAAGGGTTCCATAAAACTATGGCCAATGCCTGGGCTATTGGGGTTCCTCATACCAATAGACCAGCAGGCAAAGAGAGGCATACCAATCCCAACAGGAGTTAGTGATTATCATGAGAAAAAGGGGCAAGGATGAATATATCTGGAAGGCAGGAGTTTCCCTGGGGTGCTTCCTTGTGTTCCCATGCCTGGTAATTAACATAAACTGGCAATTTCAGCAAACAGGGGACAAAAGCCTGATAACCAGGGCTAAGACCACCACCCCAGGGAGGAAGATGCAGATTATCCCACCAGTCAAGCAACCTAGACAAGCAGATGAACTAGCCAAGTTTAAGAGGATTCTAGAATGTCTGTGCATTAGTTCACTAGGGCTGCCATAAAAAAATACCACAGATTGGGTGGTTTAAACAACCAAAATTTATTTTCTCTCTGTTCCAGAGGCTGGAAGTCCAAGAGCAAGGAGAGCAAGGTGCAGAGTTGGTTTCCTCTGAGGCCTCTTTCCTGGGCTTGCCACTGGCACATGGCCACCCTCTTGCTGCCTCTTCACGTGCTCATTCCTCTGTAAACACGTACTCCTGCTGTCTCTTCCTCTTCTTTTTTTTTTTTTGTTTGTTTGTTTGTTTGTTTGTTTGAGACAGAGTCTCCCTCTGTCACCTAGGCTGGAGTACAGTGGCGCGAACTTGGCTCACTGCAACCTCCGCTTCCAGGGTTCAAGTGATTCTCCTGCCTCAGCCTCCTGAGTAGCTGGGATTACAGGTGCCTGCCACCACGCCCGGCTAATTTTCGTATTTTAGTAGAGTTGGGGCTTCACCATGTTGGCCAGGCTGGTCTCAAACTCCTGACCTCAAGTGATCTGCCAGCCTTGGCATCCCAAAGTGCTGAGATTACAGGCATGAGTCACCGCACCTGGCCTCTTTCTCTTCTTAGAAGAACACCAGTCACTTGGATTAGGGCCCCATCTCAACGGCCTCCCTTCAATTTAATCACCTCTTTAAAGGCTCTATCTCCAAACATGGCCACATTCTGAAGTACTGGCTGGCAGCTGGGACTTCAACATATGAATTGTGTGTGAGGGTGGGGTGCACGATTCATCCGTAATAGGAGGGGTAGGAAGGAGATGATGAACATCAGTTATGGATTTCAGATTATCTGTAAGAACAGGAAATATAGCTGGTCCTGCTGTTTCATTTATATGTGTGTGTGTGTCTGTTTTTGGAAGTTGGGACTTGAAGAAGTAGTGATAGGATGGAGTAAAAAGTGGGGTATGGATGCATCTGAACCATGTGGGGTCAGATGCTGTCAATGCCCCATCCACATCCCTTCAGTACCTCTCAATTCCTTAAACACACAGTTCCAACTGTCAGGAACTGTGTCCCTGCCTAAGGACCCTCTCAGACTGTTCCCACTCTCCAGCGTTGGAGGCAGCCCAGAAGTGCTGGGAAATTAATGCCTCCTAGGAGCATTCCACAACCAGTGACTGACAGGAGTTGGTGAATAAATACTCCAGCTCCCTTGTGGCTTAGGTGCAATATCTCCTAAGTGTGTGTGTGTGTCTGTTTTTTTTTAGATGGAGTCTTGCTCTGTTGTCCATGCTGGAGTGCAGTGGCGTGCGATCTTGGCCTACTGCAACCTCCACCTCCTGGGTTCAAGCAATTCTTCTGCCTCAGCCTCCTGAGTAGCTGGGATTACAGGCACGTGTACCATGCCCAGCTAATTTTTTAATTTTTAATAGAGACAGGATTTCACCATGTTGGCCAAGCTGGTCTCGAACTCCTGACCTCGGGTGATCCACCTGCCTCGGCCTCCCAAAGTGCTGGGATTACACCGCGCCCAGCCCCAGTTGTGTGTTCTGCACTGTTTCCTGGGAGTCTTCAACAAGAGTAAGCTCCAGCTGCCTGCCATGTAGCTTACTTGATAATGCACACTTTTTTTTGCCTTTCTTCCTTTCCCTATCTGGCTTCCCCACTTCCATAATGGCACTTTCTGGAAAAAGTACTTGTACACAAATCCTTATCTCGGAGTCTGCTTCTGATGGAACCCAAATTAATATACCAACAGTCTATAGAATAGCTCACATTTACTAAATTTAACACATGTACTTGTTTGGCTTCACTCACTTTGCACTCCTTATTTCTCTTTCAAGTGGTTGTTTCTCCAGCTATGTTTTCTTATGGGCCACTAATTCTTTCATAGTCTCTACTATGTGCCAGGTGCTAGAGATACAGCAGGAAAAAGAATAGACAATGGCCCTGCTACCATTGGGGTTCCAGTCTAAAAAGGAAGACAGGCTTTGAACAATTAATTTCAAGGGTGAATCATATCATAACAAGGAAAATGGAGGGGGAGGAGAGATACAGTAGTTGGATCCAACCTAGTCTGAAGGCAGAGATGGTGTCTCCCAGAGGAAGTAACATTGCAATTGACCTCTGAAGGATTAGTACAAAGTAGTTCGGCATCATCTCCTTTTGGCTTCCCTGACCAGCGGTTTGTCTTTTTGAAGCCTAACAATCACAAATGTGGCAAGGGATCAAATAAAGCTTGGAAGAGCGATATGGTCAACACAAAAATACGAATCAAATCCCAAATTACCAAGAAACTTTATTTAACCTACCAAACTAAAAGAGCAATAAAATAAAAATATTTTCCATCCACAAAATGGTTTTACATCAACTACACTGACCAATACAGAGAAAAGGGAAATCCCTGAGGAACTGCCAACAATAAATAATATACTTAAAAATAGAATGTTCTGAGTGTAAAGGAACATTTCCTGAGCCCGTTCAGTTTGGGGAAATTTGGCCCTTTGCAAAATTCAGTTTCTCAAAAGGATATCCAACTGATGCAAGTTTCCTGTCATGACAAGAAGCTGTCATGTTCAGTAGCACCTTACACAAAAGGTGGGGAAATAGGCCGGGTGCAGTGGCTCACATCTGTAATCCCAGCACTTTGGGAGGCCGAGGCAGGTGGATCACCTGAGGTCAGGAGTTCGAGACCAACCTGGCCAATATGGTGAAATCCCATCTCTACTAAAAATACAAAAAATTAGCCAGGTGTGGTGGTGGGTGCCTGTAATCCCAGCTACTCAGGAGGCTGAGGCAGGAGAATCACTTGAACCCGGGAGGCAGAGGTTGCAGTGAGCCGAGATCGTGCCACTGCACTTCAGCCTGGGGGACAGAGAGAGACTCTGTCTCAAAAAAAAAGAAAAAAAGAAAAGAAAAGATGAGGAAATAATCAATCTTCTTCCAATCAATTTGTCCATAGTTCTGGAAAAGCTACTGCACAGAGCAGGAGAGGAAACTATTTGCTCTCTGTAATACTGAAAAACTGAGTGCTATTTTAACTTGTCAGTAACTAAAAGGTACCACTTTCTCATAGTGCACAGATGTTGTACAAAAAGTACATGACCTCCCTGCTGTTTGTGAGTGAAAAAGGAAAACCCAAATATTTGTGAAAGTGTAAGACGGATGCATTTAAAATTCTGGGATCTAGCAAGGGAAAGATTCTTTGTGAAGACCCAAAATTGAGGACTGGTTTTGTAACTCTAAAATTATCTTGAGGAATGGAATCAAAATATGGTATTTCATTGATTCTAGGATGTATTTTTTTTCATACTTTAGCATCTTAAATTCAAATGGGTTTGGCCATCAATGGTCTGTCCCAGGTTTATTGGCAACTCCTCGACCCCACCTTCTTAGTGCAACATAAAATAATGGCATGTTTTACAATCAGTGGCTCCTTAAATTAGATTAAACATCATGCTCTGTAGTTCAGCATACACAAGGATCCACATAAAAATAAATCTGACATTTAAACCCTGGTGATTCTCCCAACTGAAAAAGTGCTGGCAAAAATATTTGGCATCTTAAATATCAGCATGAGCATCACAACTTCAGGAAGGGTTAGAAGAATAGTGATGTGGGTTGGGCTCAGGCTCTAGTTCTGGTTCTGTCCCTAATCAGCTAGGAAAACTGTAAGGAAATTAATTTCACACTTGTACGCTTTGTTTTCTCATCTGTAAAATGAGAAGGTATGATCAGGTGGCTTCTAAGTCTTCCAGCCAAAAAGGAAGGTAATTTTAAATCTTGCACCACTGAGGCTATGTGTCGCCGTGGAAACTCCACAGCCAGGCTGCCCAAAGCCAAAGGAGCCACTACTGCAGTTGGTGGCTCAGAATACTCTGCTGCCACCTCTGCTCCTCAAGTGGACGCTGCAAATCCAGAAGTGGATTTCATGCTTCCCATGTTGAAAACCTAATTCATTCGTAACCTGAGTAACTGGGAAAGAATAATTCTTCATAATGGGGCAATTTGTAAACTTCAAAAAACTGCAGAACTCTACTTGCTTATGTTGTCCTAAATGTCTACCATAAATTTTAAATCTCTAAAAAATTATAGCAAGGGTTCACTTCAAAGTCTTCATGACTGACATAACGTGGCTATAGGTCCTGCTGCTCTGGGTGCCCTTTCCATATCATAGAAGCACTAGCCGGAAAAAGCTCTGGTTTCTGAAAGAAAATAACAAAGAAATTTCATTTGAATGAAAGGTGCTTGTCAACACTCTCTCCTACCTTGAGAGTATATTCAACAAGAATAAGGGTGCAGGCCAAGGAAAACAAATGGTGCGGAATGGGTATTCCAAGCAATGAGAAATGGAATGTGATGATAACAGCATTGCTTTATGGTAAATAATACATACATTTACATTTTTATACATATTTTAAATTTGAAATTTTCAATCTGTATTTACCTAAACATGTTAGAATTAACAACAGGAATAGCAGCTAAAATCAACAACTACAAAACAAATCACAAATTCCTAACTCTTCCTGTTTAAATTTTTTTTTTTTTTTTTTTTTTTTTTTTTGAGACAGGGTCTTGCTGTGTTACCCAGGCTGGAGTGCAGTGGCGCAATCTCAGCTCACTGCAACCTCCGCCTCCCAAGTTCAAGTGATTCTCCTGCCTCAGCCTCCCAAGTAGCTGGAATTACAGGCACCCGCCACCGTGCCTGGCTAGTTTTTGTATTTTCAGTAGAGATAGGGTTTCACCATGTTGGCCAGGCTGGTCTCAAACTCCTGACCTCAGGTGATCCGTCCGCCTTGGCCTCCCAAAGTGCTAGAATTACAGGCATGAGCCACTGTACCGGGACCCTGTTTAAATTTATTTTCCAAAAGTTCATTCAAACTATTTTAATTGTTGTGATAAGTTGCTTAGTAAGTTATTCACTAAATTAGACTTCCTTCTTTAAAATTTTCTGAAATTCAGTATATGTTGTATACTGAATATGAATGTGTTGTATACTCCCTTTTCTAAAATTTTCTGAAATTGATGTATATGTTGAACCCCAACTCAATGAACTGGCACAGATTCCAGTGAACTCCAGTGAAATGATATAACTCAAGTACATGTGTTGGCACTAGCATCTTGCATTCAAACATCACACTCTTAGACTCTGAGGAACTACATTTGTTGGGTCAAGTGGTACTATTAAGCTACTAGAATATATTCTTTACCCAAACAAGTAAGGACAGAAAAGAAAGAGGTAAAAAATAAAAAGAAACACTTAGGACTGCCAATGACCTGCCCATCATCTACACAGTGCTCCAGAGAGCAGGTGCCACGTCTGAATTCCAAGTCATTGATTTACCAGGTTTCCACTCTGCCTCTAACTAGGGCCTTGCCCCTTTCCATGAGAAAGAGGGAGGCTTACGAAATGAAGAAGAAATGATGACTGATTGTAAAGACTAGAATTTATTTGTAGATTTGTAGGTCCGAAGTTATATATAGTTAGAGAACAGGGTACTTTATGTCTTCAAGTTCCATATATTTTATAGCAAAGTTGCTTAAATATTAAATATATTAAGCAATTATATTAAGCAATTTAAGGACTTATGTTTAAATATAATAGAAACTAGCTGATTCTTTCCTTTGACTGAGTCTCACTCTGTCGCCCAGGCTGGAGTGCAGTGGCTCGATCTCAGCTCACTACAACCTCCACCTCCTGGGTTCAAGCGATTCTCCTGCCTCAGGGTCCTGAGTAGCTGGGGCTACAGGTGCCTGCCACCATGCCTGGCTAATTTTTTGTATTTTTTTTTGTTTTAGTAGAGATGGGGTTTCACCATGTTGACTAGGCTGGTCTCAAGTGATCCACCTGCCTCAGCCTCCCAAAGTGCTGGGATTACAGGCGCGAGCCACTGTGCCCAGTCATTAGCTGATTATTTTTATGTAATTAGGACAAGTTGGCATCTGTCCTAGATAGCCAGTTGGCTATAAGTCACAAAGTAGGTGTTTTTAGAGGACTGGAGACAAACAATGTTTGATGTGCTCACTTTGGTGGTATAGAACACTATAGAAAATCACCCTGGAGCACTGTTAAAATCTGTTTAGGTTCATTAACGACAGTATACGTAACCAACACCAAACCAGGAAGGGTGAGAGAGAGGCTGTTGCCTTTCTCTGTTGACTTCTGGTATCCCACCCACCCACTGCCTGCCACTTTGTCTTCTGATACTGTTATCCAGGGCATACAACTAACAAGAAATGGGAAGACGTGTAGTTCAGATGTGTAGCTCAGTCCACACTGAGATCAGGAATATGTAAGTGGATCAACTCTTTAAAACAGTTTTTAGTCAAAGTAGTAACACATTTTCATTGCAGACAAATTCAAAAACAGGAAGGAAAAATATTACCTGTTTAGGAATATATCTCTTCAGACCTTTTCTTTGCTCGTGTGTACCTATATAATTCTTTTACCCCAAGATAAGCCCAATGGAGTAAAAGAATGATACTTTATGAAGAGTTTTTTTTAGCATCGCTACTTTGGCTTCTGAGGCATTTCTTCACATCTGTGAAGAATGATTTTGACTTGGAGAATGTTCCAAGCACCTCAGTGCCTAAGAAAAAGAGTCACCACGCAGTATATCTTTGCAGCTGCAGTTGGCTTAGCAGTGTTCAGTCCTCTTCTAAGAATCCTCGTGGTTTTGCTTGTTCAGAGCATTAATAACTGCAGGATGATCTCCATGATGACCTTGTATGTATAGTGAGTGTGATATAATTTGCTCTTTTTTTATTTGACTTTTCCTCTTTTAGATGGTGAGAGAGTAAACTAAAATCTAAATTACTTTAACAGTGAGGATGATGTGTGTTTTGTTGATGAGCACTGCCTTAAATCCAGGTGTGTAATAACTATAAAAGAGCTTAATAAGAGCAGATAAAAAGGGCTGGGCATGGTGACTCATGCCTGTAATCCCAGCACTTTGGGAGGCTGAGGCGGGCAGATCACTTGAGGTCAGGAGTTCAAGACCAGCCTGGCCAACATGGTGAAGTCCTGTTTCTACTAAAAATACAAAAAATATTAGCTGGGTGTGGTGGTGCATGCCTGTAATCCTAGATACTCAAGAAGCTGAGGTGGGAAGATCACTTGAACCCAGGATGTGGAGATTGCAGTGAGCTGAGATCACACCACTGCACTCCAGCCTGGGTGACGCAGCGAGACTCTGCTTCGAAAAAAAAATAAAATAAAATAAAGCAAATAAAGAGTTACTATGGAATAATCAATGAAGGAAAAATAACCTCATTCAAATATGTATGGAGGGGTCTCCAGTCTGCTTCCAGCTGTGGGATCCAGAGAGGTGTCCTGAAGGGACAGCATGCTGGCCAGTGTGCCTGCCTCATGCAAGGCCTTGCTAGTTTGTGGTAGTGTTATAAAGACGGTTCAAAGGCCTCAATAGCACAATTACCAGTCTACACGCGACTCAATTATGTGAAAAATAAAGGTTCTTACCATTGATTTTACTGATAGAACAAACTGTAGTCATTAACCAAAGAGTAATCGGGATCATCTGCAAAAGGCAGAACACAGAAAACAATAGTAACATCAATTTTTCACAATAAGATCTCAGCCCTTTTCAAGCCAGGGCTTTTCACTTACAGATTCTGGTGTCTATGCTTTTGTAAGGAGAAAATAGATCTGCCAACAAAAACTATAAATGGTAGTCATGACTCCAAACCAGAGGACATTCTGGAAATCACTATTCTGACTTCTTTGCCCTTTTTCATCCATGCTCAGGTATAGTACCCACAGTAAAATCATCTTTAAAAATGGACGGAAATAGCATCCTACATTACCAAGTGGTAATTCTAAAACAACAAGAAATAAAATACCTTAAATCTTCATATTGTTCAAAGATATAATTTCAGCCACTACATTTTTTTTTCCATCACTAAATTTTTGGTGAACTGTTAAGTGCAGCATAAACTGTCCTCCTCTCTTACTGATAGGTTTTGGCTCTGTGTCCCCACCCAAATCTCATCTTGAATTGTATCTCCCATAATTTCCACTTGTTGTGGGAAGGACCCAGTGGGAGATAATTTGAATCATGGGGGCAGTTTCCCCCACAATGTTGTCGTGGTAGTGAATAAGTCTCACGAGATCTGATGGTTTTATCAGTGGTTTCCGCTTTTGCATCTTCTTCATTTTCTCTTGCTGCCACCATTTAAGAAGTGCCTTTCACCTCCTGCCAAGATTCTGAGGCTTCCCCAGCCATGTGGAACTGTAAGTCCAATTAAGCCTCTTTTTCTTCCCAGTCTTGGGTATGTCTTTATCAGCAGCATGTAAACAGACTAGTACACTCATTCTCTTGAACATGGATAGGTATATCTTTTCTTTACTCAAATAATAAATATATGTTGAACACCTACTATGTACTCAGAACTGTGTCAGCTGTTGTGAGTAATACAGAAGACAAAGTTGTACCTGACCTTGGGATCTTATTATTATTCAAGGCATACAACTAACGAGAGCTTGTTTGGAGTAGCTGCAGGGGAATGCAGCTACTCATATACTCTTGACCAAAGACTGGCCCTCCTCTATCAGAAATGGTCATCCTCTTTGAGCACGTAGCTTCAGGAGGGATGCACATGGACTGGTGAGGGAGGAAGGGGACACCCACCTAGCCAGCTGGATGCACCGAATCAACCCTAGCAATCAGTGGGCTGACAGATGTTGCAGCCAGACTGCCCTCACATCCCATACAACTAATAAGAAGTGCTAAGATGTGTACTTCTCCCAGAGGTATCATAGGAGTTCAAAGAAAGAAAGAGACTACCGTGATTAGTGAAAGGTCTCATTAAAGATAACATTAAGGGACATGTTTTTTGATATCAATGCCTTCTATAAATTGTATTTCTGTGTAATCCAAGGGGAACTATATCTCAGTTCTGCTGTTCTCACAGTCCAAGTTGAAATAATCTTTTAGGTAAAATTTGCTTGCGAGAAGTTTCTTTTGGTATTTCAGTAACTGAATTATCTTGGATAAGCTATAAAATAGACCACCAATTATCATATTCCACTCTGTGACAAGTAGTATTATAGTAAGATTCTAATATAGGCTCATTCTCTTGGGAATTTGATTCTATTTAACCCTTTCATTCCCTTTATTTCAAAGTTCTAGCTATATAATTTTAAAGAAAACCCAGTATAAGAATTTCATGGGTTTTTTGTTTTTTGACACAGTTTGACTCTGTCACCAGGCTGGAGTGCAGTGGTACAATCTCGGCTCACTGCATCCTCCACCTCCCAGGTTCAAACAATTCTTGTGCCTCAGCCTCCTGAGTAGCTGGGATTACAGGCACGCACCACCACACCCAGCTAATTTTTGTATTTTTAGTGGAGACAGGGTTTCACCATGTTAAACAGGCTGGTCTCAAACTCCTGACCTCAAATGATCCGCCTGCCTTGCAATATAAGAATTTCAAAAGACCTTTTTTAGTGGCATACCTGGTGAGCTTTTAGGAATTGGGGGGGGTCCTCTCCTGTAAGAAATGAAAACCAAAGTATTTTAGATAAGTTCTTGTTATTTTTATAATTTTTTTACTTCTTGCTACAAGCCTATTGTACTCTAATCAGATCTGGTTTCTACACTGGAGGGTCAAGAAAGCTCACCTAAAGCAAATCATCTGTGGCACTGACCTACGGAAATCTAAGTTGCAGACGTCATACTATGGCAAGAGGAGCATGCATAGTGATTAGGAGCACAGAGGCTTATCCCCACAACCGGGACTGGCAGGATTAAAATCTTAGCTGGGTGGGAAAGACCTCCTGAGTGCCTTGAACATCCGCATCCTCATAAGTAAAATAGGAAGTATAAACAGCTCCTACCTCATTGTGGGGATTAAATCAGCTAATTCACACTAACTGTTTCGAACAGTGCCTGACACGCTTAAATATTGATAATGATCATGCAATCCTTCCCAGGCACTCCCCATCTTTACTAAAACTGGAGTGAAAATTCAGAAGCTTAGACTGCAAGCTGACTATGTCAAACTGAAGTTTCTCTTCCCGCAGGATCCTTTACATGAATGGCAGCGAACTTTTTGAGTAAAGGGCCAAGTAGTAAATGATTTAGACCTTGCTGGCCACCTACCGTCTCTCTTGCAACTCTACTCAACTCTAGTGGCAAAGCAGCCATAGACAAAACCTCAGTGAGTGAGGGTGCTTGTGTGCCCATAAAACTTGATAGAGGAACACTGAAATTTGAAATTCAAATAATTCTCACATGTCACAAAATAGTATCGTCTTGACTTTTTTCCAGCCATTTAAAAATGTAAAGACTATTCTTAACTCACAGGCCCTATAAAAATGGATTTAACTCTCAGGGGCCATAGTTTGCTGACTGGCTATAAGAAAAGTATAGGATTTCTAGAGGCTGTAAGAAAAGTATAGGATTCATCCATGAATAATAATGATCAAGTTCAAGCATGATATACTCCTCCCTGAACTATGACTATTAAAATCCACTTAATATTTGTCCTAAAAATACTATTTCCAAAAAGCAAGCAGCCTCATTAAGCAGATGCAGTAGTAGATATGTTCCAGTTCTAACATGTCTTAGAACATTCATGATAACAATGTTTGCTAAAAGTATTTTTCTTCATATGAAAGGCAGCTGGTTATTACCTTGCCAAGTTAGGCCCTGTAGCCTTCCCTGCTGGGACTGCATTCTTCTGGGAGGAGTAGAAATTCTCATACATGATGGGTGCTAGGAGAGTCACCAAGAAACAGGCCATGAAGAGGCAGGTGTCTTTCATCCTTAATGACATCTAACAAGAAAGGCTAATAGAATTGTGTAAATAACACTCCCCACCCCACTGCCCCATTCACCTGGTGGAATCTGTCCAGTTTTGCGTTGATTCACAAAGTATTCAATGTCCTTCTGAATGCTGCACATTTCTAAACTCTTTCGGACTTGTTCGTACATCTAATAAAAAAAGATCAATCACTAGGTAGAGGTATGTTGAGATCATTGTGACACAGCTCCTTAAAAACATGGATTTGAGGCTGGGCGCAGTGGCTCATGTCTGTAATCCCAGCATTTTGGGAGGCTGAGGTGGGCGGATCACAAGGTCAGGAGTTCGAGACCAGCCTGGCCAACACAGTGAAACCCCATCTCTGTTTAAAATACAAAAAATTAGCCAGGCATGGTGGCAGTCACCTGTAATCCCAGCTACTTGGGAGGCTAAGGCAGGAGAATCACTTGAACCCAGGAGGCGGAGGTTGCAGTGAGCCAAGATCGTGCCACTGCACTCCAACCCCAGGCGACAGTGCAAGACTCCATCTCAAAAAAAAAAAAAAAACATGGGTTTGATAGACAGCTGACTTTTCCAAATTTTCTTGTTTTGAAAAAAAAAGAACACATTCCAAAGTCCCAGATTCATACTGGAGCTTTTCTCTGATGCACATCTGCTATTAATTTTTTATTTTTTATTTTATTATTTTTTTTTAGACAGAGTCTCACTCTGTCACCCAGGCTGCAGTGCAGTGCAGTGTTGCAATCTCAGCTCACTGCAACCTCCACCTCCCTGGCTGAAGCAATTCCCCTGCCTCAGCCTCCCAAGTAGCTGGGATTACAGGCGCATGCCACCACGTCTGGCTAATTTTTTTTGTATTTTTAGTAGAGACGGGGTTTCACCATGTTGGCCAGACTGGTCTCGAACTCCTGACCACAGGCAATCTGCCCACCTTGGCCTCCCAAAGTGCTGGGATTACAGGTATAAGCCACCATGCCCAGCCTATATCTGCTATTAATTTTTTAAAGATGACAGAAAATGTATCTTTGTGGCAGGACAAAAGCCTTGGCTGAATTTTTTTTCTTTTTTTGAGATGGAGTCTCACTGTGTCGCCCAGGCTGGAGTGCAGTGGCACAACCTTGGCTCACTGCAATCTCTGCCTGCTGGGTTCAAGCAATTCTCCTGTCTCAGCCCCCCGAGTAGCTGGCACTATGCGCCACCATGCCTGGCTAATTTTTGTATTTTTAGTAGAGACGGGGTTTCACCATGTTGGCTAGGCTGGCTCTAACTCCTGACCTCAGGTGATCCACCCACCTCAGCCTCCTAAAGTGCTGGGATTACAAGCGTGAGCCACCACACCCAGCCTTGGCTGAAATTTTTTAAAAATACTGATGGAACCAAAAAGTAGATATCAAATCTTATGGCACAAGACCAATGCCACACACAAATGCAAAGACAATTACTTAAAGAAGAGTTTTCCATTCAATCCTATTGGTTTTCTGGGTGTTTATTTGTTCTTCTAAGGCGAATGTCTCATCTAATGTGAGAGTGGCTACTCCTTAGCAAAGAAGGTTGTGATAACTTGATTTGATGCCTCTGAGATGTGGGGAGCCCATTACTATTGCTGTGTACAGGTTAAGCCTGGATAATGGACCAGGGAACGCTGTTGAGGTAAGTCCGAGCCCTGGAGCAACCATTAGCCTGGGAAAGGGTCAGTGTCCTAGTACTTGGTGCTGTCCTGGAGTGACCCCATTCCAGAATGGAGTCGTGCCTGGGATGCACATACATGCTATGACATCTGTCTTCTGTACATGAAACTCCATTTGGGTTCTATCTGTTCTCCTGCCCTAACTCTGAATTTTCTTTTGTGTCCTAACTATGAATTTCCTTTTTTTTTTTTTTTTTTTAATTGAGATAGAGTCTTACACTGTCCCCCAGGCTGGAGTGCAGTGATGCAATCTCAGCTCACTGCAGCCTCTGCCTCCTGGGTTCAAGCAATTCTCCCACCTCAGCCCCCTGAGTAGCGGGGATTACAGGGGTGCACCACCACGCCCAGCTAATTTTTGCATTTTTAGTAAGACGGAGTTTCACCATGTTGGCAAGGCTGGTCTCAAACTCCTGACCTCGGGTGATCCACCCGCCTCAGCCTCCCAATGTTCTGGGATTACAGGAGTGAACCACCGCTCCCAGCCGTGAATCTCTTAATGAGAAAATCATGGTGGCAAATGAGCCAGGAGTCAGGTTACATGTTATCTGCATCCTTCTATCAACTCACTGTATGGCCTTAGGCAAATCACCTTACCTCACCAAGGGCGAAGTGAACCAATCAATATCTATAGTTCCTTCTACTCTAATGTATCCAACATGCACACGACAATCCTCAGTGGATGCCTTTGACTTACTTCATCGCTGGTGACACATTGTTGTGACAGCTGATTCACGTGTAACCACAATGCATTCCGGAAGAAGTTTATTCGTTCACATTCTTGAGCCTCAAATGCCTACAGAAAAATAGCTACGTGTACATAGATATGCAAGGAAAAGGGCCATTCATTTCGGCTGGCTGTGACTGAAGAAACAGTGTCAACCTTCAGTTATCTGTAAACTTCTTGTCCAATTTAGAATACTTCTCCCCCACCACTGAGGAAGCTAATAAACTCATATCACGAAGAATGCAAACAAATCCTAATATCATAGTAACACAAACAGGCTTGGAAATAGTTCTGAGGGTAAAAAGTAATGATGATCCCAGATACCAATGTTCTAACTGAGTTCTTTCTGACATTTCCAACTATCTGACATCATCTCCAACTGAGCAGCCTGCCAGAGCCTCAGACTCAAAATGCTGCCCCTCCCACCCTGGAATGAATGAGTGACTGGCAAGACAGTCATAATTGTTGATGCTGACTGATGAGTACATGGGAGGCTGTGTACTTGTCTTCTGTCTTCGTGTATGTTTAATTGTTTTTCCTTAAAAAAGGGTTAAAATAAAAGTCATTGCCTGAGATACAGTATTTTGGATATAAACAAATATCACCTTTAAAAAAATCAAGCTGTTCTATGAAGCAGATGGTATTCTATTCAACAATGGATGTGATATATCCGTGTATTTTTAAAATATTGAATACCATAGCTATTTTTAACATGAATGAATTTTACATACCATAGCTTTTATATACCACAGCCCCTTTTCCACTCTATGAGGAGAAAAGGATGGGGACAGGTATAGCTACAAGTGGTTCTCATACTTGAATTCACATCAGAATCACTTGGAAGGTTTATTAGCATAGAGATTGCTGGGCTCTACCCCCACAGTTTCTGATTCAATTTCATATCTCATACTACAGGTTTTATTCAAAACCAAAAAATTTTGAATGCCTTTTAAAATTTGCTACATTCTAAAACTTGTAATAAAATAAAACAAAACTTCAAACATATACAAGAGTAGAGAGGTACAGATAGCATGATGAATCCCTATGTACTCATCACCAGCTTAAACATTTATCAACCCACAACAAATTCTGTTTTATCTATATCTCTACCAATTACCCTACTCTCTGGAGCATTTTGAAGCAAATGCATTATTTCACCTCTAAATATTTTTATATCTATATAACATAGTATAATAATTTAATAATATTACATTATTTTTGTTATGGAATATTTCACATAGAATCAGAGAGCAGTATAAGAAATACCTATATACCAACTACTTAGCTTTGTCAAAAACTTCAGCCATATTTTTTCAGATTCTGTAAAAGCCCCTGTGTGATTTACCCAGTTTCTATCACCTTCCTCCTTCCCCAGATAGCCATTATCCTGAATTGTATCATTTCTACGCAGGGTTTGTTTTGTTTTGTTTTTTATGGGGAAGGGGTTGTTGTTTGGTTTTATGGGGAAGGGGTTGTTGTTTGGTTTTGGGGGGTTTTTATTTTGTTTTGTTTTGAGACAGGGTCTCACTTTGTCACCCAGGCTGGAGAGCAGTGGTGCACTCATGGCTCACTACAGCCTCAAACTCGCGGGCTCAAGCAATTCTCCCGCCTCAGGTTCCAAGTAGCCTCTACCACCATGCTCGGCTAATTTGTATATTTCTTTGTAGAGACAAAATTTTGCTGTGTTGCCCAGGCTGGTCTTGAACTCCTGGGCTCAAGCAATCCACCCGCGTCAGCCTCTGAAAGTGCTGGGATTATAGGCGTGAGCCACCGCACCCAGCCTTTATGCAGGTTTTTACACTATATATGTATCTATATATGTATATGATATTGCTTTACATGTTTTTAAACCTTATTAAAAAATGGCCTCATTCTAGGCTTTCCCCTAAGAGTGTGGAGTTACAGAAGTAAAGCAGAAAACAGTGTTTTAGGAGAAGCATAATAACCTACAGTATCAGATGGCAAAGAGAGATCAAATAAGATTAGAAACTGCAAAGGCCCACTGGCCCTCATGCCAAGGGATTCTGGTGCCCTCCAAGACAGCAGCTGCAGGGAAGCAAATCCCAGATGCTGCAGGCTGGGGCAGGCAGGACAACATGGACTTGGAGACAACCCCTTCAAAAAGCGTGGCTGCGAAGAAGGGCAGGGGTAGTAGGGGTCGTAGATAAAAAGTAAGAACTGCTGGTTTTGTTTTTTGTTTTTTGGGTTTTTTTGAGATGGAGTCTAACTCTGTTGCCCAGGCTAGAGTGTAGTGGCACGATCTCAGCTCACTGCAACCTCCACCTCCCGGGCTCAAATGATTTTCCCACCTCAGCCTCCCAAGTAGCTGGGATTACAGGTGCTTGCCACCACACCCAGCTAATTTTTGTATTTTTAGCAGAGACTGGGTTTCACTATGTTGGCCAGGCTGGTCTTGAACTCCTGACCTCAGGTGATCTGCCTGCCTTGGCCTCCCAAAGTGCTGGGATCACAGGCATTAGCAGCCACCGTGCCTGGCTGAACTGGTGGGTTTTAAAGCTAGGAAAGAGTTGAGTCTGTGTGCAAGATAACAGAAGTTGACAAGTTCTCTATGCCCAAGAAGGTGGGGAGAGGCAAGCTGGATGAAAAAAGATCTTGAACAAGGAAAGAACAGCCCCTTTTCTGTGCTAAGAGGAAAAAAGGAGTGGGGCAGGTGTGTCTGTCAATGATTCTCGTACTTGAATTCCCATCAGAATCACTTGGAAGGCTTATTAGCACAGAGATTGCTGGGCTTTACCCCCAGAGTTTCTGATTCGGTAGGTCTGAGGTTGGTCTGAGAACCTGCATTTCTAACAAGTTCCCAGGTGATGCTGATGCTACCGGTCCTAGGACCTCACTTTGAGAACCACTGGAAGAAAATGTGTAGGCAGGGTGACAGAAACTTAAGGAAGCTTCCAAGTTGTTTTTTATTTTCTCTTGGAAATTGTGAGGTCATTTGCTGCAAAAGAAAGGGAGCAGTGGTGAAATTGAAGGTATGAGGAGAGTAAAAAAAAAAAAAAGCCCTCCAGCCAGGCATGGTGGCTCATGCCTGTAACCCCGGCAACTCAGGAGGCAAAGGTGGAAGGATGGCTTGAGACCCAGGAGCTCAAGACCAGCCTGGGCAACATAGCAAGACCCTGTCTCTTTAAAAATAAAATAAATAATAAATAATTAACAAGGTGTGGTGGTGCACGCCTGTAGTCCCATCTACTTCACTTGAGCTCATGGGGTTTCAGGCTGCAGTGAGCTCTGATCCTGCCACTGCACTCCAGCCTGGGCGACAGAGTGAGACCCAGACTCAAAACAAAAAGCAAACAAACAAACCTCCAAAGCCTGCTCACTTGCTGTCGGCATTCCCTTTAGAGCCTATTGAGGCCAGGTTCTCCAAAGGTAATTACTTAATCGACCATTAACTGATTCAGCTATTCTATGCTTGTGTTAACCCAACATTAGACCAAAATTTGAATTGTTGGACAGCATGGCCAGGATGGGGATGAGGCAGACAAAGTTTGGGGAAAACTATTCCAGTTCCTTCCATTCTTCACTTAAATTTCTGATTTCTTTTTTTTGTTTGTTTGTTTGGAGACAGAGTCTTGTTCTGTCGCCCAGGCTGGAGTGCAATGGTGCTATCTTGGCTCACTGCAACTTCCGCCTCCCAGGTTCAAGCTATACTCCTGCCTCAGCCTCTAGAGTAGCTGGGATTACAGGTGTGTGCCACCACACCTGGCTAATTTTGGTATTTTTAGTAGAGACGGGGTTTCACCATGTTGGCCAGATGGTCTTGAACTCCTGACCTCAGGTGATCCACCCGCCTCGGCCTCCCAAAGTGCTGGGATTACAGGCATGGGCCACCGTGCCTGGCCAAATTTCTGATTTCTAATTTGCCCTCAAGCTCTGTAACCCTATGAGAATTGGGGCAGATCATTTCTACAAAAGTAGACTCTCCAGGTTCTGGGCAGAAGACCCACCTCCCGCCCCCACATCCCTCCCCCTCCCCGGCCCCACTCCCCCCCTTCCCTCCCTCCCCTCCCCCCGATCCTGAGCAGCTTCCTGTTACACACCCCCTCCCCCACCCACCCCAGTCCTGAGCAGCTTCTGGTTACGGGTACCTCGCAGGCCTTAATGTGCTCACTCTGCCACTCTTCTCGGACCTTATCCAGGGTGCTAATGTGCAGCATGTATGCTTTGTCTGCAACAGAAGGGAGAGACCTGGGTCAGAAACTAGACAGGAAGGTGGCTCGCAGATACACCCACAGGCTCTTCTCAGATGGCAAAAGAAACTCATCCGAGTTGTGCTGAGCTCACAAGGCCCCTAGGACTCTGAGCACTGGGAGTTATTGCATCTCTCACCCTCATCATATTTGGTGAAGTAGGCAAAGGAGGGTATCACTTTCTTTTTAAACATTGGACCAAACATTGAGAAAGAAATATTCTAAGGAAGAAGTGAAAGCTGATGAGAAACCTCAGCCAGGGTTTTGTTTGTGTAATTCCACCTCAGTATTTCCCATCGCTTTTCATTTTCAAAATTGTCTGATGAAGGATGCAGAGAAGAGAACTACCTTGAGCCCTAAAGGGGCACCAAGTTACTTTAGTTTCAAATGTAGAGATTAAGATGTATATAACCACCACAATCACGAGGGATATTTCCTGCAGGATATTCTGGGAATTAGAAGGTTTTGCAAATGCCTGGTTTGGGTCTTAGATTTCAGTGATAACAAGGCCTTGAAGCTTGGCTGTTTCACAGCAGATAAGAGCTACCGGGGCTGAAATGGTCTTTTAGATAGATGCTCCAATACATCAGAGGAAGCACCTGATTGCAAAGCTGCTACCACATGACTCCACCATCTCACTCCCATGTAAGGCAGCAAGATCTAAGCAGACAGCGGCCAGAAACAGTGGCCTCATAGCCTCCTCCCAACTTCTGGGATTCTAATACACCCTCCCTTCCTCTCTCCTCTTCTTTCCTTTCCTCCCTCCCTTCCTTACTCTCTCCCTTCCTTCCTTCCTTTTTCCCTTCTGATATCTCACTAATCCTGCTGAATATCCATATATTCTCTCTTTAAGGTATATAAAACTCCCTTTCTCAGGGACACATTTAGGACAACGTAAACCCCACCAGCAACCCTCCCCCATCTGTAGGAACTGCCCCCTCACCCGAGTCCTCTACTGCGGTCTTTGAAGTTGCCAGTTTCACAAAAAGCTGTGAAAACAAACAAACAAACAAAAAAAGAGCAAGCATTGGGAATGCTGGACAAGGCTTCCATAGGCAAAACAGATTGAAAAGCAGTAACCATGAAGAGACCAGGTCTAGTGCAAGTCCTGTGTACATTTCCCTCATGAGTAAATCATTCAACATGCCCTGCAATCTTATCAATCTTGGAAAATATCCATAAATCATCTTGCCCAGTGTCTTCCTAAAGACACACCCAGACCTCTGGTTGCAGAAATCTTGTATCTAGATTTTACAAAGTTAAATTTGTAATCCACCCAAGCAAAAGGCAGCCTGACTACAAAGAATACATGAGCTGAGTCTTTAAGAAAAATGACAACTGGGAAACCCCTCCAACCTCTTATCACCCCATCTCTCTCCCTCATAGCCATGCTTCTATCACTCTTCCCCCAACCCCCAAATATGTGACAGTGGTTTTTCAGGTTCAGAAGACCCCCAATATGTGAAGGAAGATATTGCCAGGGGTTTAGAGTACAGGTTCATTTCTTATGAAGTTTCATAATTGGCTTTAGCCTGACATAGGTCAATCTCAGATTTTTCGGGTTGTTAGCCCTCCCGCGTACCTTTTCTTGTTGCTTCGGGTTCACCAGGTTGGCACTCCGGTTGACGGCCTGTTCTGCCTCATCTTTGTCCCGGCATTTCTGCTCATAGTTCTTCTTTGCCTTTGTCATTATGAACAAAGAGAACCAAAACAAATGAACAGTGTAACCATGAAATGCAGCCCCCTTGGCCCAGGAAGTCCAGCATGGACAGGGCCATCTGATTAGCGCTCTGATTGTCACTAAGCCATGGGCTCCCAGAGGGCAGATGCTTTTTTTTATCAATCTTTGAAAGCTCACTCTCTCTCTCTAGCCCTTTTTCAAATTATGTAATAGTGGCAATCTGATCAAGGAAGTAATAGCTCCTATTTGGCAACATAAAGTACATGAGCTTTAAAAATGGACTGAAATGAAAGATGGAATTTGAAATAGACAAAATTAAGGCCAGGCACCATGGCTCACACCTATAATCCCAACACTCTGAGAGGCTTAAGTGGGTGGATTGCTTGAGCCCAGAAGTTCAAGACAAGCCTGGGCAAAGTGGGTGAAACCCCATCTCTACAAAAAACACAAAACTTAGCTAGGCATGGTGGCACACACCTGTGGTCCCAGCTACTTGGGAGGCTGAGCTGGGAGGGTTGCTTGTGCCCAGAAGTTCAAGGCTGCAGTGAGCTATGATCATGCCACTGCACTCCAGCCTGGGCGAAAGGGTGAGACTCTGTCTCAAAATAACAATAACAACAACAACAATTAAAATAGTTACGTAACTCTAAAACGTGTGGTCTAAAATTTATGAAACATTCATAATCCTAAGAATGCATGTACAAACCCTTGGTTATTTGGCACCAACTCACTCTAATTCTAACGAAGCCTCAATATTCACCACAGCATGTGAACAGCCGGCAGGTTACCAATGCCATCATTTATTTTGCTTAAAGATAGTCGTGTTCCTTATTTATTTATTTATTGAGACAGAGTCTAGCTTTGTCACACAAGTGGGAGTGCAGTGGTGCGATCTCAGCTCACTGCAGCCTCTGACTCCTGGGTTCAAGCGATTCTGCCTCAGTCTCCCTAGTAGCTGGGACTACAGGCAAGCACCATCATGCCCCACTATTTTTGTGTTTTTAGTAGAGACAGGGTTTCACTATGTTGGCCAGGCTGGTCTCGAACTACTGACCTCAGGTGATCCACCCGCCTCGGCCTCCCAAAGTGCTGGGATTACAGGCATGAGCCACTGCGCCCAGCCAGTGTTCTTTTTTTATTTAAAGAATTCTGTTTTATGTAGTTTAAATGTAGGCCGTGGTCTATCGTGTGCTACCATTACCACCAGTATTATGGAAACATTTCACAAACTATAATCATTAGTGAATCATAAAAATAATTTTCTGTTTCAACTGTGAAAGCAAAGACTTTTTTAAACACCAAAGCTGCTTTATCTTAATTTCAGGAAGTGGGAAGAAAACCAACAAAGCTGTGAATCAAACGGTTAGCTAATAAATAAAAATGATGAGAAAGAATGGTTGAGTAAGATAAATAAAGAAAATACGGCATATATACACAATGGAACACTACTCCACTATACAAAGAATGAAATCCTGTCATCAGTGGCAACACGGATAAGCCTGGAGGACATTATGTTAAGTGAAACAAACCCTTTGATCTACTGATTTCCTTTCCTTTGGATAAATACCCCGTAGTAGGAGTGTTAGATCATATAGTAATTCTATTTGTAGTTTTTTGAGAAATCTCCATACTGTTCTCCATAGTGGCTGTACTAGTTTACATTCCCACCAACAGTGTGTAAGAGTTCCTTTTTCTCTAAATCCTTGTCAGCATTTGTTATTTTTTGTCTTTTTGATAACAGCCATCCTAACTGGGGTGAGATGGTATCTCATTGTGGTTTTGAGTTGTAGTTCTCTGATGATTAGTGATGTTGAGTATTAAAAAATATATTTGTTTGCCATTTGTATGTCTTCTTTTGAGAAACGTCTACTCAGATCCGTTGCCCATTTTTTTAATCCAATTGTTCGTTATTTTCTTTGCTGTTGAGTTGTTTGAGTTCCTTGTGTATTTTGGATATTAGTCTCTTGTCAGATGAATAATTTGCATATTTTCTCCCATTGTAACCACTGTAAGTGTTCAATTCAGTGATATTAGATACATTTATAAAGTTACATAACCATCACCACCATCCATCTCTGAAACTCTTTTTATCTTATAAAACTGAAATTCTATGCCTATTAAACAATAACATCTCAACTTCTTCTTTCCCCAGCCCTTAGCAACCACCATTCTATGTTCTGTCTCCCTTTCATTATTTTTTTTAATTTAAAAAAAATTTTGTGGGTACATAGCAGGTTTATATACTTATGGGGTATATGAGATGTTTTGATGCAGGCATGCAATGTGAAATAAGCACATCATGGAGAATGGGGAATCCATCCCCTCAAGCATTTATTCTTTGAGTTACAAACAATCCAATTACATTCTTTAAGTTATTTAAAAATATATAATTAAGTGATTATTGACTATAATCACCATATCATGCTATCATCCCCTTCATTTTTAGAAGATATTTTCACTGGATATAGGGTTATGTGTTAACAGTTCTTTTCTTTCAGCATTTGCGATACGTTGGGCCACTTCCTCATGGTCTCCATGGTTTCTAATAGGAAATCTGCTGTCATTGGTTTTCCCTTTTAGGTTTTCCCTTTTAGTGAAGGTGTCATTTCTTTCTCATTTAGTTTTCAGAGGTTCGATTATATGTCTTGGTATGGATTTCTTTGGGTTTATCTTGTTTACAGTTTAATCAGCCTCTGGGATATGTAGATCTATGTCTTTTGCTAAATTTGGAAATTTTTCAGCCATTATCTCTTCAAATAATGACATAAAGCTGGGGTTTTTCAGCCCACCTTCCTTCTCCTCACCTCTAGTATCACAGAGACACTAGTGTTAGATCTTTTCTTATAGTGCAAAAAGTCCCTGAGGCTCTGTTAATTTTTTTCAGCTTATTTTTTCTCTGTTGTTCATGTCTGGTAATTTATATTATTCTGTCTTCCAGTTAACCAATTCTTTCTTCTGTCTCTTCCATTCTCTTCTTAAGCCCACATATTGGGTTTTCTAAAATTTTGATTATTATATTTTTCAGTTCTAAAATTTCCATTTGGTTCATCTTTATATCTTCTATTTCTTTGCTGAGCTTTTCTATTTCTTTGCCAGTCCTTTCTTTGTTTCTTTCATTTGTTTCAAGTGTGAATCAGGTGTAATGGCACATGCCTGTAATTCCAGCTACCCAGGAGGCTGAGGTGGGAGAATCACTTGAGCCCAGGAATTCAAGGCCAGCCTGGACAACATTGTGAGACCCCCGCCCCCATCTCAAAAAAAGTGTCTTTGTAATTGCTTGCTGAATATTTTGATAGTGGATGCTGTAAAATCTTCGTCGCATAATTCCAACATCTCTGTTATCTAGAGCTTGGCATCTATTGATTGTCTTTTTTTTTCATGCAGTTTCATATCTTTCTGGTATGAAGAGTGATATTTGATTGATTTGGGGGAATTTTTGGTATTATGTTACAAGACTCTGGATTTTATTTAAGACTTCTGTTTCAGCTAGCTTCCTCTGGACACCACTCCAGCAGGGGAAGGTGAGGCATCATCTCATTACTGCCACGTGAGTGTGAAAGTCCAGGTTTCCTCTCCTTGGTCTCCACTGACACCACAGAGTGTGTGTGACCCAGTTACTACTGGAAGGTGGTCAAAGTTCTCACTCTCCACTAGACCTCCTTAGACACCATCCCAGCAGGGAGAGGGTGTACATCATTATTTCCCGGTGCAGGTGGAAGTCAGGGTTCCCCACATAGCTCCCACTGACACTGTGTAGAGGAGGCTCTGTTACCTCCTGGTGGGAGTGAAAGTCCTGGTTCCCTATTTGTTCTCTGTTGCCACCTTGGCAGGGGAGTTGGGTGCTCTCTACGCCTGATGTGGTGGAAGTTTAGACTCTCTACTTGGCCTTTGCTGATGTGTGGAGGTGGGGCCCCAGGTTTTTTATGTGGTGTTTGGCTGCAGTAGAATGGCTATTTTCTAAAGTTTCTGTCCTGCTAGGCTGCCCCTTTTCTGGTATTTTGGCTAGAGAGAACAGGTTTTTCTTGGAACTTTTTATTTTATTTTATTTATTTATTTTTTGGTCTATGACCATTGGCATTTCTGGGATGCCTGCTTCTTTGGCACTCAGTCTGTGATAAATGAGGCAAAAGGAAAGCCCAGGGAACACTTATCAGGTTGTTCTTTGAGTCCAAGGTCACTAGCCAGTGTGCCTTCTTCTCTCCACCTTTCAGAGTTTTGTTTTTTTTTTTTTTTTTTTTTTGAGACACAGTTTCACTCTTGGTGCCCAGGCTGGAGTATGCAATGGTGTGATCTTGGCTCACTGCAACCTCCACCTCCTGGGTTCAAGCGATTCTCCTGCCTCGACTTCCCAAGTAGCTGGGATTACAGGCGCACACCACCACGCCCAGCTAATTTTTTTTTTTTTTTTTTTTTTTTTTGTATTTTTAGTAGAGTCAGGGTTTTGCCATGTTGGCCAGGCTGGTCTCAAATTCCTGACCTCAGGTGATCCACCCGCCTTGGCCTCCCGAAGTGCTGGGATTACAGGTGTGAGCCACTGTACCCAGCCAGAAAGTTATACTTTGATAAGCCTTTCTCTTTAATTATAAAAAATCTTGCCCCAGATTTTTTAAAATATAAAAGGTCTGGGAAAAATCATCTATCAACTAACACTATTTCTGTATTACACTGACATCATTCCCTATTTATCAATTTTTTTTGAGGGATTTCTGCATCAAAGAGAAAAAGAATGCAGCAGAACAGATTGCATATGCTATCAACACTGGTGACACTTCCCTATTACATCCTACTCGTAGAATATCATGATGATACTTCGGTGTCAAGATGGAGTCATATATGTTCTAATAACAGAGTTTGTTGTATCCAGAGTCAACAGATTCATAAAAGCTAGAGAGAGATTTCTAGCAACTTGTCCAATCTCTGTCTTGCCAAGCATTTTTTAAATAAATTACTTAAAGGAAAGGTTTTTATAATTTTCAGATATCTTAAAACAGAAAGGGATCACTCAATAAAATAGGTAAGCAATCAAGATTCAAAATAGTAACAGGGTAAAATTGCAAATTCAACAAGATAAAGGGTATTGTACACTATATATGTTTTTGTATCTTTGCCTAAAATATTTGAACTGACTTGCTATATTTTCTCGGGTTACCAGAAAGATAACCCCATTGCATTTCCACTATCTAGTGTCACTTTCAATCTTTCCAAGGCCTTAAAAAAAGAAAAACCTTATACACTGTTGGCGGGAGTATAAATTAGTTCAACCATTGTGGAAAGCAGTATGGAGATTCCTCAAGGAACTAAAAGCAGAACTACCATTTGACCCAGCAACCCCATTACTGGGTATAGACCCAGAGGAATATAAAGCATTCTACCCTAAAGACACATGCACGTGAATGTTCACTGCATTACTGTTCATAATAGCAAAGACACGGAATCGACCTAAATGCCAATCAATGACAGAATGGATAAAGAATATGTGGTACATATATGCCATGGAATACTATGCAACCATAAAAAAGAATGAAATCATGTCTTTTGAGGAAACATGGATAGAACTGGAGGCTATCGTCCTTAGCAAACTAATGCAGGAACAGAAAACCAAATACCACATGTTCTCACTTATAAGTGGGAGCTAAATGATAAGAACTTATGAATATAAAGAAGGAAATAACAGACACTGGGGTCTAATTGAGAGGGAGGGTGAGAGGAGGGAGAGGAGCAGAAAAGATAACTATTGGGTACTGAGCTTAATCTCTGGGTAATGTAATAATATGTACAACAACAACAAAAAAGAAAACCCAAAGCATTTAAGGTTGTTTTCCCTAAAACACTGCACTAATAAATAATAACATTTTTGAAATGTTATTTGAGTAGGAATATGTTCATACACAGCACAGGATTTCAGAAAATGTCACCATTATCCCAAAAAAGACAATAAAATGTGACTCACATCCATGGTTTTCTTGAATTGTAAGCTCTTTTGTTTATGGATAGCATCCATTACAAGCTCTGTCTGTAAAGAGATCATAAACACTATTAATAAAAACAGAAAACATTATTAATAAAAAGAGAAAGCATTATCAATACCAGCTTATCTTGAGGGTTAAGTGTTCAAAATGATTACCCACATTTCACAATCTTCAGAAAAAAGAGACCAAACAATTTGCCCAAGGTCTTATTCGAGCTAATAACGGGGCCCATCTTTGAACTTGTGCAGGCAAACACCAAAGCCTGAACTCTCAGACAGCGTGGAGACTCACTGATCACCTTAGAGCAGTCTCTTCGGTAAAATCTGGAATCGAGGAACTTTGGTTTCAAAAAGGAACTTTAAAACTTTTGTTAAAGTGCCATTTATATTTTAAAGGAGGTCTTTATTCTGTAAGTATACATCAGCACAGTTAAATTCGGTACTTGTAAACATTCACTTCTGCAGCCCATCAGTGACACATCCATGACCATCAGGGTGCCCGGGCAGTATGAAGGAAAAAGAATTTGTAAGACAACTAAAAAAAGCTGTTCTGTTACTCTTTTATTCTATTTTTTTATTTTTTAAGACAGAGTCTCGCTCTGTCACCCAGGCTGGAGTACAGTGGCATGATCTCAGCTGACTACAACCTCTGCCTCCTGGGTTCAAGCAATTCTCCTGCCTCAGCCTCCAGAGTAGCTGGGATTACAAGCCTGCACCACCACACCTGGCTAATTTTTGTACTTTTAGTAGAGATGGGGTATCATCTTGTTGGACAGGCTGGTCTCGAACTCCTGACCTCAGGTGATCCACCTGGCTCGGCCTCCCAAAGTGCTGGGATTACAGGCATGAGCCACCATGCTCAGCCCCGCTACTTTTTTTTTTTTTTTTTTTTTTTGAGACAGAGTTTTGCTCCTAATGCCCAGGCTAGAGTGCAGTGGTGCAATCTCGGCTCACTGCAACCTCCGCCTTCTGGTTTCAAGCGAGTCTCCTGCCTCAGCCTCCCAAGTCACTGAGATTGCAGGCACCCGCCACCACGCCCAGCTAATTTTTTTGTATTTTTAGTAGAGACGGGGTTTCACCATGTTGGTCAGGCTGGTCTCGAACTGCTGACCTCGTGATCCACCCACCTTAGCCTCCCAAAGTGCTAGGATTACAGTTATGAGCCACCGTGCCAGCCCCCCTGCTACTTTTTATACCCCATCCAAGTGAGGTAAATGCCTCACTTGGGAGTAAATTCTTTATTGTGGCTGTGCTGTTAATACTTGTTAGCAAAAATAATGGTGTTAATAATAAAGATGTACCTCCCAGACATAATTACAGTAGCTTCCATTTATCAAGCACTTACACGCTAAGCAGTTTTCATGCATCACAACTATGTGAGTACTATCACTCCCATTTTCCTGACGGTACTGAAGTTGATTAACATACCCCAAAGTAACACAGTCAGCAAGTAATAGAATTGAAATTTGAACCCAGGAGCCCTGACTCCAGTGCCCTTTTGTTTCTCATTATTACCCAAATTGTCATTATTCTTATGATAGCTCTATAAAACCAAACTGTAAACAACGAAAAGATGCAATGATTCAAAATGAGCAATGA
Source organism: Pongo pygmaeus (assembly GCF_028885625.2). NCBI lineage: Eukaryota > Metazoa > Chordata > Mammalia > Primates > Hominidae > Pongo > Pongo pygmaeus. Next base: position 60,673,072 of record NC_072390.2, read on the forward strand.
CACTAACGTTGTGCAAAAATGATATAATATTGAAAATAAAATTCAAATGTAGTTCCTTCCAGACACACAAAACTTAAGTTTTTGTCTGCTACCATAACACATAAATATTGTTAGAAGAATTTTGAACATATCTGGATGGAATATTGGGAATGGTCTCACTTCAAATATGAGCTTTGTGGAGTACATGAAATTCCCTTGGAGGAGCTTCAAAGGAGCCCTCAGAAAATCCAGCAGTCATCTTCCAGCCCATGTGAAAGTCAGGTGCCAGGTGCTGGCCATTCGCCTGCTAATGGCGAAGGCAGCGGAGACATAGAGAATAGACAAGGTTCCAAGAGGAGCCCAGCATGGAAAGACACATGGCAGATCCCTGCCACTGCAGTCAGGAACCTGCGGTCCACATGCATGACTGTGTCCCTCTGCCAGGAGGAGAAGCTGGGTTTATTTATTTACTAATGGTTCCCAATTTTCCCAGGCTACACGGAGCAGATCAGTTAGCAACGTTGGTCTATTCCAAGGTCTTTTCTAGTCTGAATATACATATGGCCACTCTTATAGTTGCGAGCTGCTACTATATTATATTTTGTGACCCCAGCTAGGCCACCTTACCTGTAAGTTCTACATAACACTTGCTTCAAACACCTCTCAGGTGGCTGCAACATTCCACCACCAGCCAAGCCTGTTCACCTCCTATCATTCCTCTCTCTGCCTTCATGGATTCCTGGCCTTTGAAACTTAGCAGGAATCTAGAAAGCATCCATCCACCTCCCTAACCCGACAGGCGTGGACCCTGGGGCCCAAGAGGTGAGATGCTTTGCTCAAGGTCACTCGTGAGTTAGTGGCAGAGACATCAGGTCCAGCTCTGTCTGCTACACTACCTGGATTTACGTGTCCTTGTGTCCATATTCACTTATAGGGTGACATTTGTGGTGACCCCAGTGAGCCAAAGGTGCCCTTTCAGAGCTCCTCAGGGCAGTGTCTCTTCTGAGACTCAGACTTTCTGCTCAGACCAAACCCAATGGAAATGTGATTGGGTTTTATTACTGATAACACAAAGGAATGCAGAAACACAACCATCTCTGTCATAGGGTGGGGGAAAGCAAGAGAGGGAGAAAGGAAGAGGAGACTTCAAGTGACCCCATAACCCTGAGAGAGACTATTGCAATAGCTGCTTCATGGCCTGTTTTTCTCTCTCCTCACACTCAAGCTGTATTCTATTTTTTATTTTTATTTTTTGTTTTTGTGAGACAGAGTCTCACTCTGTTGCCCAGGCTGGAGTGCAGTGGCGTGATCTCTGCCCACCCCCCACCCCGGTTTCAAGCAATTCTCCTGCCTCAGCTTCCCGAGTAGCTGGGATTACAGGCATGAGCCACCACACCTGGCTAATTTTCGTATTTTTAGTAGAGACGGGGTTTTGCCATGTTGGCCAGGCTGGTTTCAAACTCCTGACCTCAAGTGATCTGCCCGCCGTGGCAAAGTGCTGGGATTAGAGTCATGAGCCACCTCGCCCAGCCTTAAGCTGTATTCTAAAAACTGGAAGCATCGCCTCTGTAACCACAGAGGTTCCTTTCTTTGGAGACTGCTCTCCACACAGGCAACACGAAACTCTCCCATGACCATCCCAACCTTAGCTGAGGTGATCAAACCATATGGGCACCAGAGGACAGAGTGTCTGATCATGTGTTGTCATTGTCATGCTACAGACAGTTATGGATTGGGGAAGAAACCCCATGACCCTCAAGTGTCAAGACCACTGAGAATAGCTCCTAAGATCCCTCCCTACCCTGCCAACCCCCTGGGGTGAGTATCTCACTCCTCCATACAGCCTTTCACTCCAGTGGTTTTAGCATCAATGTCCTTCTTCTGGGAGGCCTTCCCAAGCCTCCGGATGATATTACGTGTTCCCACTGTGTGTTCAGATAGCGTCTTCCTCCCCCGCATCATGTAAGGCACATCACGCTTTACCATGATTCCTGGGTCACATCCGTCTATCTGGCCCTGCTCTCATGCTTAGTGACAGAAGGATGACCACGTACATCTTGGTCACCACCTTCATAAAACATTAGCTGCGAGGGACCATACCGTGAACTTCTGGCCAGCCCTTCCAGGACCTGTACCTCTTATGCCCTCATTTACTAAAAGAAACCAACTGATGGTTTTCCTTAAGTGGAAATAGCTTAATTTCCAAGAAGTGAAAGACCAAAGCGTGTGTCTGACCAGTGAAAAATGAGAAGTTAGCATTGGCACATTTTCTTCCAAAGTTTTATGGTTTAAAAAAAAAAACAAAAAAAAAAACTAGCTAAATACGGAAGTGGTAAAACCCAGAGTTCATTTTGACACAAGTAATTACAATTTTATTGATAAAATTTGGACTTCTCAAAGAAAGCTTTGAAGGTATTTTCCCACTGCAGAGAGCACACAGAATAAAGGGAATTTAGAGGGTGGCAGGGGACTGACTTACACTATTGCTTAACGCAGTTCAGAGCAGAGTTCAGTTCTAGCTTAAAATAATTTGGTCTGTGTAGCTTATTAAGATGAGGAAGTTTCAGAAACCTTGCAAAATTAACAAAACTCTCCCTGAAAGGACTAGGGCTACCAAGGAGGGCACTTAAAACATGCAAGGAAATGATTCTTCTCTCCTCTGAGGGGAAGTTATGCGTGCCTAGACTCTGGTTGTCTAAGGCATTTTTGATTCTGAAAAATTGTAATTCCCCTACAGGGGTGGGCAGTCCTGGCTATGTCAGCCAAAAGGGTCTGGCCATCCAATGGGTTTAATACACATGCTATTTCTGCTCTGAAAAGGGCTTCAGGTCAGAGGCACTCCTCAAACCTGATACATCAAGCTTGAGAGAGTATGTCAAAGCACCTGACAGGGTGTTCCCATGTTCATTTCTACGCTTCCTTCCTGGTAAAAGGCACAGCACAAGTACAGGTATGAGATGGAAGAGGTGGTAGTGTGCTAAAAGCAGCTGGTAAACAGCAATAGGGGTAAGGCAGGCAGGCTCTTAGGATGCTGCCGCCCACCATAGAGGCCAGTGGCCGCCAGGGAAGTTGGACCTAGACTCCAACCTAGAGCCACAGGCAAAGTTGCTGAGACGGAGTCAAGGTAGAATCAGCCTTAACAGCTGGCTGCTTATCGGATATGCTCATTGCAGACAGCAAGCTCAGGCCCAGGATAAGGAAAGGTTTCCAAAGGGACCCCCGGGAAGGGTGAAAGAGGTCACCAAAAGTCACGCAGAGCTGTGCCGGGAGACCTGGGTAGACATCTTTGGGTGCCAGATAGAGAAGAGCTTGTCTCCCATGTGAGGCCCAGCTTCCAGTCTTGAAAACCAGACACAGAAAAAAATTCTGTAAGGACCCTACATGGCTGCAGGATCAGCCTGAATATCCAGTCTTTCAGGAACAAAATAGAAGAGAACAGAGTTGTGGCTGGTCTAGTCTAACTAACACTTTGATATAAACCTGGACTTCTTTTCTTGATCCCAAATATTTGTCAGTTTTATTAACTCTTGTTCACCCTTGTCTTCTTCCATGTAGTTGGTCAGAGTAAATCTCATGAATGAAAAAGAGCCTATGTATAGCTGCTTTGAAGACAAGAGGACTTGGAGTTCCCAGGGCTTCAGTTTTCCCATTTGTACAATAGAGTAGTTGGACTACATTATGGTCTTCACGGGGAGCGGGAGTCCCTTCCACTACTTCTACCTTCCCCTATTGCCTTGTCCAGGATGAGGAGTGTGGTTTTGGGAGCCCTCCAGCTGGGATGTGCTACAGTCTATTGAAGTCAGAAGGTTCCCCTTTCCATTCATAGTCTGAATAGCGGCAGCAGACCTGAAGAGGAATGCAAGCTGGACCTCTGCATCCTACGTGAACTTTAAAAAAGGACAACTGGCCTGGGGTGTAGAAATGCATATACCCATCTGGACTGAGTCCCCATGTGGGGACTCCAATAAGTAATTTCTCAGGTCATGATTACGTGATGGTGGGAGCTGAGCTGAGGAGTATAATGAACAAACAAGCCTGCGGTTTTCTATAGGAGGAAAGGAAACACCTTAACACATATGCAAATCCAACCTTTTTTCGTTGTAGTTTTTGCTTTTCCCTGAATTCTTCCATCTTCTTGGCCTCTTCTCTTAAACTCTGTGCAAGCTGGATGTGACATTGTGCCACATTGTCTACTTCTGCAAAAGAGAATTAAAAAAAAATCAAGGTCTACGTATGTCTTAATTAAAATATATAAAATCATACAAAATAAATATGTATATACAAAATACTGGAGTAAGTGGTAAAATCAACATCACTTCATTTGGTCACCAACATTTGTTGAACCTCTCCATATGTCCAGCATAGCCCTGGCCATCAAGATCAAAGCTAGAAGATCTTTAGCTTAGCCTCCTACCACTAACTGTTACTAACCTAGGGTGCCCAGGACTAGGGAGAAAAGCAGCCAAAGTTCCATTTCATGAAGGTTACATCCTAGGAGACATTACCAAAGCCAGCACAATTTCAAATTTGATTCTTCATTCTCTGTAGATGACCTCTAAGATTCCTTCCATCTCTAATGTCTCATGACCCTGAATGTTTATAAGAAAGGTCATATGCCAAAATTTTGGCTACCAATAGTTATCTCTGGGTAGAAAGATTATTGGTGATTTTTCCCCTTATTTTTTAAGATCTTTACAAGGAGCATGGCCTGCCTTTGTAAAAGAAAAGAATAAATACTTGTTCTAAGAAAACAAATCAAAGCACGGCATTAAAGCTAAAAAGACTAACAGATAAAGCTAGAAAGACTGAAAGATAGTCAGATTGATCTAAGAAAAAAATTTAAACTTGTGGGTATCAAAACCTTGAAGAAGGTTAAAAGATACATGACAAACTGGAAACATATTTGCAATTTATATAACAAAGAGCAATTAGCTATATCAAAAGAGCTTCCACAAATCAAAAGAAAAATACATATTCCAGTATTTAAAAACCAGTTAAAGAACATGAAATTCAAAAAAGAGCGGCTAAATGGCCAATAAACATTTGAAAATATACCCAACCTTAAAACTACTGAAAAAAATGCAAAACTTTAAAATGGAAACCTTTCAGTTGGGCAAAATTTTTAAAGCACAAATATTCTTGATATTGGCAAGCATGGAACAAAACAGCACTGTTGGGAAAAAAAACAGCACAACCTTTCTGGAGGAAATTTGGCATTTTTTAGAAACAAAATTTTTTAAATGTAAAAGAATGAGGCAGATCTATATGAATTGAAACGAAAAGCTGTCTATGATATATTGTTAAGTAAAAAAGCAAACTATAGAGAGAGATGTATAGTATAACAGCATAAAAACTCATTCACGTCTATATGTATATGTGCATCTACAATTAAAAGAGAGTTGGCCAGGCGCGGTGGCTCACGCCTGTAATCCCAGCACTTTGGGAGGCTGAGGTGGGTGTATCACCAGGTCAAGTGATTGAGACCATCCTGGCAACATGGTGAAACCCCGTCTCTACTAAAAATACAAAAAATTAGCCAGGCATGGTGGCGGGTGCCTGTAGTCCCAGCTACTCAGGAAGCTGAGGCAGGAGAATGGCATGAACCCGAGAGGTGGAGGTTGCAGTGAGCCAAGATCGTGCCACTGCACTTCAGCCTGGCAACAGAGCGAGACTCCATCTCAAAAAAAGAGAGAGAGAGTTGTAAATGCACAGAGAAAGGTCTGGAAATATATATACCTAACTACCAGCATGATTTTAAAATTATTGTTTTCATTTTAAAAACAATATGAAAACATATCTGGCCCCATCCCTGAAATTGTGGACCACTGCCATGGTATAATACTACTTATGTATACGAATAAACACATATATACTATACACATATATGTTTAATTGCATTAAACTGTCTGGAGACAATCACTGAGAAGAAAATTCCAGTGATTACTATCTTCTTTACAGTTAGTTGTCTCATTTGAATTTTTAAGATAAATATATATATTATTTTAATAAGAAAATAAAACAATTTTTTAGAAAAAAAGAAAACAAGTAAAGTAAAGCCAAAAAAATTATTTAGGAGACCCAGCCTATGCTGAGGTTTGACCTTGGGCCACGCCATACTTGGCCTCACAGTGCATATAAGGAATGTGAAAAGATACTGTCTCTACTTTGAGAAATGTATTCATTGACGAGTTACAGAGGGAAGAAGACACCTTCTATGAAAAAGTTAACATGAATATTTAGCTAACATTTACAACATCTAGAACTACTCAACTAGCTACAGAAACACTTTAAGCAAGCATTAAACATACTATGCTGTGTTAAAATCCTTAGCTTGGAAGGGCCAGGTATTCTGAAAAACAGAAAGCTTTAGAGGCAGGTTCTGAGTAACAGGCCTGAAGAATATTAGAACTGGATAGGACCCCTTGAAAATCAAAGTGCCAGGGTCTCACCCTGGATCACCCAACTTCTGCTTGTCATCACATTAGAATAATAGGAGCTAAATAAAAATCTGTTGGCTGAATTCCAAGTTGCAGTTATAACCAAAGGCCACAAAGTGGAAATGAGAACTGAGAAATTAGGAAAGGATGCTGAGGGCACTATGACTTATGTATTCCATTTCCCCTCCAGACTCATACCAATAAATAATGATTTTTCATACCAAGAAAAGCAAAGATGACCAACACAGGAAGAAAATGACTCCTTAGCCTCAAAAAGATGAAGGGAAATAGAACTTCACCCCATCAGAGATGAACTCTGACAATTGTGACATTGGTATTTCCAAAGATTTTCTTTTTTTTTTATTTTTTATTTTTTATTTTTTATTATACTTTAAGTTTTAGGGTACATGTGCACAATGTGCAGGTTTGTTACATATGTATACATGTGCCATGCTGGTGTGCTGCACCCATTAACTCATCATTTAGCATTAGGTCATTAGGTATATCTCCTAATGCTATCCCTCCCCCCTCCCCCCACCCTACAACAGTCCCCAGAGTGTGATGTTCCCCTTCCTGTGTCCATGTGTTCTCATTGTTCAATTCCCATCTATGAGTGAGAACATGCGGTGTTTGGTTTTTTGGCCTTGCGATTTCCTTTCTAAATTAGCCTTTACCATTCTCAAGAAGTGTGATAGAATACCTGATTCAAACCAAGAAAATAAATCCAACCAGGAGGGAACTACCTCCCACTGGGTTCTCCTCTTAAGAGGCTGAAGGAGAGGAGTAAAGAAGGATCTTTTTTTTTTTTTAAACAGTCTTACTCTGTTGCCCACGCTGGGGTGCAGTAGCAAGATCTCTGCTCACTACTACCTCTGCCTCCCAGGTGCAAGTGATTCTCGTGCCTCAGCCTCTGGAGTAGCTGGGACTACAGGCACATGCCAACATGCCTGGTTAACTTTTGTATTTTTAGTAGAGATGGAGTTTTACCATGTTGGCCAGACTAGTCTTGAACTCCTGACCTCAGGTAATCTGCCCGCCTTGGCCTCCCAAAGCGTTAGGATTACAGGTGTGAGCCACCTCACCGGGCCAAAAGGGATTATTTCTAGGACATAGCATCCCGACCCTGGGAAGAAAAGAATAAATAAATAAGAATTCTTAAGGAGACAACAGGATGTGGTTCTAAAAAGACAGATCTCAATGGCTGAGTGCAGTGTCTCATACCTGTAATCTCAGCACTTTGGGAGGCCAAGGCAGGAAGATCACTTGAGCCCAGGAGTTCAAGACCAATTTGGGCAACATAGTGAGACCCCATCTCTAAGAGAAGTAAAAAATTAGCCAGACGTAGTGGTGCATGCCTGTGGGCCCAGCTACTCAGAAGGCTGAGGCTGGAGGATTGCTTAACCCTGGGAGTGTGAGGCTGCAGTAAGCTGTGACTGTGCAGCACTCCAGCTTGGGTGACAGAGTGATGCCCTGACTTTAAAAAAATAAAAATAAACAGATCTCAAACTTCCTTAGGCAATCAGCCTGTAAGATCATGAGTTCAGCTGCAAATATTTTGAATTTAAGGTGCCTTTGAAACGCCCAGAAAGAAACACTAAGTAGGCAACAGGATGTAAGTTCTGGTCCTTAGAGAGTTCTGGACTGAAAATATGGATATGTACATTCTTCATGTAAAGGTGATAGCTGGTGTCAGGGATGAGGATGTTTTTCTAGGCAGACTGAGAAGGGCTAGGACCAAGCTCTGAGGACCCGCAATATGGAAAGGGACAGAGAAGTAGCCAGAGAAGCAGGAAGAATCCTAGGGAGTCAGAGGGATGCAGGTTTCCAGAAGAAAGAAATGCACAACAGTGCTGAATGCTGTTGAAGAGTCAAGCTAGAAGAGGCCCGAAATTGTCCCCTAAACTTAGTGACCCAAAGGGCTGGTGTCCTTGGAGAGAGCAGTTCCAGGTGAGTGGTGGGGCCACAGGCAGATTAGAGTAAGAGGTGAGGGAATCATGACAATATTTCCTTTGATGCTTACTGTAATTAACTTTATTCTGGATACAAATGCTTGGTGATCTGGGAGAAATGGCAAGACACTCACAACAGGGTCCCAAAGTCTGAAGCCCTGCAGAGGTGGCTCTGGAAGAAGGAAACCAGACTGAGCATAAGAACATACCAGGGGTTAGGTTGGTGGACAGTGTGGCTGAGGCAGGTGGGGGTGTGGAGGAGCACTTGGATGAGAGTGTCTCCGAGTTAGAACTAAGAAGTATGGACGATTCTCTGAGGCAACCATTCTCCCAGCATGGTCCCTGGACCAGAGGCCTCAGCATCACTTGGGAACACGAGAGACACGCGGACTCCCAGGCCCCACTCCAGACTTCCTGAATCAGAAACTCTGGGGATGGGTCTCAGGAATTTGTGTCAATAACAAGCCCTCCAGGTGATTCTGATGCTCATGCAAGTGTAAGAAGCATGGCTCTGAGTAAGGCAAACACAAATCATGATGTGCAGGTGTGCAGGTTCTCCAGCTCATTTCGAGCAGGCAGAGCTTTGTCTCACCTTAGGAGTTGCTCTAATTTTTTTTCACCCACTATGAAACTGCTGTTCAAATTAAAACACACCTTTGATGACAGACACAGGGCTTGTCAAGGGCAGTGAATACATTTTTTTTAAAAAAAATCACTTACGCTGCTTGAAGACTTCAAGGGCCCGCTTCAGGGTGCTAAAAAAAACAAGCACATATATAATTTCAGTTCTGGAAATTCTCTACACAATCTTATTATAATGCCTTTGCATGCTTCTCTCTGCCCATATCTTAACTTAGAACCTACAGACCAATTTTTGCCCATGAGCTAGAGAGACAGCAAAAGACCAAGACTTCTTAAGTCCAGTTTCCTCAATCCCAGGCACAAGAAATTCTTCACTGTTCATTTGAGGAGAGCAACATGCCAAAACTCTTTGTGTTTCATTTTCTCCGATGATAGGATAGGAGTTATGATCATTTTCTCATAAGAATACCAGTGATTCTTTAAAGTATGGCAAGGAGGCTGAGGCAGGAGAATCACTTGAACTCGTGAGGTGGAGGTTGCAGCGAGCCAAGATCACACCACTGCACTCCAGCCTGGGCAACAGAGCAAGACTCCATCTCAAAATAAATAAAGTATGGCAATTCAAAATATGAATACAAGGCAACAAAGGAAGGGTTCAAACCTAGTCCTGACTGCCTCCTTTTTCACTCATTTACATTCATTTAGTCAATAATCATATATTTGCTGACCGTAAACCATGGGCCAGGCATTGTGTCAGATGTTGGTTAATCAATCATACAAGACAGACCTCATCCCAGACCTCAGAGTCTAATGGAGGAGACAGACATTAATTTTTCTATTGCTGCATGACAAACTTAGCAGCATAAAACAACACACGTTTATTATCTCACAGTTCTGTGGATTGCCAGTCTGAATATGGTTTAGCTGGATCCTGTGCTTGGAGTATCACAGGCTGCAATCAAGGTATTGCCCATGCTGCATTCTCATCTGGTGGCTTGACAGGGGAAGAATCTGCTTACTCAAGGTTAGTATTATACTTACCCTCAGCAATAAAATACCTAAGAATGCTTTAACTCTAATTATCCTTCCTAACAAGTTATAAGCTTTTAATGTCCAATATTTTGGCTCCATTTTGTTTTTTAAATCACCCAAGTTGACATTAATACCATTTATTTACAAACTGTTTAGATTTATCCATATGTGCCATATTCTTTGCTCACTATTCCTTCTTGCACTTCAGACCTTTTGTCCTGGATTATTTTCCTTCTTTCTGAAGTATATTTTTTAGAAGTTCCTTCATTGAAGATCTGCTCATAGTTAACTCTAATTTTTTGTTGGATAACATCTTTATTTTTCCTTCTTTCTTGAAAAATAATTTCTCCAAGAAAAATAATTTTTCCAGGTTGATAATTATTTCCTCTCAGTATTTTAAAGACATAATTCTGCAGTCTCTGGCTTCATCATTGCTATTGATAAAATAAGCTGTTGCTCTAATAAATGTTCCTTGGTGGGTAATCACTCTTTCTGGATGCCTTTAGGACTTTTTCATTAACTTGGATCTTACTCAGTTTGACTATTCTTGTGTACTTGTGAATTTCCTTTTAATTTATCATTCTTGGGATTAATTTTGCTTCCTGAATCAGAAGATTTACGGCTCCCATCAATTCTAGAAAATTGTCAAGTTCTGTTGCTTTAAAAATTTCTTCTCATTGTTTCTCTCTTCTGGAACTCAGCATTGACCTTCTCATCCTGTTCTCCATGTCTCTTAATTTTTCTTTACTTTTAACCTCTGATTTTTTTTTCTGTGATGAATTCCAGATAATTTCTTTTCTTTTTTGAAATGTATTTATTTACTTGACAAATAAAAATTGTATATATTTATCATGTACAAAATGATGTTCTGAAATATGTACTTTGTGGAATGGTTCAATAGAGCAAAGTTACATATGTATTACCTCATGTACTTACACTTTTTGTGATGAGAACACTTAAAATCTACTCTCTTAGTGGTTTTCAAGAATATAATACATTGTTATTATTATAGTCATCGTGTTGTACAATAGATCTCCTGAACTTACTCCTCCTAACCGAAATTTTGTATCCTTTGATCAACATTTCCCCAAACCTTGTCCCCAGCCTCTCCTGATTTTTTCATTTCTAATTTTTGAATTCCCTCCTCAATTATAGTTAATGTGTTACTTAATTCATGTCATCTACTGAATTTTTATTTTAAGTATTTTCTATTTTATTTATATAAGTTCTATCTGATTCTCTTTCAAAATTTCTTGGATACCTCTGAAAGTCACCCTACTCATGATCTTAATTCACTCTTTTATTTTCTTTAAACATACTATATATACTTGTTTTTTAGATCTGTTAGTTCCAGTATCTACAGTCTTTGCATGTCTAATTCTGCTATTTATTGCTTCTGTTGACACCCAGGACCCCTCTAAACTAAATTTTTAGCTTAGGATTCTTCAGACCACTCTGATGAAATTTGGTACTTTGGAGCTCCAAATCTGCAAGAGAACTGGCTTATAATTACAGATTCTCAGGAGATGCAACTGCTCCCATCATTCATAATCAAGGCTTAGAGAGGTATCTTTCATTGATATCTTTTTTTTTCTGCAACAGAGTCTCACTCTGTCACCTACGCACCCAACTTCTGCCTCCTGGGTTCAAGCAATTCTCCTGCCTCAGCCTCCCGAGTAGCTGGGATTACAGGTGCCCACCACCACGCCCAGCTAATTTTTGTATTTTTAGTAGAGACAGGGTTTTACCATGTTGACCAGGCTGGTCTCGAACTCCTGACCTCAAGTGAGCTGCCTGCCTCAGCCTCCCAAAGTGCTGGGATTTCAGGCATGACTTGATATCTTTTATTGAGATTTTTTTCTCTGGTTTAGCCTTTCATTAAGACATTATTTATCTTTGGGTTTATAGGCTTTCTCTGGGATTTAAGAGATGAAGAAAAGCTTGAATCCAGAGAGCTAAGTGACCACTGAAAGACACCTTTGATTCGTCTTTGGCCTGGAAGGATTTTCCTTACTTTCTTGACAGCATAGCCATATATTTATTTTAAATTATTAAAATATATTTTAAACTAGCATTTTAAGTGTTTTACAATGGGAGGGCTTTCCCAATATCTAGTCTGCCATGTTGTGGATATGGAAGACTGTCACTCATTTTTCATACCTTCTCTCAACCTCCCCCATCCTCTCTCTTATAATCAACTCCCCTTTGCCCATTATTTTAGTTCTCCCCCAACCTACACTTCCTTAAGTGAACTCCCTCGGAGGTGCCTTGGCCCTGATAATTTTCTTGCTCACTGCTACTTTCATGGAGGCTGATCTCATGGAACTGTGGACTGTGCTCACTCAACCTACCCAAACAGGGTTGGGATTTTGTAAACTCATGGTCCCCTACCACAGCAGCATAAGATCATGCATCATTTTATATATGTATGTATATATGGCAAATTCTACTATTTTAGAAATTAAAGGCCCTGTGTTTTCCAAGTGGCCCCTTCTTTCAGCTACCTCACTTTTCCCACTCTATTTATCTCAAAACAAAGGTTCTTATTTCTCTCTGCCTTTTCTCACATGAACGTTTGCACCAGTTATTACAAATACATTAAGCAGGACAGCCTAACTGCACATTCCCCATTCACTTTACCCATCTTATGATACAATTTTTCAAGGAATACAATGCATCATAACAGTGTCCATATTGAGGCTGGGTGCAGTGGCTCACTCCTGTAATCTCAGCACATTGCAAGGCCAAGGAGGGAGGATCATTTGAGGTCAGAAGTTCAAGACCAGCCAGGCCAACATGGTGTAACCCCTTCTCCACTAAAAATACAAAAATTACCCAGGTGTGGTGGTACGTGCCTGTAATCCCAGCTACTTGGGAAGCTGAAGCATAAGAATCATTTGAACCTCAGAAGCAGAGGTTGCAGTGAGCCAAGATTGCACCACTGCACTCCAGCCTGGGCAACAGAGTAAGACTCCATCTCAAAAACAAAAATCAAAATAAAAAGTGTCCATATCCAAACAAATGCACCAATGGTCAACTGAAATTAATAAATCCACTCTTCAGTGATGCTTATTTGTCTTCAAAGAATAGGAAAAAAAGACGGGTATGATAGGAGATACAACTGGAATTCTCTCCCTATAGTGAGACATAGGTTGAAAGGCCAGCCTTACAGCTAAATTGTCTGTCCCAAGTTTAAAATTTTTCTCCCACCACAGTGACTGATTGAAGGGCCCCTAAAAGAGCAGCCCCAACTTCATTTCCTTTGTCATCAGCTTTGTCGTCTCCCATCATCACTTCATTGCCATTCCTTGTGTTCAGGACAAAATGACATTCCAGGAATGGAATCTGAACCATGGGAATGGTGGCGTAACAACATTCACCCTCTCTTCTCCACAGTGTTGCCCTCACTGTGGAAAAGGAAACTATTCTACAACTCTTTTAAAAAGCATGTTGGCCTTAAGCCCTAACAGGTTCCGTCATAGACTTGAGTCTCTCAGGGTAGCCAATGAGGTGGAAAATCCTAGCTAGTCCCTGGATAAGCAAAATCATCCGGCCGAGCGCGGTGGCTCACGCCTGTAATCCCAGCACTTTGGGAGGCTGAGGCAGGTGGATCACGAGGTCAGGAGTTCAAGACCAGCCTGGCCAACATGGTGAAACCCCGTCTCTACTAAATATACAAAAATTAGCCAGGTGGGGTGGCGAGCGCCTATAATCCCAGCTACTCAGGAGGCTGAGGCAGAGAACTGCTTGAATCCCGGAGGCAGAGGTTACAGTGAGCTGAGATCACGCCACTGCACTCCAGCCTGGGTGACAGAGCGAGACTCCATCTCAAAAAAAAAAATCATCCACTGTCATCTAGAACATCTTCCTAAAGATCATGTCATGGGATGACAAAAACAAGTCACCTAAACAGCGTTTCACTTCAGCCTTGGAAACAATCCCAGTTCTCCTATCTTATGACTACTTCCTCTCTGAGGTATACTATTAGAAGGAAAACTGACTGGCTTTTATCAAGCAACAGAAAAGAACTGTGTTACAGTCTGTCTGAATTTACCAAGTAACAAGGCAAACGTCAAATATGTAAGGATATAAGAAATATCATTTCGGGTCAGATTCATTCTGCTAAATATCTTTTGCAAGAAGTAGTAGAGAGAATATGGCCATTTTCCAACACATCACCTCAAAAGTTTTTGGGTATATTGCCAATGGCTTATGCTTTCTTTATAAACGAAAAAGTTTTTCTGGTCAACTGACCCACTTATCTTCCATAAAATGTTCTAAACCATTCTTTAATTACAGTGAAACTTGTCTAAGTTGATGTAGTTTGGACCCTTGGACATGCAAATGTTTTACATATTCAAAAAATAAAACTAAGTCAAACAGGAAAAAGAAAACAATCCCTATAATTTAAAACAAACTGAAACAAATAAACCTAACTATAAGTAAAATTGGTTACATAATCACACAGAGAAAATAAATGTTTAAGTGACCTATTATGGTCTAAGATCAAAAGGAACTGCAAAGAAATGTTAAGCTCTATTTAGAAGTTTTATTGTTAGTAGCAATATTGATATTATTTTAAAACAATTTATATATATATATATATATAACCAAATAAAGCAAATAATTATACTAATATTGTCAGGTCTTCAATATAAGAGGAAAGAAATATAAACATAAAATTTTAAACATTATATAAAGCCCTATAAAGTTAAATTAGAATTGGAAATATTAGTATGAACTCACATTTTTAGAATCCATTCCCTGCCAGGGCCTACATACAATGATGCCTCTGTGACAATGATCAACATTAGAACTGAGAATTTGGGCCAGAGACAGTGGCTCATGCCTGTAATCCCAGCACTTTGGGAGGCCAAGGCGGATGGATCACTTGAGGTCAGGAGTTCAAGACCAGCCTGACCAACCTGGTAAAACCCTGTCTGTACTAAAAATACAAAAAAATTAGCCAGGCCACTGCACTCCAGCCTGGGCAACAAAGCAAGACTCTGTCTCAAAAAAAAAAAAAAAGAACTGAAAATTTGGTTTCTAAATACAATTAATCACGAAAAGGAACAGAACCAAGTATTCTTGGAGAAATAGCTGATTCCAGATTTAAATTTAAAGCATTTACATTGTTAATAATTGTAAAATCTTGGTGACAAATATGAGTAACTGTAAAATCTAGGTGATGGATATATAGCTATTTATTATGTTCGTTTTTTTACTTTTCTGTGATTTTTAAATTTTCATTTAAAACATCAAAAATACATAATTAGCCAATGAAAAATAAATCTTCCTTGTACTAATTTCCTATGTCTGAGGGTAACAAGATTTTTAGGTTTATATAACTATTAATATTTTCAATATCTCCCAATGTTTTCCTCCTCAGTAGTTCAATACCTTTCTTTGTAGTCTAGGATGAGTGTGTGTGTGTGTGTGTGTGTGTGTTGTATGTGTGCTTGTTTTAGAAGCAAGAGAAGACAAGAGGAAGGGCAATGTCCTATATGTCCCTATTAGGGCCTCTGAGGGGACACAGACCTCTGTGCATCTCTGAAGCTGTTGATAGCACAGTCAGAGCAGGATACAGGACAGTATGTTATGTGGATAGGTCTGGAAAGAGAAAGCCTGACCTCCTTCTCCAAACCCTCCCTCAACATGTTGCGGCAGGAATCTAGAAATTTCCAAATGAGTAGGACTGGCTACATAATTTGTGAGTCCTACTGCAAAATGAAAACATGAGTCCCCTTGTTTATAAATTATTAAAAATTTCGGAATGGTGATAGCAGGGCATTAAACCAATTATGAAACCCTTCTAAGTGTAAGTTGCCATAGGACACCAGGGAAACCAGCCTTGTGTAAGACGGAGTGTATTGCTAAAGTAGGCACCATGACCTGGTCATTTCTGTATCCTCAATGTATTAAATGAATGACTGAAAAATTAAAAATTATGGTACAGAAATCTCACATGGGTTGTGACAATTATAAAATGATGCAAGGAAGACATAGAATTGACCTAAATGCCCATCAATGATAGACTGAATAAAGAAAATGTGGTACATATACACCATGGAATACTACAAAGCCATAAAAAAGAATGAAATCATGTCCCTTGCAGGGACACGGATGGAGCTGGGGGCCATTATCCTTAGCAAACTAAAACAGAACAGAAAACCAAATACTCCATGTTCTCACTTATAAGTGGGGGCTAAATGATGAGAACACATGGACACGTGGAGGGGAACAACACACACTGGGGCCTATAAGAGGGTGGAGGATGGGAAGAGGAACAGGATCAGGAAAAATAACTAATGGGTACCAGGCTTAATACCTGGGCGATGAAATAATGTGTACAACAAATCCCCATAACACATGTTTACCTATATAACAAACTGCACATATACCCCTAAACTTAAAATAAAAGTTTTTTTGCCGGGCATGGTGGATTATGCCTGTAATCCCAGTACTTTGGGAGGCCGAGGCAGGTGGATCACCTGAGGTCGGGAGTTCAAGACCACCCTGACCAACATGGAGAAACCTCTTCTCTACTAAAATACAAAATTAGCCGGGCATGGAGGCGCATGCCTGTAATCCCAGCTACTTGGGAAGCTGAGGCAGGATAATTGCTGGAACCTGGGAGGCAGAATTTGTGGTCAGCCAAGATCGCGCCACTGCACTCCAGCCTGGGCAACAAGAGCAAAACTCCGTCTCAAAAAAAAAAAGTTTTTTTAAAATGGTGCAAAATCTCCTATAGTTATCACAAACCAAAAAATATATGTATAATTATATATTTTATATATAATTATACATATATAATTTTATAGGTATTTTACTTAGGATAGATATTATAAAATAATATCAACACAGACCTCTGGGCATCTCTGCTATCAACACTTGCAGAGACGCCCAGAAGTCTATGTCCCCTCAGAGGTCCTAATGGGGACAAATAGGACATTGCCCTTCCTCTTGTCTTCTCTTGCTTCTAAAAAACACACACATACAATACACACACACACATATACACACACAGGAAGCCCTACTATTAAATTTGTAGTATAAATATACATAATATAACCCTACCTATGAAAAGGTGTACATATAAAAAAACTTCAAGAAAAACTTAGAAGGTATTAATAACAGGTTGTGGCTTCATAGTCCACTTTAGCCATTTTTCTGCTTGTCTTGATTTTTCACAATTGAAAATAAGAAAAAAAATTATAATTTTTTTTTAGGCCAAGTACAGTGACATGCGCCTGTAGTCCCAGCGACTTGGACAGCTGAGATGCAAGGATCTTTTTTTTTAATTTTTTGAGACAGAGTCTTGCTCTGACATCCAGGCTAGAATGCTGTGGCACAATCTCTGCTCACTGCAACCTCTACCTTCTGGGCTCAAACCATCCTCCCACCTCAGTCTCCCAAGTAGCTAGGACTACAGGCATGGACCACCACGCCTGGCTAATTTTTCTGTTTTTAGTAGGGATGGGGTTTTGCCAAGTTGCCTAGGCTGGTCTTGAACTCCTGGGCCCAAGCGATCCACCCGCCTCGGCCTCCCAAAGTGCTGGGGTTACAGGCATGAGCCACTGCGCCTGACTGAGGATCTTGAGTTTGAGCCCAGCCTGGGCAAAATAGTGAGATCCCATCTCCAAAAAAAATTTTTTTTCAGCCAGCATACTTCAACCTCCTGGTAACTCTGTCTGCTGAAGCGAGGGGGCTCCCAGGCATTATTAACCAACCTGGAAACCGGAAAAAAACTTGATACGTACTTGATTTCAGACTGTCCACACGGCTTCTTCCTAGAGAGGCTGAGCAGATCTTTGCCATATCTCTCCTCAATTGCTGCCCTAGGGGAACAGAAGAGAGGGTTATGGGTCCTTCTCAGAGCTGACTCTTTGTTAAGACACAATGACCCTCCCCTGGAAGGCAAAACTGCACCTGTGACCATAGAAGCTCAGATACAACACCATTCTCTAAAATGCAAGACTCCCTCTGTATGTTAGAGAACAACTGTAAAAAGATCGATGGCCCTCATCTCTATGGTGGTCTTCTCCAGCTGGAAGTCCCTAACATGGACATTAGGTGAACATTACAGTAAAACTGAACATTTGTTTAAGTGGAATAAGAAATGCCCAACCCTCCTCCATCTTTTCTAAGAGTGCCCTTTACCATGCTATAGAGCCCTTCATTCACAAGCAATTCAAATACACAACTAAACTGTACCAAAGGAAGGGGGATTTCAGGAAAGAAACTCTGCAGTCGGCGTGCCCTGTAAAAACACTTATTGTTACTCAGCATTGCAGGGTCGGTCTCAGCACTAAACATCCTCCTTCCCCTTCCCCTCTCCCCACTGCTTTTTGTCACCATCTCCACTTCTTGTCTCAGCCCAGCCTTATATAAACCATACGATTAGGACAGAGTGATTTAGGCTCATCTACCCTACTTTTTTCTTCAGATTTAAAAAAATTATATAAGTAATAAATGAATATATCCTCACAGTAAAAGACTATAACACCACAAAGGTAGACAGTCTCAAACACGCCAGCACCTTCCCACTCTCTTCCAGCTCCACTGCTCTCCCCAGGGGCAGCCACTGCCAAGGTTAGTAGTTAGCTTTCCAGTCCCTTTTCTCTGCATTTACATGCCCATATCTCACATATACACATATGTGTAACTTTCATGTTTATGTAATTGAGATCATTCTATTATTTGCTGTTCTGTTTTCACCTAGTAACGAATCATATAGAATGTTCCTTATCAGCACATAGGGATCCACCACATTCACAATATGGAGTTCTCTGTAGTACAAAGTCTCCTGAGTTATTTCCAGTTTTCACTACCACTAAAAAAAAAAAAAAAAGAAAAGAAAAAGACCTAAATGAACATCTGAATATCTGTGGACATATATCCACGGGCATCTCTGAGAGTGTCTCACTCTGCCACCCAGGCTGGAGTGCAGTGGCACAATCTCAGCTCACTGCGACCTCCGCCTCCCGGGTTCAAGTGATTCTCCTGCTTCAGCCTCCCATGCAGCTGGGACTACAGGTGTGCACCACCATGCCGAGCTAATTTTTGTATTTTTAGTGGAGACAAGGTTTCACCATGTTGGCCAGGCTGGTCTCGAACTCCTGACCTCAGTTGATCCGCCTGCCTCACCCTTTCTAAGTGCTGGGATTACAGGTGTGAGCCACCACACCCAGCTTGAGAGTATTTTTCTGAGACTTCTGAGAAAGTGGATTTACTAGGTCAGGGGAAATAATGCATTTTAAATTTTTGAAAAATAGTGCCAAAGTGTCCTCCAAAAAAGTCTTCTCAATTTATACTTCCACAAAAAGTGTACAGGAGCTCCCATTTCTAGGAATGCTGACCCACAGTGGATATAAATAATCTTTTAAAATTGCTACCCAGTGTGAGAGGAAGGTTGAAAAAAAGAAGAACCTCTTTTTGAATTTGCATTTCCCTGATTTCTAGTGTGGTTGTGCATCATTTTATACACTTATTGTTTATTTGCATTTCTTCTTCTGTAAGTTATCATCCAACTTTTTAACTGAGCATTTTGCCTTATTCCTATTAGTTTGGTAGAAGTTCTTTATAGACTATGTATATACAACTTATTCTTACATATGTTGCAAAGTTTCTCCCATCCTGTCGTTTGTCTTTTCTAAATAATGATTTTATCCAATTTATCAAAATGATACATGTTCATTACTCAAAAATAAACATGAAGAAAAGTACAGGCTAGGCATGGGTGCAGTGGCTGATGCCTGTAATCCCAGCACTTTGGGAGGCCAAGACGGGAGTATTGCTTGAGGCCATGATTTCAAGAGCAGCCCCGACAACACAGCAAGACCGTGCCTCTACAAAATTAAATAAATAAATAAATGAAATAAACGGGTGTGGTGGTGCATACCTGTAGTCCCAGCTACTGGGGGAGGATAGGGCAGGAGGATCACTTAAGCCTGGGAGTTCAAGGCTGCAGCGCACTATGATAGGAAGGAAAAGTAAAAAGAAGAAAACCAACAACCCAAAATTCCACCAACTAAAACTAATTAGTATTAACATTTGATGATGATTGTAACGGGGATTTCTTTCTGCAGGTATACAAATAGGAAGGATGAAAAGATGCATGCAACAAATAATTTTTAAAGAATAAGACCATATGGCCGGGTGCAATGGCTCACACCTGTAATCCCAGTACTTTGAGAGGCCAAGGCGGTGGATCACCTGAGGTCAGGAGTTTGAGACCAGCCTGGCCAACATGGTGAAACTCCGCCTCTACTAAAAATACAAAAAATTAGCCAGGCATGGTGGCGCATGCCTGTAATCCCAGCTACTTGGGAGGCTGAGGCAGGAGAATCACTTGAACCCAGGAGGCAGAGGTTGCAGTGAGCTGAGATCGCACTATTGCACTCCAGCCTGGGCGACCAGAGCAAAACCCCGTCTCAAAAATAAATAAATTAAATAAATAAATAAATAAAAATTAAAAAAAAATTTTTTAAAGAATAAGACCATATGCTACATGCCTTTTAAAAACAGCTGGGGCTGGTGTTGTGGCTCACACCTATAATCCCAGCACTTTGGGAGGCCAAGGTGGGCAGATCAATTGAGCCCAAGGGTTTGAGAACAGCCTGGGCAGCATGGGAAACCCTGTCTCTACAAAAAAATACAAAAATTAGCTGGATGTGGTGGCATGCATCTGTAGTCCCTGCTACTCGGGAGGTGGAGGTAGGAGCCTGGGAGTTTGAGGCTGCAGTGAACCGTGATTGTGCCAGACACTGCCTCAAAAAAGAAAAGACGCGCGCATGCGCAGCGAGGTTCCACGTGAGCGCCTGCGTTTCTCCTTAAACCTAACGATGCCGCGGGAACTGAGGAGCTGAATGAAACTGGACAGTAGAACCGGAGCGAAGCCGAAGCGTTAGCCCGGAACGAGGGCGGACTGGAAAGCCGGAGCGGGGCCGGGCGGGCCGCCCCCAAAAGGCTGCCCCTTCATCGCAGTGGAAACCGCCGGCCCGGCCAAGCGCGGCGGGCGAAGAGGAGGGACGGCTCCGGCAGCGGAACCGCCTGACGCTGGAGTGGACAAACCGGCTGTGGAGTGGTGTCTGGAGGAGCTGGTCTTCAGCGACGTCGAGGACGACGAGGACGTGCTGCTGCGGCGTCTCCGGGATCCGCGCGTTCAAGGACATGAAGGGAGACTCAGAAGCGGAGAATGAAGCAAAAGGTAATTGGGCACCTCAAAAGAAGCCAGTTTGGGTGGATGAAGAAGATAAAGATGAGGAAATGGTTGACATGATGAACAATCGGTTTCGGAAAGATAATGATGAAAAATGCTAGTGAAAGTAAACTTTAGAAAGACAAACTTAAGAAGCGACTTTAAGAAGAATTCCAGCATGCCGTGGGAGGAGTACCTGCCTGGGCAGAGACTAATAAGCGGAAAACAACTTCAGATGATGAAAGTGAAGAGGATGAAGATGCTTTGTTGCAAAGGACTGGGAATTTCATATCCACATCAACTTATCTTCCAAGAGGAATCCTGAAGATGAAGAACTGCCAGCATGCTAATGCTGAACGTCCTTCTGCTGCTCAGATCTCATCTGTGCAGTTCCATCCTTGTGCACAGATTGTGATGGTCGCTGGATTAGATAACCTGTATCACTATTTCAGGTTGATGGAAGAACAAATCCTAAAATCCAGAGCACCTGTTTGGAAAGGTTTCCAAACTTTAAGGCTTGTTTTAGTGCTAATGGGGAAGAAGTTTTAGCCATGAGTACTCACAGCAAGGTTTTTTATGTCTATGACATGCTAACTGGAAATTAATTCCTGTGCATCAAGTGAGAGGTTTGAAAGAAGATAGTGAGGAGCTTTGAAGATGTCTCCCCAGATGGGTCCTTCTTGGTCATAAATGGCATTGCTGGGTATTTGCATTTGCTGTTGATGAAGACCAAAGAACTGATTGGAAGCATGAAAATTAATGGAAGGGTTGCAGCATCCACGTTCTCTTCAGATAGTAAGAAAGTATATGCCTCTTCGGGGATGGAGAAGTTTATGTTTGTGATGTGAACTCAAAGAGGTGCCTTAACAGATTTGTTGATTAAGGCAGTTTATATGGATTAAGCATTGCCACATCTAGGAATGGACAGTTGCTTGTGGTTCTAATTGTGGAGTAGTAAATATAAATAATCAAGATTCTTGTCTCGAAGAAACAAACCCAAAGCCAATAAAAGCTATAATGAACTTGGTTACAGGTGTTACTTCTCTGACATTCAATCCTACTACAGAAATATTGGCAATTGCTTCAGGAAAAATGAAAGAAGCAGTCATTGGTTCATCTTCCTTCCTGTACAGTATTTCAAACTTCCCAGTCATTAAAAAGGAAACTATTTCTCATGTTTATGCCATGGAATTTTCTCTCAGAGGTGGATACTTTGCCTTGGGGAATGAAAAGGGCAAGGCCAGCTGGCCGCGGTGGCTCACACCTGTAATCCCAGAACTTTGGGAGGCCAAGGCGGGTGGATCACCTGAGGTTGGGAGTTCAAGACCAGCCTGACCAACATGGAGAAACCCCATCTCTACTAAAAATACAAAATTGGCCGGGTGTGGTGGCAGGTGCCTGTAATCCCAGCTACTTGGGAGGCTGAGGCAGGAGAATCACCTGAACCCAGGAGGCAGAGGTTGTGGTGAGCTGAGATTGCGCCATTGCACTCCAGCCTCTGTGACAAGAACAAGACTCCGACTCAAAAAAAAAAAAAAAAGAAAAAGAAAGAAAGAAAAGGGCAAGGCCCTGATTATAGGTTGCACCATTACTCAGACTTCTAAACAGACTATTTGAAGTCCAGTTGAGTCACAAGAGAAGCCTGTCTTGATATATCGTCTCAGAAACTTTCTCAAATGTGTGATAATATATGGAAAATGACTTATAGAGCCAGCTGTGCTTAAGAACCAGTAATGTCTTAATAAACATGTGGCAGCTTTTGTTTGGGAAAAAAAAAGTAAGAGGATAGAGATATTAAAACATTTTAAAAATTTGTTTCTGTTTTTGACCATTTTAGATATTTGACAGCATGCCGGAAGTGTTAGATAATGAACATTGTTGTACTTCCACCTCCTCAATATTGTTTACATTTTGTTTCATTTGTGTATAACATATTCTGTTCTCCAATCATATTTCCCCCAGTTATTTAGTCTGAACTATTTATTACAATGAATTTGAGGCTCAATAATTGTCCTGTTACCATAATTATTCATCCTGAAGATTTTAATTTGGATTCATTTCTTGCTTGACTAAATTTTATCACTACATAATCTTTTGCCGAAATAGTTCAAGGAAGGGGGTTGGTATTCCCTGAGTTCTTTCATATTTGAGACTGTTTACCTGTGGCCTTTATATTGGACTGACAACCTCACTGGTGTAATGAATGTTCTTAAATGTTTCCTCAGAACTTGGCTGAATTCCACTGGCTTCTGTCATTGTACAGAAGCCTGGGGCCATCCCAAATTTCCCCTGATTATTTCTGTATAGACAACTTGTTTTTTCCTTCCTGGATATTTGAAGAATTCTTTATTTAATTCAATAACTTAGCCAGGATGTGTGTTAACATTGATCCTTATGTAATCATAATCAGTATTGATTACTGTGTATCACAGTTTCCTGGTTCATAGTGTGCTCTTCAGATCTATTTAGTCCTTCCTTTCATGACATTTTTCCTGTATTATATCTCTGAATACTTCCACTATTCCTTTGGGTAAATTTTCTACTTGGGATCAGTTATCCAGATGTTGGATTGGCTTTGTTCTTGAGTTATGGGCTCTAGTTCTTTGGTTGCTTTTGCCTTGATATCTTTTTTCATTCCTTCCTTTCCTCCTTTTTTGGTGGAGATGCATTTGCATGGCTGTTATGTGATTTGGTTTCAGCTTGCTCCTGATACTGTGGGCAGCCCTATCTACTTGCTCTGAGACCATGCAAGTGATCTCTCCTCCATGCCTTTCTGGTCTTAGACAGTACTCAGTACTACAGTTTGAGCAAGAAACCTGTTTCTTCTCAGGCCTCTATTCTTCAACTCTACTTCTAAAGTTTTTCCAGCTCCTGACAATGTAAAGTGCACCTGAAGCTGACTCTAGTTATAGAAAAAGATGCATCTTAACTCCCTAGTAACTGTTTCTAACTTTCTGAATCTCTGTTCACTATATCTATATAAAAATTTATAACATGCTACAATGAACATTTAATATTTTTACAAGTAAAAAGATGTTCAGGCCATTTTCATTTTTAAAAATATATAATATACAGGCATTTTATCCTTTTATCCTCAGAATTATATCCATTAAGATTTCTTTAGAATCTTTTGTTTCCAAGACAAGAAGTCACTCACTCAGTTTCTTTCTTGTAAGAGGAAGGCATTGTGAATCTAAACATACCATAGGCCACATCTTGTTCCCCATGAAACAAGATGTTCTCCTAGAACCCGGGAAGTAATGAGTTCCAGCAAGCATCATGGTGTGCTTTTTGGAGAAAAGAAGGAGCTTTAATGGAAGTGAAACTGGAATCTCAGCCTCATAAAACCAGGGAACAACCACTGAGGTTGAGAGGGTATTTCCCCAGTAAATGGGAAGCAATGGGTCCAGGCAGGCAATGAAGAATTACTAGAACATCACAGAAATCACGCTTGAATAAGTAGGCCTTTAACTAGATCACCCTCCTACCACCCATCCGAATTTTTCTGTCTCATCTGATCATCAATTTGTCATTTATTGAACATCCACCATGTGCCAGGCATCGTACTAGGAGCTAAGAACACAGAGGTGACTGAAATATGAGACCTGCCTAGTAGGGCTCATAATCTAGCAGAGGAGAGAGATGCAAACCAATATTTTAGTTTACTATGTAACAAGGGCCAGATGAAAATGTACAAAATAGTACAGGAAACAGAAGGGGCAATACCATACCTCTTGCACTTAGCTGGCTACGCTTCACAAAGCTCTCCTTAAAAACCCCAACTCCCTTTGACCTCGCTTCTATCCAAATTCCCAGACCAGGAATAATCCATGTGCCATTTTCCCTTCAGCAACCCATGACAGGCTGGGTGCCGTGGCTCACATCTGTAATCCCAGCATTTTGGGAGGCTGAGGTGGGCAGATCACCTGAGGTCAAGAGTTCGAGACTACCCTGGCTAACATAGTGAAACCCCGTTTCTACTAAAAATACAAAAAATTAGCTGGTATGGTAGCGTGCACCTGTAATCCCAGCTACTCAAGAGGCTGAAGCAGGAGAATCGCTTGAACCCAGGAGGCGGAGGTTGCAGTGAGCCGAGATCATGCCATTGCACTCTAGCTTAGGCAATAAGAGCGAAACTCTGTCTCAAAAAAAAAAAAGAAGGAAAGAAAAAAGAAAAGGAAAGAAAAGAAAAACAACCCATGACAAACATCATCAGATATGGCCTTTTCCATCAGGTCTGAAAGCAGCCTCAGGATGATTCTCAATCTAGTGCTCCAGGTTGCCCCAAAATCAGAGTGAACTGAAAAGATGAAATCCTTTTGCCATAAAACCTGACACTTAAATATTTTGCTCAATTTTACTGTATATGCCATTCACAGCACCTCAACTGAATGATAAGTTCCTTGGGAAGACCCATGTTATTAGATCCAAGGGGCTCTCACAGAACATCTCATACAATGCAAATTTTACGGCTAACAAAACTGGAACCTAGAAAGGTCTAGGGCCTTGAATAATATCAGCACTGGCTAGTGAGGAAGCCAGGATTAGAAGGCCACCCAGGTGTCTAAACTCCCATCCCGATACTCTATTTCTCATGTTGCTCTCAGCTTCCAGTACATTCTTTTGGGCACAGGTGTTCCTCCCGCAAAATGGTTGCAGTCTCAACCCCCAGCATCTTAGACTGTGACCTTATTTGGAAATAGGGTCATTGCAGACGTAATTGTTGAGATAAGGTCATACTGGAGTAGGGTGGCCTCTTAATCCAATATGACTAGCGTCCCTATAAGAAGACAATGTGGGCTGGGCATGGTAGCTCACACCTATAATCCCAGCACTTTGGGAGGCCAAGGCAGGTGGATCAGCTGAGGTGAGGAGTTCAAGACCAGCCTGGTCAACATGGTGAAACCTGGTCTCCACTAAAAATACAAAAATTAGCGGGTGTGGTGGTGCACGTCTGTAGTCCCAGGTACTTAGGAGGCTGAGGCAGGAGAATCGCTTGAACCTGGGAGGTGGAGGTTGCAGTGAGCTGGACAGAGTGAGACTCCATCTCAAAAAATAAAAACAAAAACAAAAACAAAACAAAACAAAAAAGACAATGGGAAGACACAGGGGAAGAACACCACAGGATGACAGAGGAAGAGATGGGAGTTATGCAGCTGCAAGCCACGACATGCCAAGGATCGCTGATGACACCAAAAACCAAGAGAAAGGAATGGGACACCTTCTCCAATAAAGCCTTCAAGACAGCATGATTCTGCCAACATGTTGATTTGGGACTTCTGGCCTATCAACTTGTGAGAGAATAAATTCTGTTATTTAAAGCCATTCAGCTAAAGGCCATTGGTCCCAACAGCCCTAAAAAACTAATATGGTACATAATGGCTTGACAACTTGACCAGCTAATGCACGAAGGAATCTGTCATTCCCACCCTGGCAATCTGTCCTTCTTAAGGCTGTCCTGAGACATAGCCGACCACAGTGAGGGTCCCGGAAACAGAACTGTAGCCAGGGCAGGTTGACTATGGGACGTACAGGAGCTTATGGGGAAGAGTACAGAGTCCTGAGGCACCGGGGCTGTGGATCCCCCAGAGTGTAGGTATAGCTGCTGATCTACAAATGGTAAAGAATTCTGGGCATAAAGGTGTTCCACAAGCATGCTTCCCTCCTCCCTACTCAGGATCCTATTGCAGCACACAATTAAGAGAACTGACTTGGCTGCCAAGTTCCTGTTCTTCGGAGAATACACCCAACTTTCTCAAGAGACCATTAAGTAAAGTGGAAAAACCATCAGACAGGAAGTCAGTAGGAATCCCAGCTTTACTACTTACTCATATTGTAATCTTGGGCAAGTCATTTAAAGCCCACTAAACTTCAGTGTTCTTATCTGTAAAAGGAAGCTAATGATATATTCCTTCTACACTTAATATAACAATATTAGTAATGGTTTTGGAACTTGCCTAAGATCAGTGGGTACCATATACCCACTATATATTGTGTACCAGCTACTGTACTGGGCACAGTGTAGTGGTTAATAGCAGGTTCCAGGACCCAAATTTTCTAGGTTTGAAACCATATCTACCGCTTATTAGCTGTCTGAACTTAGGCAAGTTCCATAGCCTCTCTGAACCTCAATTTCTTCAATTATAACATAAGGATGAGAAAACTTACCATACAGAGTTTTTATGAGAATTAAATAATATATACAAAACACATTGTAGCTTGCATAGAGTAAGCCTTCAATAAACAGCAGCTATTAATATAATCTCATTTAATCATCTCTAGCTACCCTGTAAGGTATGATTAACCTTATTTTTATAGTTCTCATTTTCTGCTCATATCAGGAGCTCATTATATAATATTTTGCCACATCTGGGGATCTGAGGGTGGGAGAGTCCATGGGCTTGGGCTACCAGTGATAAGATGGCTTCATTTTAATTGTTAACCAGCTGAAAGACTTCAGACTAAAGTCCTATGTAGAATATTTCCTTTAAAGAGAAATAAGGTCAGGCGTGGTGGCTCACACCTGTAATCCCAGCACTTTGGGAGGCTGAGGTGGGCTGGATCACTTGAGACCAAGAGTTCAAGACCAGCCTGGCCAATATGGAAAAACCCCATCTCTACTAAAAATACAAAAATTAGCTGGTTGTGGTGGTACACACCTGTAATCCCAGCTACTCGGGAGGCTTAGGTGTGAGAATTGTCTGAACCCGGGAGGCAGAGGTTGAAGTGAGCCAAGATCGCACCACTGTACTCTAGCCTGGATGACAGAGTAAGACTCTGTCTTTAAAAAAAAAAAAAAAAAGAAAGAAAGAAAAAAAAAGAGAGAGAGAAATAAAAGAAGAGGAAAATTTGACCTGGACTTGGAAGGATGGGGAGAATTTACTTAGGCGTCAAGGAAAAAGGAGGACTTAGGCATCAAGGAAAAAGGGGAAATACTGAAGTAAAGACGTACAGGCAGAGACATCCAAAGCATGCTTACCAATAAACCCATCTGGCTGAAATAGAGAGAATGGGTATAATGAGTGAGATTGTATAAACAGACAGAAAAGATAGGGAGAGTGTGTCTGTGCTGGGAACTAGCCCATCTCCCCAGATAGCCACCAGCCTTTTTGCCAGTGTTGATGAGTCATAAACACAGGAGCTGTATGAGACCCCCATCCTCACCACCCCCCGGAGCCATTCTGGGTTCTGTCACTTTCTAGATTCCCCTGGTAAATTACTTAAACCTCATCTACAAAGCTACACTTCTGTGCCAAGAAACCTTATGCAGCCAATATAAGTGCCAAAGGGATGTGTAAGCCGCGATGTTGTTATATTATGTAGCTATTCAGATGTTGGCTGTGGTTGCCAGCATCACCTCTATTATTGTTGTGCTTTTCCAGCTGAGAGAAGGGTAAACTAGATAAATTTACAATTTACTGATGGAGTGTTTGTTACTGTGTTTTGTTACTTACAGTATTATTTAATTATTATATATTATCCATATTAATTAATTTAATTAATATCATTTTTATTTAATTAATATTAATTAATATTATAATATTAAGTGTTCATATGTTATGATATTAATTGTAACAATTAATTGTAGTAGTTATTAACAATTATTGTAACAATGTAGTACTTATAAACAATTATTATAACAATTAATTGTTAACAATTATTAATTATTATTGTAACTATTAGTTGTTACAATAACTGTTCTCATCCTTATGTTACAATTGAAGAAACTGAGGTTCAGACAGATTATGGCATTTGCCTAAGGTCAGACAGCTAATAAGGGGTAACATGGTTTGAAACCTAGGAAAGTTGGGCCTTGGAATCTGCCCTATGTATCTAGCAAGCCTGCAATAAACAGCAGCTATTATATAATCTCATTTAATCACCTCTAGCTACCCTCTGAGCTAACCTTACTTTTATATGTCTACCCTGGATGCAAGAATCTGCCCTATGGGTGGCAAGAAAGGCAGCCTCCCTGCCCTTCCAGAGCAGCACACGGAGCAGCTCCTTGCACTGGGGTGATCGTTCTGTCCAACCCCCCATGAGTGCAGATGTATTTACTGCAATCCATCTGGGTGCAACCAAGGAAAAGGATATTTCCTAATTTCTGTAATGGAGGTAAAATGTGGCACGGAGGGGTGCAGTGCTGGGTTCCATCTAGGGAAGAGCAGTGCTGGGGAGCTCACCAGGAAGTATAGTATCTCCCCCTTCCCCTTGCCACTTTCTGGGCAGGTTAAACTGCCAGAAATTCAAGAGGCCCATGGTAGGACTCCGACACTTCTGGAAAGTCTTAAAAGTACCCCATTAGATATAAGGTATGTTTAGCCATGCACCACGTAAAAGTGTTATAAATGTATGCGTATTAAACTTGATGAACTCAAAATAATAAATAACATATGACATTGGACAAGAGGTGGTTGTTCAAAAATAATTATTACATATAACAGTCTGCTATCTTTGCCCCTGTATTTGTGTGTGTTTGCCTCTTGTCTCTAAGAACCACAAATATCCCAGGATTCTACATGTAATTTTTGTGTTTGTTTTTTGTTTTTGTTTTGAGATGGAGTTTCACTCTTGTTGCACAGACTGGAGTGCAATGGCGAGATCTCAGCTCACTGCAACCTCCGCCTCCTGGGTTCCAGTAATTCTTCTCCTGCCTCAGCCTCCCAAGTAGCTGGGATTACAGGCACGCACCACCATGCCTAGCTAATTTTGTATTTTTAGTAGAGATGGGGTTTCTCCATGTTGGTCAGGCTGGTCTCGAACTCTCGACCTCAGGTGATCCATCTGCCTCGGCCTCCCAAAGTGCTGGGATTACAGGTGTGAGCCACCACGCCTGGCCTCTACATGTAATTTATGACAGCTCAGTCAAATAATG
The DNA here is from genome assembly GCF_028885625.2 of Pongo pygmaeus. NCBI lineage: Eukaryota > Metazoa > Chordata > Mammalia > Primates > Hominidae > Pongo > Pongo pygmaeus. Next base: position 60,703,126 of record NC_072390.2, read on the forward strand.
TTTAAGACTCAAGGAGGTTGTTTCAGTCATATTAGATTATGGCACAAACGCAGCCAACTGAGTCCCAGTTCCCACAAGCATCCTGCACCCACCCAAACAAGAGGAAAGCTGGATCCCCACGCCTGGACTGTCCTTCTGCACATGAATTACCCTTGAACAGGACACAGTGGAGGAACAAACACAGAGGCTCAATGACAGCAGCTTCCTTCCTGCAAGCATGCCACCAGGCACAGAGGCCCAAAGCCAAGCAGGCCACACGCTCAGGGGCTGCATCTCCATGCCCAGGGCATGCCTATCTTACACTCTGATCTAATGCCTGCAGATTCTTCCCCAAAACTGGAAAACACAAGACTGACTTCCTTTTGCTATAAAACCCATGGGAGAAAATAGAACATATACTAGAAGTACAATATAAATAATCAATAATTTTTATTCTCCATTTATTTCCTACTCTTATGTATTTTTGTGAATCGTTTTTAAAAGCGAGATCTTAGCTTTGGGATCCTATTTGGACTAGTGTTTTTCAACTGTGGGTCACGACCCATTTGTGAGCCACGACCCATTTGTGAGCCATAAATCAATTCAGAGGACTATGACCAGTAATTTTTTTTTGAAAGACAGGATCTCACTCTGTCACCCAGGCTAGAGTGCAGTGGTGCAATCAGAGCTCACTGCAACCTTGAACTCCTGGGCTAAGTGATCCCCCGACCTCAGCCTCCTGAATAGCTGGAAGACTAGCATTTTTAAATTAAATACAACTGGATAAATTAATAGGGTAGTCCTGTTTCATTGTTTTGTTTATGCATTTGTGTACTGGGTGGCTGTGTAAAATACATTTTTTTTGAGGGTCACATTCAAAAAAGTATGGAAGCCACTGATTTAGACAAACCCCACTGTATCAGGGGACCCTTGGATGGTCCCCCAGGCAGTCAGTGCCTGGGGTCCTGAGCCGACAGACACTTCCTTCCTCTGCAGATGTATTCCAAGGCCATTTCATTCCCAGGAGGAAATTTACAGCAGCCATAACTGGGGGAGGAACAGAAAAAAGCAGAGTCTTCTGCAATCTCTAGATCCTTCATGCTCATGAAACTCTTTGTCCTAGCACTGTTGAAGGAAGCAGGAAGCCCACTGCCAGTGTTTGTAAAAAGAAAGGCACACTTTTTAACTGGGTGTCAACTCTGTCAACCATCTTGGGTAGAAAAGAAGGGAGCTGCTCCCTTAAAGGGGGAGGAGCAGCAGCCAGCTCCACGGCACTGACAGTAGACGAGCCTCTCTCGGTTCACCCCTCCTGAGGCCTCCAGGTCCTCCAGACCTTTGGGATGGCTCAAGGGGACAGGCCTCACCACCCAAGGGCTGGGCAACCAGTGTGAATAAGTTTGATCGTTACCTAATTTTCTCTTGAGTAGAAAGTGAGAGAGTTGATGGAAAATGCTTTGATGTCTGTATCTCTGGGTTCTGAGCCTTTCACTTACTGCCTTACAAATAGAACCTGTTCATTAATTTGAATCTTGGCAAGGATCCTGATCTTTGGCCCCAAACTCTCTTAACATATTCTTTCATCCAGAACCTCTGTAAAATGGAATATTCTAGATCAATAAGTTTCCACAAAACTAAGTTTTGTTTTTTTAAAAATCTTATCCATTTTTAAAAAGAAGAAAAGAAAATCCTCTAAACCATGCCAGTTCCCCATGGACTACCATGCCCTGACACCCCTAGGAGCGTCATGATCGGCTTCACAGCTTTCCCACAGCTCCTCATCCTCCTGGTCTCTGAGCTGCACTCTGCCTCCCTCTAACCATGTGGGCCATCTGATTCCCACCTCAAGCTTGCTCTTCTCCCAGATATCCAGGTACTTCTTCACCTGTCAAATCCACCTCACCCTCTGAGGGCCACCACAAGGACCTACTCCTCCATGAAGCCACCCCGTCCTCTATTTTATTTCCTTCTTTCTTTCCCTCCCTCCCTCTCTCCTTCCTTTTTCCTTCCTTCTCCTTTCCTTCTTTGCCAATCCTCAGCAGTCTCTTCCTCAGCAGTCTAAAAGCTACATCATGGGGTCTTTCAATGTTATTTGTACCATAGTACTAAGTATATGTCTTTTCTTACTATAATTCGTTCACAGTTTCATCATAAATCTTATGTGTCAAACTTGTTTCTAAGAACTTTAGCACAGAAGTATCATGTACTTCTCAGGTATCATTCCATAACCTAGAGCAGAGGGTCTTCAGAACCATTAAACACAAATGAAAAATAGGAAATTGTTCCTTGTCTGTTTGGAGACATCTTGGCCCACCCTCTTCAGAGAGGACAGAGCATCGTACCTTTCTTTTAGAAAGTCTTCAAACTCTTTGCAGTTCTTGCGGCCATTGTTCAGATGTTGGATAATGTTGTCATAGCCGATCGTGCTGAGGATGTCTGCACTCTGGGGGAAAGACAACATGGCATCAGACCAGGAACGGAAGGCAGCCCCAAGGCCGGAGAGAAGATGGGACAAAAGAGGTGGGAAGCTGGCCATGGAATGTTGCTGACTCACTTTGAGATGGCGCAGGGACCCCCTTAGGAGCCTGTCAGGCTTCTCCACCCTCACCCTGGAGATGAAGGAACATGTTTCAGTTCCTTCAAGGAAAATTCTAGGTATCTAGCTAGCCCTGCAACCAGAAATTAGGGATGTGAATGAATAATCCACCAACCAAGCCACCCAAGTAAGTCAGGGTCACAAGATATTTGGTTCCCTATAGAAACAAAGATAACATCTTTATGTACATCCTTGAGTTGTTTTTCAGAAACCAGGACTCTCACCTGATGAGAAATGCTGATCACAGTCATGTTGACCTTCGACAGACTGGAACCAGAAAATGTATAAGGAAGTTCCACAAATTCCTCAGCCCCTAACTCACTTTGGAAACCCCCTCATTCCTGCCTTTAAAAACCCTTGCTTGTAAGCCATCATGCCCCTTTTCCTTGCTTGGTGCCCTGCAATAAATGCCTTTCTTTCTGTAACTGCAAACATTTGTGTCAATGTTGGACTTTGCTGTGCCCAGTGAGCAGACCCAAGTTCAGTTCGGTAACACTTTACCTCCAAGACACAGGTAGCTGAGAAGAACAATGGAAGAAGTAAGAACGCATGTAGTGTGAAAGAGTTTTTTAATTGATGAGACTGAAGGGCCACAAAACAGGAGGTGACAGATGAATCACAGGCACATGGATGAGGGAGCTGGCTAGGCTGAGGTCCCTCTATGGATCCTCTACTGAAGCCCAAATTCAGGCCAGGAGAGGGAGAAGGAGCTGGGTGCCCACTCCAGCCTTCTGTCATGTGCTTCCTCATACTGCCGGATGGAAACTGACTCACGCTACAGGACCATGTATGCTGGTGCTATACAATTTTTACTCTGTCCTTAAACTTGCCACTGAACTTGACCCTGATAGCTCTTCCTGCCACCAGTTAGCGCTATTGAGGGTCAAGTGTATCTCTACAAAAGACAAGCAGCTCAGAGCCAGGAGTCAGGAACCAGCACTCAGGAGTGGGGGAATGGGGCTGTCTGTCCACTGGGAAGCATGAAGCATGCTCTCCGTGGTCATTGGCCCCAATTAGGGGAGAAGGAATATATATATACACACACACATACATACATACATATATATGTGTGTGTGTGTATATATATATATATATGTTTTGTTTTGTTTTTCTTTTTGATACAGGGTCTCACTCTGTCGCCCAGGCTAGAGTGCAGTGGCACGATCTTGGCTCACTGCAACCCCGCCTCCTGGGCTCAAGTGATCCTCCTGCCTCAGCCTCCTGAGTAGCTGGGACTACAGGGACGTGCCACCATACCCAGCTATTTTTTGTATTTTTAGTAAAGGCAAGGGTCTCACCATGTTGCCCAGTCTAGTCTCGAACTCCTGACCTCAAGCAATCTGCCCACCTTGGCCTCCCAAAGTGCCAGGCGTGAGCCACCACGCCTGGCCAAATTTTTAAATTAGCAGTTTATTTATATTTTATTCTACTGTGCTTTCCAAGGTTGGAGGGACCAGGCTAAGTCCCCCAAACCAGTAGCCTCAGATGCAGTACATTTTAAAAATCAAGCCAACAAGTCCCCAAACCAACAAATCAGTACACTAAATAACACTCCAAAGTGTCCCCTAAGGAGGCTGGTTCCCTCCTTTCTACCCCCGAATGCATACAATGGGTTGTCTGATTCAGACTATAGTCCCTAAGAGGTTGGTTAGCTGGCCTCTGGATGTTCCCTGGGGAGTTTTGAACTCATCCACCCCATCCCAGCCAAGGCAGACCAACTCTTCCCAGCGCCAGTTTGCAGAAGGAAGTGTAGTTCTGTATGGGATAAGGGGTTTCTAAAGATACCTCTCTACCCAGCCCTGGACACTGGAGAAGCAGAATTTCTCTCTTACATTTGCTGCCACTTATGATGGCCTAGTTGAGCAGACAGCAGTCCCAGAAAGACCCAGCAGGACCCAGGCCTGGGGCTGATTTCAACTTGGCACCCTAATAAGCCATGTCACCTTGCACTTTTCAAATGGACCTATAAAATCATCAAAACTTTTACAAGTTATGAATCTAAGTTAGAAATGTTTAATTCTATGCTTTGTGACGGTTGTTTGAGCACAAATTTAGACCTTAGAAAGCCCAAAAAACAGCTTCCACCAAAGCCTCATTTGTCCACTGGCCTCCTCCATACATACTCCTCTGTCTTAGCCAGGAAGGCATCTAACTGCCCCTGAAATGCAGCACTCAGCAGCAGCTCTAAGACGATGCTAACATTATCCTCTCCTGAATCCAGATCTAGCCCCTCAATTCCCAGGTTTTCTCAAAGTCTTCTCTGAGTAGCCCCAATGCTCCCTTCTCTAGGTTCTCAGAGTCCCCAGCATCTGAATTTGTTATTTGCTATCATGCCTGTGAATACCTTTCTGTCCCCACTCTACTGCAAGTGCTTGCAGCTTCTTTCAAGTTTTGAACTACCCCTGAATCCCCTCCCAAAAAATCTTATTATTCACATCAAAGGCCTACAGTAAAATTCTGGAGAATGAAAAGGCCTATTGTGCTTGCTGCCAGATGCATTAGAAGAGAACAATGAAAACAGATTCCTGAGTGATGAATGAATGCGTACCAAATGGTCAGTGTCAAAACTGGTTTGTAGACAGGAGTCTTTGCCCTTCCCAGAGAAAAACATTGAGATTCCTCTTTTCTTTTCTTTTTTTTCATTTTGAGACAGGGGCTCACTCTGTCACCCACGCTGGAGTGCACTGGCATGAACATGGCTCACTGCAGCCTCGATCTCCCAGGCTCAAGCAATCCTTCCGCCTTAGCCTCCCAGGTAGCTGGGACTACAGGCACACACCACCATACTTGGCTTTTTTTTTTTTTTTTTTTTTTTTTTTAAGTAGAGTTGAGATTTCGCTATGTTGCCCAGGCTGGTCTTGAACTTCTGAGCTCAAGCGATCCTCCCGCCTCGGCCTCCCAAAGTGCTGGGATTACAGGCATGAGCCACCACACCTGGCCCCTTTTTCTTAATTAAGGATGAGGAAACTCTTTGAGTGGGACTGCACAGGTGGAACTAGGCCAGAGTTTCCTGGAAACACAAACCAAAACCACAGACCTCCCAGCTGCCAGCCTTTAACAAACCCAGAATTGCTGCTTCAGAGGAGTGGCTGGACTACAGAGGCAACCAAGAAAGGAAATCCCCAGGAGAAAACAAAGATGCTGAAGGCCAAGTTAAAGTGGTGGAGGACTTGTCTGGAAACTCCTGCCTTTGTTACTCAGAGAACACGAGTGGTAAGTTGACTGACAAAAATAAGAATAGGAGGGCCAAGGAAAAGGGCTGCACGATGCACCAAGACATCCTCTAGCATGTACTATTTGGTATCATGAGTTAACATCTTTTAAAAGAATCATTTAACTCCTTAAAGGGCATCTGGATTATGCCCAAACTATCATCCGCAGTAGTTTCCATATTAATACTGTTTGAGAAATGTCTGTTAATTACGTATCAACTAATACGAAGTACTAAAAAGTTTACAAAGCCAGCATAAGACAGAGTTCCTGCAATCAGTTCCTACCATTCATTTAGAGAGTTAGTACATAAAATAAACATGTGTGCACAAGGAAAATTAGAGGCCAGTATATAAGACTATACAGAGAAAATATGTAATGAATGCAGTAGACGAGAGAGGACTGGCTAGGGTCATCAGAGAAGAGAGTAATAAAATAAATATTATTTATTTATTTTAATATTAATTATAATATAATAAGAAGAAGAATAAATAAAATTTAAATTGAGTCTTTTAAAATGGCTAGCACTGGCCAGGCACAGTGGCTCATGCCTGTAATCCCAGTACTTTAGGAGGCCAAGGCAGGCAGATCACTTGAGACCAGGAATTCAAGACCAGCCTGGTCAACATGGTGAAACCCCATCTCTGCTAAAATACAAAAACTAGCTGGGCATGGTGGCACACGTCTGTAGTCCCAGCTACTTGGTAGGCTGAGGCCAGAGAACTTGAGCCCAGGAGGCAGAGGTTTCAGTGAGCTGATATCGTGCGACTGCACTCCAGCCTGGGCAGCAGAGTGAGACTCTGTTTCAAAAAAATAAAACGGCCCGGCGCGGTGGCTCACGCCTGTAATCCCAACACTTTGGGAGGCTGAGGCGGGTGGATCACCTGAGGTCGGGAGTTCAAGACCAGCCTGACCAACATGGTGAAACTCTGTCTCTACTAAAAATACAAAAAATCAGCTAGGTGTGGTGGCACGTGCCTGTAGTCCCAGCTACTCGGGAGGCTGAGGCAGGAAAATCTCTTGAACCCGGGAGGCAGAGGTTACAGTGAGCCGAGATCGTGCCACTGCACTCCAGCCTGGGTGACAGAGAGACTCCATCTCAAAAAAAAAAAAAAGAAAGAAAGAAAGAAAAGAAACAGATATGTGAATAGCCCTATATGTTTAAGGAAATTGAATACATAATTTAACACTTTCCCACAAAGAAAACATTAGACCCGGATGAATTCACTGTTGAATTCTATCAAACATTAAAGGAAAAAAGTAACACTAATTCATTCAAACTCTTTCAGAAAATAGAAAAATACTTCTCAACTTGTTTTATGAGACTAGCATAACCCTGTTACCAAAAAAAAGATAAGGGCATTATTTAAAAAAAAAAAATAGAGAATATTACAGAAAAATATCTCTTATAAACAGAGATGTAAAAACCTTTACCAAAAAGTATAACACATTATGATCAAGTTAACCAAGTTAAACTTTTTTTTTTTTTTTTTGAGACAGAGTCTCCATCTGTCGCCCAGGCTAGAGTGCAGTGGTGCGATCTCGCACACCGCAACTTCCCCCTCGTGGGTTCAAGCGATTCTCCATCCTCAGCCTCCCAAGTAGCTGGGATTACAGACATGCACCACCACACCCAGCTAATTTTTGTATTTTTTTAGTAGAAACAGGGTTTCACCATGTTGGCCAGGCTGGTCTCGAACTCCTGACCTCAAGTGATCTGCCATCACTTGAGGTGTGCCACCATGCCCAGCTAGTTTTTGTATTCCGCCTACCTCGGCTTCCCAAAGTGCTGGGATTACAGGCATGAGCCACCACGCCTGGCCTAGTTTAACTTTTGAAAGTCAATTAATATAACTCACCATATTAACAGAAAAATATAAGAAAAGTCATATAATGCAGAAAAAGGATTTGAAAGACTTCAATACCATCTCACAATAGAAAATCAACAAATCATTAAGAGAATGGAATGTCCTCAATCTGACAAATAGTATCTACAAAAAGCCTCAGCTAACAGCCTATTTAAGGTGAAACACAGAATACTTCCTTCCTAAGATCAGGAACAAGGCAAGGATGTCTGCTCTCACTACTTCTATTCAACACACTCAATGTCCTAGCCAGTGCTAGGCAAGAAAAAGAAATAAAGAACATACATATTGGAAAGGAAAAAGTAAAACTGCCTTATTTGTAGACAACATGATTATGGACATAGAAAATTCTAAGAAGTTTACAAAAAAGTTACTAAAACTAGTCAGTTTAACAAAGTTGCAGGACACAAGGTCAATATACAAAAATCTATTGCATTTCTATATACCAGTGGAAAAAAAGGAAAGAAAAAAATGTAAACATTTATTTATATTAGCATTAAAAAGATAAACTATACAGGGATAACACAAGAAGTTTTGCAAGATTTCTTCACTGAAAATTACAAAAGGTACAGCTAAAAGAAATGGAAGAAGACCTAAATAAAGGTAGGTATATACCATGTTTGTGGATTGAAGGAGTGAATATTGTTAAAATATCAATTTCCCCAAATTGATCTATAGATCCAACACAATCCCATCAAAATCCCGAAAGTCTTTTCTGTAGAAATTTGCAAGTCAAGCCTAAAATTTATAAAGAATTACCAAGGACCTAGAATAGGCAAAAAAAAAAAAAAAAAAAAATCATTTTTTTAAAGAAAAACAAAGTTGGAGGACTCATACCACCTGACTTTGAAACTTTTTTTGACCCGGGTGTGGTGGTGCACACCCACACCGGTAGTCCCAGTTGCTCAGGAGGCTGAAGGAGGAGACTTGCTTGAGCCCAGGAGGTTAAGGCTGTAGTGAGCTTTGCACCACTGCACTCCAACCTGGACGACAGAGCAAGAGCCTGCCTCAACAACAACAAAAGAACAACATTTTTTGAAGCTATGGTAATTGAAACAGTATGTACCTTTCAGAGGATAGACAAACAGACCAACAGAACAGAATAGAATGCAGAAATAGACTCACTTATATATGGTCAACTGACTTTCAACAAAGTTGCCAAAGCTATTCCATGGGAAAATGGTAGTCTTCCCAACAAATGACTCTGGAATAACTGCATAAACTTGCTGGGGGGAAAAGCCTCTACTCTTTCCATGCTGCAGGGCCTCTGAGAACTTATTTCTATGCTCCTTTTCACCTCTTCTATCCTCCCATGGCTTCTGGGCAGAAGCGTAAGGAGTAGAGGGGAAGCAAACAGCACCCGCAGTCTCCAAAGCCACCATCAGGGTTAGGGGTCCCGCTGCTGAGCATCCGCACATCTAGTTCTGTGCTGCATCTCCAGCCCACTCCTCTCATGATGTCTGCTATACAGCCTCTATAGACATGGGCTCCAGGGATCAGCAGGCTAGAATCACTCAGGCAGCTTGATAAACATGCAGACCCCTCAGTCCCACCCCAGCCCTGCTAATTCTGAACCTGGGGCAGGGCATGGCAGTCTCTACACTTCTATACACCTTCCAAGTGACTTGGAATGCAGTTTGACAATTGTGGCCATACAAAATATAAAAGGCTAAAAGAACCATCATAGTTCCTGCCTAGAGGAGCTTATAAGAAGAAGAAAGCAGGATGCAGGCCTGTGAAAATAAAGAACACTACAGAATGGGGAGGTGAGAGAATGACTGTCAGAAGCGCAAAGAAGAGGCCAGAGAAGACCCTCCATGGTTTGCATTTCATTGTTTAAAAAACCTCCAATCTTGAGTAAAACATGCAAGTTGGCAATGATGGCTTTTGGAAGCCCAGAGAGCCCCACTAGAACAGGGAGGAGGCCAGTTACTTTGCATCTCATACAAAGGCTGCAGTTTGTTTGGTGCCTGGGCATAGGGTGCATAAGTGCACTGCACTTTGCATTAAAGAACCACAGCATGTTCCACAAACACAGTGAGACAGGAGCTCTTTCTATGTTTTACAGGTGGAGGAAACAAGGCACTAGGAAGCTTTCCTTATTCGCTTTCCTTGTCACTGCTTCCAACCACTATGAAAAATTTTAATTCTCAACTAACAATATTATCCAAATCTCTCAGTTATTTATTAAGAGCTATAAAACAGCAGACTTGGGATAAAGACTATGAAGTTCATGTTACCTCCCTATGCTGTCAACCTTGATCTTTCTTTCCTGTTTACTTACCACTCTATGAAGTACAACCAAATGGATCAAATTCTGTATATATGGATTATTATTAATTAATATTAATAATTATGTCTAGGGCTAGGCGCGGTGGCTCATGCCTGTAATCTCAGTACTTTGGGAGGCCAAGGCGGGCAGATCATGAGGTCAGGAGTTCGAGACCAGCCCGGCCAACACAGTGAAACCTCGTCTCTACTACAAATACAAAAATTAGCCAGGCATGGTGGCACGCGCCTGCAGTACTCAGGAGTACTGTAGCCTGTAGCTACTTAGGAGGCTGAGGCAGGAGAATCGCTTAAACTCAGGAGGCAGAGGTTGTGGTGAGCTGAGATCACGCCACTGCACTCCAGCCTGGACAACAGAGCGAGAATGCGCCTCAAAAACAAAAACAAAAATATGTTTAATATACATTGAGTACTTGCTGTATGCCAAATAGCATGTCAAGTATTTTGCATGGAATATCTTGTTGAATCCTTACCACAATCCTATGACATATGTATCATTATTATCTTCCTATAAAGGACAGGCCATTGAGGCTCAAAATCTGTATTTTGAAACAGACCATAGTCTGAATTTTTAAACCACTCAACTACATAGCTTCCCTTATTGGAGGACAAGGAGCATATCTAACTCTTTGTCCACTAGTCCATTTCCTTTGCAATTCTAGATGGAACACACCCGGGCTTTCATGCTACACTTCGGTTTGAGTGGCAGTTCTACCATTCACGTACTATGTGACTTTGAGCTAAAGACTCAATCTCTCTTACTGTTAATTTACTACACTGTAAAATGGGGATTATTGGAAGGATTAAAGGAGATCACATGCTTTGAGTTTGTCAACTGCTTCAACAATTAAAAAAATGAAGGACAACACATTTGGATTTTTCAAGACCAGGCACGTTAGCAGAAAAGGATGTGTTTATAATCTGAAGTCTTTCTCCCTACCTCCATCCCTTAATGGCAAATCGAACTTTTTTGTTTATCGCACATCGGTTCCCAAGCCACACTGAAATAACACACGATCCACAGAAATAACAGAAAACAGGGAGGGGCCCAATGAGGAAACTGGAGATTTGTAAGAATTTCTGCAATAGAAAAAGCAGATGGGACTAGATAGACAGAGGTCAGATAACCATGTGAATTTTTTCATTGAAAGCAAACAATGGTGAAATAAACATAGCCTGTTGGCTATTCAAAAATGTGTGTGTTGTCATCTGGGAAGGAGTTGGAGACGTGTCAGATATACCTTAGCAAAGGATATGAAAATGACTGTTAGCATGTCAGTATGTTCAGCCGTGTTCTCCCAAGCCTAAGGTCAAAGTCACTATAATGGTTGCGTCCCTCAACCTTCTTAAATAATAGTAGTGGACAATGCAGACAAGCATGAAATTCCACCCCAGTTCCTGCGTCAGTGTTATTCCACAAACCCACAATCTGCCCACCTCGCATCCTACAACCCTCAAAAATCCTCGGCGTCATCTAGGCTAGATCCACACTTGACATTTTCACATGTCTAAATGTCCCTACTCTCAAGTCAGCAGGTCATTTAAAAAGGCAACTTCACTCGATTCAAAATAAGTTAAGTGAAAGTAGAACCTGAGAAAATGTGCAACCCAAGAACACATTAGGAAAAAAAAAAAACTAGAAGAATATGTACCAAACACTGAAAGCAATTTTTCTTCTTAGCACTTTTCTATGTTTTCTAAACTTTCTACAATATACTTATACTGTGTTTATTATCTGAAGCCTTTCTCCCTACCTCCATCCCTTAATGGCAAATTGAACTTTTTTGTTTATCGCACATCTGTTCCCTAGCCACACTGAAATAACACATGATCCACAGCAACAACAGAAAACAGGGAGGGGCCCAATGAGGAAACTGGAGATTTGTAAGAATTTCTCCAACAGAAAAAGCAGATAGGACTAGATAGACAGAGGTCGGAAGACAGTGTTCCAACCCAGACAAGACAGAGGAGGAAATACACAAACTTTTCCAACACAATCCTAGAACTTAAGCCCCCAAGCTCTCCATCAGCAGAGGCTGAAACTAGAGCTGCCTCGGAGAAGTCGGCAGGGTGTTTGGAGGTCACTGGAAACCCAGCCAATGGCCTGCCCCACTCCAGGAGGAAGCAGAGCAGCTGGTTGTGACATTTGTGCCAAGGTTGCAGTTGGTCCGAGGACTCCACCCCGCAACAGGCGCCTAACATGGGCATGAAAACCAGAACAGCAAAAGGCACTGTCCCCAGCAGTCTTCAAAGCTTCCACAATAAAAAGAGAAAAAAAAAGGTAAGCACAGCTCTGAGGCCCTCTAAATGCCCTCCACTTCCTGGGCAATGCCTTTCCCAACTTCTCACTACAGACAGAGATAAAAATATCAGAAATTGTTAATACAAGTATCTACTTAGAAAACCAGCGATTAAAGTGAAAAACTGGGAACAAAATATAAATATACAAAAAAGCAACAGCCTTCTTATATGTTAACAGTAATCTTTTAAAATGTAATTTAAAATACAAAGATCCTGTTCAAAATGCCAACAAAATCTTTAAAATGCCTAGAAATAAGTCTTTTTTTAAGTGAAAACAGGTTTATTAGGAAAGTAAAGGAACAAAAGAATGGCTACTCCATAGGCAGAACAGCCTAGAAATAAGTCTTTTTGAAGCAATACTAGCAAACATTGCCAAAGAACACAGAGGAAGACCTCCATACAGCCTAGAAATAAGTCCTAGATGAAGATGGAAAGAGTCAATTCTACCCAAATAAATCTAGAAAGTTAAAACAATTCCAGTTAAAATCAAAATTCTGGGATTTCTTTTTAAATGTAAATGATCTGCCACCGTGCCCAGCCAACCTAAGTGATTTTGAACACAATATTTTGACTATGTACTCCTAGCCAAAGTTTTAAAAAAAAAGTACAAATATGAAATTCTAGCTTGTTTTTCACAATGGTATGGTTAGCAATTCTGAAACTGCTTATTGTGGATAATGGGAGCCAGGTTTCTCATAGAAAAAGGAACAGTGGCATGCTAGAGCTGGCTTACTTAGTGAGAATCAATTGTACACATCTCTTTCTAATTCTCCATTCAGTAATGTCATGTTGCTAGCTTGAAACTGGCCATGGAAGGGAGCTTTTATACCATGAATGCTGGCAAACATTGCCTATCAGGCTTTTTATCCACTGGAGAGCCAGTTGTTAAACATCTGCCAGCACACTACTAGAAGGGAATGAAAACTACAAGTGAAGGAAGGCTAGAATAAACCCTATGATGTTGAAATGGAATTGGAGGTATCATCATGCATAAATGTATTTCCTAGCTCTGTCTGTTGGGAAATCCTGGAAACATACAAATTGCAATGAGCTTACCTAGAGCACAAATCTTAGTTTCTAAGTATTATTCTCTGCTTAATGGAACCAGGACTCTTTGGAGAAACAGCAGATTCCAGAACTGGGGCAGGGAAATTACCTATTAAGCCTGTAACATTTCGTGCCAGAGCAAGGAAGTGCTCAAAGAATGATGAGGATATATCAAAGGGAAATAGGATCCAGTTTAAAGGAGCTTCCCACTGTGCAAATCTAGGACAATTTGGACATCAAGATTAATAATGATGGTAATGGTCGGGCATGGTGGCTCATGCCTGTAATCCCAGCACTTTGAGAGGACGAGGCGGGCAGATCACTTGAGGTCAGGAGTTTGAGACCAACCTGGCCAACATGGCAAAACCTCTTCTCTACTAAAAATACAAAAGTTAGCTGGGCATGGTGGTGCACACCTGTAATTCCAGCTACTCGGGAGGCTGAGGCAGGAGAATCACTTGAACCTGGGAGGCGGGAGTTGCAGTGAGCCGAGATCACGCCATCGCACTCCCGCCTGGGTGACAGAGTGAGACTACATCTCAAAAAATAAAATAAAATAAAAATAAAAAAAATTTTAAAAAAAGATGGTAACATATTATAATGTGTCAAATAAAATAAGAATCCATAATGCATTAAATAAAATAAGAATCCATGAATCCACACTAACATGGTGGGGAGGGGAGAGTAGAATGCCAGTTTTATTATGTAGATAGAATTAGAAAACCACCATATAAAGATTTATACATGATTGTTCACAGCAGCTCGATTTGTAATAGCCAAATTCTTGAAACAACCCAAATGTTCATTAGTAAGTCCAGGCTGAGTGTGGTGGCTCACGCCTGTAATCCCAACACTTTGGGAGGCCGGGGCAGGTGGATCTCTTGAGTCCAGGAGTTCAAGACCAGCCTGGGCAATGTGGCTAAACCCCGTCTCTACAAAAAATATAAAAATTAGCCAGGCATGATGGCACAGGCTTATAGTTCCAGCTACTCAGGAGGCTGAGATAGGAGGATGGCTTGAGCCAGGAGGTGGAGGTTGCAATGAGCCATGATTGCGCCACTGTACTCCAGCCTAGGTGACAGAGTGACACCCTGTCTCAAAACAAAACAAAACAACAAGCATATGGATAAACAGTGACATGTCTATAAAATAGAATACTATTCACTAATAGAAAAGAATAAACTATTAATACATACAACAACATGGATAAATCTCAAATTAAGTATAAGAGAAAGAAGCCAAGCAAACAAAAGTACTTATTGTGTTGCAATTTGACAAATTCTAGAAAATGCAACTAATCTATAGTGACAGCAGATCAGTGGGTGCCTGGGAAGGGTATAATGCGGAGGAAGAGATGTCAAAGGGCCATGAGGAAACTGGCGGGGGGGTAATGAACATGTTCACTATCTTCATTGTGGCGGTTTCATGAATGTAATACACATGTCAAAACCTATCAAACTGGCCGGGCACAGTGGCTCACACTTGTAATTCCAGCACTTTGGTAGGCCGAGGCAGGCTGATCATCTGAGGTCAGGAGTTCAAGATCAGCCTGACCAACATGGAGAAACCCCATCTCTACTAAAAATACAAAATTAGCCAGGTATGGTGGCACACGCCTGTAATCCCAGCTACTCGAGAGGCTGAGGCAGGAGAATTGCTTGAACCTGGGAAACAGAGGTTGCGGTGAGCCGAGATCATGCCTTTGCACTCCAGCCTGGGCAATAAGAGCGAAATTCTATCTTAAAAAAAAAAAAGACCTATCAAATTATATACTTAAAACATCAGTAAGTGTTCTTCAATAAAGTTGGGAAAAAATTTTAATCACCACTTGGCAACTGTCTTAGCAATAATTGATTAAGGCAAGAATTTTCCATGGATGTTAAGACTAATGGATTTAGTATTCATTTGAGAAGAAACTGGATATTTATGTGGTTTCAAAATATTTCCCCTGAAGATACTTATTAATTATAAAGGGGGAATCAGTAATTTCACAATTGAGAAACCTAGAAAATAACACTATGCTAGGCTAAATAAGAGCCCCTAAAGATGTCCACATCCTGGTCCTTAGGACCTGTGAACATGCTTCCACACATAGCAAAAAGGACATTGCAGATGTCATTAATGTCTTGGGATGGGAAAATTTCCCTGGATTATTCAAGTGGATCCAACCTATTCACAAGGGTCCTAAGAAAGAGCCAGGAGGGTCATAGAGTCAGGGTAGGAGATGTCAATGACAAATACAGAGGCCAGAGAAAGAGATTTGAAGATGCTACACAGCTGGCTTGAAGATGGAGGAAGAGGCCACAAGGCAGTGAGTACAGGCAATCTCTAGAATCTGGAAAAGTCAAGAAAAGAGATTCTGCCCTACAACCTCCAGAAGGAGCCAGCCTTGCTGACAACTCAATTCTAGCCAAGTGAAACTCATTTCGGACTTATGACCTCCAGAACCATAAGTAATAAATTATCTTGTTTTAAGCATAAGTCTGTGGTAATTTGTTACAGCAGCAACAGAAAGCTAACACAACCACCTTGACCAAAGGATCAAAGTTAACACCACCAAGTAACAGGGCAAATAAGCATCATGTGCCTTCTGTTACTGAGATTAACACAGCATCACTCCTGCCATGTTCCTCCCAAAACACATGGCCTGAATCTAATCATCAGGAAACGGGCAAACTCAAATCAGGGCACATCCTACAAAATAACTCTCCCGTACTCTTCAAAAATGCTAAATTCATAAAGACACAGAGAGACTGAGGAACTATTCCAGGTTAAAACAGACGGAGGAGACCTCGCAGCTAAATGCCACATGGAATCCTGAGTGGGAAATGTTTTCTTCTTTGGCTAGAAAGGACATTATTGCAACAACTGGGGAAATTTGAGTAGGGTCTATATATTAGCTAATAGCATTATATTGATGTTATTTCCTGATTTGTCATTGTATTGTGATTGATTGTGTGATAAGAAAATATCCTTATATTTAGAAAATACACATTGAAATGTTTGTGGATAAAGAGAAATCATGCCTACTTCTTTACTTGCAAATGGTTCAGAAAAAAAGTGTGTGTGTGTGTGTGTGTGTGTGTGTGTGTGTGTGTGTGTATAGAGAGAGAGAGAGAAGGAGAGAGAGAGGGACAGAACTTTTGAGGAATCCAAGTGAAGAGCACATAGGAATTCTTTCTACTATATTTACAAGAGTAAATCTAAATTTCTTTAATTAAAAACATCAAAATTCAGCATAATAGCCAACTAACACAAGAACAGAAAACCAAATACCACATGTTCTCATTTACAAGTGGGAGCGAAATGATGAGAACACACGGACACATAGAGGGGAGCAACACACACTGGGGCCTTTTGGAGAGTGGAGAGTGGAAGGAGGGAGATGATCAGAAAAAATGACTAATGGGTACTAGACTTAATACTTGGGTGATGAAATAATCTGTACAACAAACCCCCATGACACAATTTGTTACCTATGTAACAAATCTGCACTTGCATCCCTGAACTTAAAATAAAAGTTAAAAAAAAAGATATTCAAACAATGTAAAAAGACATGACAAATAAGGAGGAAAAAAGAGCAATAATATTTAATCAAAGATTAATGTGCATAATGAGCCCTAAAAATCAATCCCATAAAAATGAACAACCGGCCGGGCGAGGTGACTCACGCCTGTAATCCTAGCACTTTGGGAGGCCGAGGCAGGCGGATCACGAGGTCAGGAGATCGAGACCATCCTGGCCAACATGGCGAAACCCCGTCTCTGCGAAAAATACAAAAATTAGCTGGGCGTGGTGGCACGTGCCTGTAATCCCAGCTACTCGGGAGGCTGAGGCAGGGGAATTGCTTGAACCCGGGAGACGGAGGTTGCAGTGAGCTGAGATTGCGCCACAGCACTTCAGCCTGGTGACAGAGCAAAACTCCGTCTCAAAAAACAAAACAAAACAAAAAGAACAACCAATTTTCTCAAGTGGGTAAGAGATATAAACAGGCAA
Source organism: Pongo pygmaeus (assembly GCF_028885625.2). Lineage (NCBI taxonomy): Eukaryota > Metazoa > Chordata > Mammalia > Primates > Hominidae > Pongo > Pongo pygmaeus. The sequence goes on from NC_072390.2 coordinate 60,720,406, forward strand.
CACTCTAAAAAGAAAAAGGGTCAATAAGCAATTTTTAAATAAGAGAATGAATATGAATAATCAAATAAAGGCAAACAAACAAGATATAATTTTTCATCCATCAAATTAGGAAAGGTTGAAAATTTCTAACACTGGCAAGGAACTATAGGGAAATACTGTCAAATTCTACTGGCAGAACTGCACATTGTCATAACGCAGAGGAAATTAGCAATATCCATTAAAATTTTAAATATGTATAGCCTTTGGCGATGAGGAGTTTATCCTACAGAAATAACTACACAAACATGAAAAGATTCGTATACAAGGATGTTCAGTGCAGCATCATAATGACAAAAAATTGACCAAGTGCAGTGGTTCACAGTCATAATCCCAACACTATGGGAGGCCAAGGTGGGCGGGTCACTTGAGCCCAGGAGTTCGCGACAAGCCTAGGAAACATGGCAAAACCCCATCTCTACAAAAAATTTTAAAAATTAGCCAGGCATGGTGGCATGCACCTGTGGTCCCAGCTACCTGGGATGCTAAGGTGAGAGGTCGAGGCTGAGGTGAGCTGTGATTGCACAACCGCACTCCAGCCTAGGCAGTGGAATGAGATCCTTTCCCAAAAAATAAAATAAAATAAAAATGATAATAACAAAGAATTGGAAGCAACCTAAATATTCAGCAATAAAGATTATTTAAATAAATTAGGTACAATCACATTATGGAAAACTGAACAGATATTAGAATAAAGCAGAATTGTATACATTAACATAACAAGATACAATATATCAGGAGAAAAATGAAAGTTATATATATGAGCCCATTATAAATGAGCTCATACTTGTTAATGTACAGGTCCACTATATGTAACTGCAAAGAAAAGAAACACACCATACATGTACTAGTGACAATCTCTATCTCCGAACTGTGTGGATTCTTTTTTTTTTTGGGGGGGATGGAGTCTCACTGTGTTGCTCAGGCTGGAGTGCAGTGGTGCAGTCTCGGCTCACTGCAACCTCCACCTCCTAGGTTCAAGCGATTTTTCTGCCTCAACCTCCCAAGTAGCTGGTACTACAGGTACCTACCACCACACCCAGCTAATTTTTTGTATTTTTAGTAGAGACAGGTTTTCACTATGTTGGACAGGCTGGTCTCGTACTCCTGACCTCAGGTGATCCACCTGCCTCAGCCCAAAAAGCTGGGATTACAGGCGTGAGCCACCGCACCTGGCCTGTTTGGATTCTTATAACAAAAATTGAACATAAGGCTGGGTGCAATGGCTCACACCTGTAATCCTCGCACTTTGGGAGGCCAAGGCAGGAGGATCACTTGAGGACAGGAGTTCAAGACCAGCCTGGGCAACGTGATGAAACCCTGTTCCCACCAAAAATACAAAAATTAGCTGGGTGCATGGTGGGCACCTGTAATCCCAGCTACATGGGAGGCTGAGGTGGGAGACTCTCTTGAGCCTGGGAAGTGGAGGTTGCAGTGAGCCAAGATCACGCCACTGCACTCCAGCCTGGGTGACAGAGCAAGACTCTGTCTCAAGAGAAAAAAAAAAAAAAATGAACATAAAACTGAAAACAACACAGATTATTTTCTATTATGTATGTTGAGGTCATGGGTTTTTGAAAGACCATTATCCCTGGAAACTTAACATAGAAGGCATAAGAGTCAGTAGATTTCAATGTTCAGAAAGTTGGTTAATGTTTGACATTACCTACCTAAACATCAACATGATCCAAATCCCAGAAAAACCCCAAACTCCCAGGGACATGAGAAATTCAATTCACAATTCCATTGAAAGAGAAAACCTGAGAATTGAAGTAGGTGTTTTAACTTATAAACATTCAACCACCTCTGAGTGTATCACTAAAGTTAATGTTCAGACTTTTCTAGTTAATAAAAAACAAGTTGAAGTTCTGTTGGATATCCCTGAGAGGTGAACAACCACATATATCACAGGGTAAAATTAGTGATGCATCATATTACTGGGTAAATCAGTGATGCGTCCAAGATGTGTGAAATGCAGACCCCACAGGTCTCCTCCTGATCCATGGCATTCCCTGAGAACCCCTGGGCATGCCCAAGACAGGAGCGGGGAGGCAGGCGAGTGCCAGAAAGTAGCTATACCCAAAACTGGAACTAGGTCCGCAAATATGGGACCAGAGGAACAGAGTGAGACACCAAACCTCAGCAGCTCTAGAAAGCAAGCCAGATCAAACAACAAATGTGCTGCCACTACTGTCAAAAGCAAATATAGAACTAGGAGCTAGGAACTTGAACTAGGTCAAACCCAGGGTAATATCCAACATTGCTTCACCAGCTGACTTGTGTTCCTTCTCACTCCAAGTACAACGTTTGGGCCCAACCCATAGAAATTCCAAACAGCTTCGGACTACTATGTCACATCCTTACCACAATACAATTTTGAAGGTCTTTGATCTCTATCAGCTAGCCTCTAGTCGAGCCAGATAAGCAAAGTGCAACAAATATTGAAGGCTTATGACACCATATAACTTTGAAGACCTAACCACAACCCTGTAAAGGCTGGGATGCATTTCACAGCTGCTAACTGGGGAATCTCTTTATCCCAAGAAATTGCAAATTAATAGAAAATGTTTAATGTTAATTTAAAAAAAAAAAAAAACTTTTTCTAAGGTAAAACCTGACCTCAGTGCAATCATTCCCATTCAGTTTCTTCCATCTTCTCCATCTTCAAATCCCAAAGCATAATTGGAAGAATCCTCCAAAACAAATTCCCTTCTGTTCTCCGCACTTGGATTTTCCCAGACAAAAGTAGATTTATAGTTTCTAATACTTTTTGAACCAGAAATGAATCAGTGTTCATTATCGATGAATCAGAAGGTACAATTACTAAGATTATCCCATCTCCTAAATGTTCTAGGTAATCAAAGAGTCTATTTACTTTCCTACAGTGCTCTAGTTTTAGAGTGCTAAGATATCAGAGGTAGAGTACATCTTGGAGATCAATCATACCATTAATTTCCATCTTTTTACAAATGAAAAAGCAAACAAGCATAGATTGCAAGTTGACCAAAATCTTTAGACTCTTCATATGGACAAAAATACATAAACACAAAAAAGTAATCTCCAAGTTTACACATCAGACTGATTAACTTTGCCTCCGACAAGTAACACCAAGTGTCCATTATTTATTCCAAGAACTTTTCATCTTCCATGTCTCAGTGGGTCAGCCTTCTCCAGTCCTTGAAATATGTGACTCTTGTTTCTACTTGCTATTTATAAAATTGACATTTTGTGTTGTCCTTGAGGTTTTTTTCCAAAGTTTTCATTTAAATTAAGTTATAGATTAAGCTTATTTTTAACTTCACTACTGCCATTTCACTGAGGCCAGCCCAAGTTCAGTTTACTTCAGGTCCATAACTTATGGGAATGAGGATGTTTTATATATTCAGATTTCAGAATTAAGCAAGTCTTAAATGTTAGGATTTTAGAAGCGACTTACAGAAAGTGTTTCTTTCGGTACATGTTCATCGAAGTCCAATGTCTTTTCTCCTTCTCTAACTTGCTGATTTTTTACCCAGCTTGATCTAACGAACATCTTGCATGAGTTTTGAGCACAGCAGAGTATGCAAACATCTTGATGTGAAACACATGTGAAAATGACATTCAATTCAGCCAGACCATTAAGACTGATTCATTGAAACTAAACCTCAACTAAATTGAGTTGAAAACTTACACCCACACAAACTTGCACACAAATGTTTATAGAAGCTCTAGTCATAATTGCCAAAAATTGGAAGCGACCAAGATCCTTCAATAGGTGAGCGGATAAACTGCTACATCCATACAATGGAACATTAATCAATGATAAGAAGAAATGAGCTGTCAAGCCACAAAAAGACATGAGGGGATCTTGAATGCATAGCGCTAAGTAAAAGAAGCCATTCTGAAAAGGCTACACACTGTATGACTCCAACTACAGTCATATGTCACTCAACAATGGGGATACGTTGTAAGAAATGCATCATTAGGTGATTCTGTCATTATTTGAACATCACAGAGTGTAGTTACACAAACCTAGATGGTGTAGCCTACTACACAGTGAGGCTATATGGTATGGCCTATTGCTCCTAGGCTACAAACCTGTATGGCATGTCGCTGTGTTGAATATTGTAGGCAATTGTAACACACTGGTGAGTATTATGTATCTAAACATATCTAAACAGAAATGGTATAGTAAAAATACTTGTACAGAGGATGTTTTTAAATGGTACATCTGTATAAAGCAGCTCCATTATTATTTTATGGGACCACCATCATATATGCAGTCTCTTGTTGACCAAAACGTCATTATGTGGCCCATGTCTACATATGACATTCTAGAAAAGGCAAAACTGTAGAGATTGTGAAAAGATCATTGGTTGCCAGGGGTTTAAGGGAAGAGTGATGGATGAAAAAGTGGAGCACAGGGGAATTTTAGAGCAGTGAAACTACTCTGTATGATACAATAATGGTGGATATATGACATTATTCATTTGTCAAAACCCATGGGACACAAAGAGCTACACCTAATACAAACCATGAGTTTCAGTGAATAATAATGTATACATATTGGTGCATCATTGTAACAAATATACCACATTAATGCAAAATGTTAATAATAGGAAAAATAGGGGAACAGATGGGAAATCTGGGTTTGAGTTCAAGTGTTTTGTAAACCTAAAACCGCTCTAAATAATAAAACCTACTAATTTTTTTTTTTTTTTTTTTTTGAGACAGAGTCTTGCTCTGTCGCCCAGGTTGGAGTGCAGTGGCGCGATCTTGGCTCACTGCAACCCCTGTCTCCTGGGTTCAAATGATTCTCCTGCCTCAGCCTCCTGAGTAGCTGGGATTACAGGCACGTGTCACCACACCCGGCTAATTTTTGTATTTTTAGTAGAGACGGGGCTTCACCATTGGTCAAGCTGGTCTCAAACTCCTGACCTCGTTATCCAGCCGCCTCAGCCTCCCAAAAACCTACTAATTTTTAAAAATTGTTGAAAATGAGGCAACAGCATATTTTAGCTTTGTAGGTAATTAACAGAAACTAGTTTTTAGTGACTTGATTGTTTCAGCAAATTGGCTCTTGTCAACTGATTTTCAGCAATTTGGCCCATTCCTGCTTCCTACTGAAGTCGCACTGGCCTTTCTGTTCCTCTAACTGATCCTTTCCAGCCTCACCGTTATCTCTCCCCTTTCCCCAGCCATCCAGAAGGCTAGCTTGACCTTACCACATCTCAATTCAAATGTCATCTCCATAGAGAAGTCCTCTACGGTCCCTCTGTCCCTCATACACATCCAGTGCCTCTCCCTCCAATCACCTAATGTGGTAGGCAGATAGTGACACCCTCCCCCAAAGATGCCCAAATCCTAATCCCTGGAATTATTAGTAGTTAATTTGTTACTTTGTATAGTCTCACTCTGCTACCCAGGCTGGAGTGCAGTGATGTCATCACAGCTCACTGCAATCCTGACCTTCTTGGGCTCAAGTGATCCTCCCACTTCTGCCACCCAAGTAGCTGGGACGGCAGGCACATGCCACCATGCCCAGCTAATATTTTGTATTTTTTTGGTTGAGGTTTCATGATGTTGCCCAGGTTGGTCTCAAACTCCTAGGCTCAAGCGAGCTGCCTGCCTCGGCCTCCCAAAGTGCTAGGATTACAGGCATGAGCCACTGTGCCCAGCCAGTGCCAACATTTGTGATTGTTAAGTCTAATAATGCACACAGCCAAATCCTCTCCAAAATAACTCTAACAGCTTACCCGCAATGACTAAATGCTCATTTCCTGCACCTTCCCCCAGTGAAAGATACTGACACTTAATATACTTTTTAAAACTTGCTAAATTTAATAAGCAAAACTGTATAATTTGGATTTTTTTATTAGTAGTAAAGTATAAAAGTTCTCCATATTTTTACAGTTTACTTTTAGACTCTCATTTGTGTACTGGAAAAATCACTTTTAAAAGAGTATAAGGAAAATAAAGGTAGAGAAAGCAGGCAAACAAGCTTCTACTCCACGGGAAAACCGAGTATTTTTAGACTGTATCTTTCTTGTTTAGTAAGTACCTAACTGAACTGCAGGTGCATTTTCTCACTAGCACAGCTTCCATAGGAGCCCCAAGCACAAACTTGCTCTCTCCCTTCTCTCTATACAGCAGAGGTGGGCTCCCCACAGCTCCCACAGCCCTGCAGGGGCTGGGATGATGGGGAATCTGTGCTGGCTCTGCTTCTGTGTCCAGGTGGTCCCTTGGCAACATAGATCCCTTAGCTGGTCTGGGAGTCTGTAGGAATTCCCTTTGCAAAATGGATCACCACTTATGTTCTCCAACTCCCCTCTCCAGGCTTTCCCTGCCCACCCCAAATCCATGCTTCCCTCTGTTGTGCCCTGTGCTTCCTTGAAGTGCTCATTGGTCCAAAACGTCACCCTCCTCCAGGGCCCCTACTAGGATGAGGCACGGTCGTGCATGTGCAGGGTTCAATTCTGTCTTTCTTTACAATGTTGAGGGGCCAGGCATGGTGGCTCATGCCTGTAATCCCAGTGCTTTGGGAGGCCAAGGTGGGGGGATCGCTTGCGGCCAGGAGTTTGAGACCAGGAGTTTGAGACTAGTCTGGGCGACACAGCAAGACTCTGTCTCTACAAGAAATTTTTAAAATAGCAGAGCATGGTGGTGCACACCTGTGGTCCCAGCTACTCCGGGGGCTGAGGCAGGAGGCTCACTTGAGCCAAAGAGTTCAAAGCTGCAGTGAGGTATGGTTGCACCACTGCACTCCAGCCTGGGCAAAAGAGTGAGACCCTGTCTCTAAAGAAATAAAGTTTTGATATTTTGTTCCCGGAAGGGTTTTTCTCGTTAACTTTGATTTTTTAAAATATTACATTAAAGAATAATTTATCTTGGCCAGATGCAGTGGCTCACACCTGTAATCCCAGCACTTTGGGAGGCCGAGGTGGGCAGATCACTTGAGGTCAGGAGTTTGAGACCAGCCTGGCCAATGTGGCAAAATCCCATCTCTACTAAAAATACAAAAAAATTAGCTGGGTGCAGTGGTGGGTACCTGTAATCCCAGCTACTTGAGAGGCTGAGGCAGGAGAACTGCTTGAACCCAGGAGGCGGAGGTTGCAGTGAGCCGAGATCAGGGCATTGCACTCCAGCCTGGGCGACAGAACAAGACTCCATCTCAAAGGAAAAAAACTACTGAGGGATTTTTTGGCACCCCCTTAAATTTTATGTGCAAGGCAAGTGCCTCAGCCTAGCCCTGGCTCTGCCTGCCTCCCACACAGCAGAGACCCCTCCCTCCCTCCACAGGGGCCTCCCTCAGAGAAAAGATTGCTCGGTCACATGAAGGTGCACACGACTTAACCACCACCTTTCTTGGGAGACATTTAAAACTTTTTTTTCTTTTCTTTTTCTTTTTTTTTGAAACAGAGTTTCGCTCTTGTCACCCAGGCTGGAGTACAATGGCGCAGTCTCAGCTCACTGCAACCTCCACCTCCCAGGTTCAAGCGATTCTCCTGCCTCAGCCTCCCGAGTAGCTAAGATTACAGGCGAGCACCACCACGTCTGTCTAATTCTTTTGTATTTTTAGTAGAGATGGGATTTCGCCAAGTTGGCCAGGCTGGTCTCAAACTCCTGACCTCAGGTGATCCACCTGTCTCCATCTCCCAAAGCGCTGGGATTACAGGGGCGCCCCACTGTGCCTGCCCAAAACTATTTTTTCTTAATTTACAGAATATTTCGTTGTTCTATGATGAACACATTAGCAAAAAAGAAAAATTGAAAATCACCCATAGGCTGGGCGCAGTGGCTCACGCCTGTAATCCCAGCACTTTGGGAGGCCGAGGCAGGCGGATCACGAGGTCAGGAGATTGAGACCATCCTGGCTAACACGGTGAAACCCCGTCTCTACTAAAAAATACAAAAAATTAGCCAGGCGTGGTGGCGGGTGCCTGTAGTCCCAGCTACTCGGGAGGCCGAGGCAGGAGAATGGCGTGAACCTGGGAGGCGGAGCTTGCACTGAGCCGAGATCCCACTACTGCACTCCAGCCTGGGTGACAGAGTGAGACTCCGTCTCAAAAAAAAAAAAAAAAAAATCACCCATAATCTTAAAAACCAGGTGAAATTTCTACTTTTATGTTTTTAAAAAAATACAAAACTCTGGGTCAGAGGAAGGGATAGCTTGCTAACCTGCCATTCCTTAGCATGATAATAAGTACACTTCTTCAACATCTCATGTAGACAATTACACTTGCCTACCTGTATAGGCAAGATGGGAGACTCCTGGAAAAGACTCTGAAAAGATCCTCTATGAGTAATTTACCCCTGGAGGTTGGGATTTGAAGGCTAAGGAAGGGATTTTTATGGTTTTTTACTCCATATACATCTGTATTGTTTTGATATTTTACAATAAGCATGTGTTACATTACTAGTTTTTTTGTTTTTTGTTTTTTTGAGACAGAGTATCACTCTGTCGCCCAGGCTGGAGTGTAGTAGCACGATCTCAGCTCAGCGCAACCTCCACCTCCCGGGTTCAAGCAACTCTCCTGCATCGGGCTCCTGAGTAGCTGGGACTACAGGGGTGCGCCACCACACCCAGCTATTTTTTTTTGTATTTGTAGTAGAGACAGGGTTTCACCATGTTGGCCAGGCTGGTCTCGAACTCCTGACCTCGTGATCCACCTGCCTTGGCCTCCCAAAATGCTGGGATTACATGCATGAGTCACCGCACCTGGCCCTACATTCCTAGTTTTTTAAGGTACCAATAAAAATGAAAAATAAATAGCTCACGGAATCCATAGGCAGTTCTCTCTGCTTAAAGGCAGGGGTGCTGAGGAGAGGTCTCGCTGAAGATAATTGTCATTAGGCAGGTCCTGTCACCAGCGGGGTGGGACCCTCTGTGTCCTCAAGGGAATGGTTGTGGCCTTGCCACAGGCAGGTGGCCAGGACCCAGGACCCTGGACACTGCCTGGGAGGCTGGTCCACTTCCATCTGGGTTTGGGTACAAGTTGCAGGTTTGGTATTTTTTGTATTCTATGGTCTGAACAAGTATACTTGCTCTTCTTTTAATACTTTAGGGGGAAATCCTCTTAATTCTTTTTTTTTTTTTTTTTTTTTTTGTGAGATAGGGTCTCCCTCTGTCGCCCAGGCTGGAGTGCAATGGTGTGATCTCGGCTCACTGCAACCTCTGCCTCCCAGGTTCAAGTGATTCTCCTGCCTCAGACTCCTGAGTAGCAGGGATTACAGGCACGCACCACCATGCCCAGCTAATTTTCATATTTTTAATGGAGACAGGGTTTCAACATGATGGCCAGGCTGGTCTTTTTTTTTAATTTAAGACAGAGTTTCACTCTGTCACCCAGGCTGGATGGAGTGGCACGATTTCAGCTCACTGCAACCTCTGCCTTTCAGGGTCGAGTGATAATCCTGCCTCAGGCTATCAAGTAGCTGGGATTACAGGTGCCCGCTACCATGCCCAGCTAACTTTTGTATTTTTAGTAAACACATGGTTTCGCCTTGTTGGCCAAGCTGGTCTGGAACTCCTGACCTCAAGTGATCCGCCTGCCTCAGCTTCCCAAAGTGCTGGGATTACAGGCATGAGCCACTGCGCCTGGTCTTATTTCTTTATTTTAAAAGTTATACTTATTTTATTGTTGAAAAATTTTAAGTATAGATAAACAAAAAGAAAATAATATTTTTCAAATTGCCTAAAATTCCAGAGAAAACAATAGTTAATATTTGCTATGTAATCCTCATATATTTTCCTAGTGCCATATGACTGTCTTCATTTTTTGTTTAATAAAAATGAGGTCTAGGCTGGGCGTGGTGGCTCACACCTGCAATACCAGCACTTTGGGAGGCCAAGGCGGGTAGATCACCTGAGGTCAGGAGCTTGAGACAGCCTGACCAACATGGTGAAACCCCATCTCTACTAAAAATACAAAAAATATTACCCGGGCGTGGTGGCACATGCCTGTAATCCCAGCCACTAGGGAGGCTGAGGCAGAAGAATTGCTTGAACCGGGGAGGCAGAGGTTGCAGTGAGCTGAGATTGTACCATTGTACTCCAGACTGGGCAACAAGAGTGAAACTCTGTCTCAAAAATAAATACATAAAAAAAATTAAAATGAGGTCTTATTTTCCAAATTGTTTAGTAACTTTCTTTTAAACTTAATATTACAAGTGTCTTTCCTGGTGTTTGTTTTAAATCATCATTTAAATATCTTTATAATATTATTATATTTCAAATATCTTTCCTGGTGCTTGTTTTAAATCGTAATTTTTAGTGATTAGGGACTCTATTTCACTATGGTATTTCACTGCAATTCCTTAAATTTTTGAAAGTGATTTCCACTCATCATTTTCATTCATTATCTAAATTTTTAAAAATTAATTTAACTGCAAAGATACTATTCTGTGGATACACTAACACACTGCCCACAATTCCACCTCCTTAACACAACTATGACGTACTTTATCATTTGAAACACATTGTAGTCCTAAAATTGGGCTTGCCAGATATCATTATCCTCACTGCACAACAGGAAGCTCAAGTCCAGAGTGGTTAGCTGGGTGGCATTGGACAAGTCACTCATTTAGTCTGAGTACAATAGCGTGTAGACCCCAAATGACTCCTAATAAGGGTAGGAGGGCTGTGGCTGCCATTGGCTGGTGGCCCTGCCCTCTCCATTTTCTGTTCTCTCAGAATCAATCACAATTCCCTCTAAATGGCTGCAGTCTTTGTACACTCAAACTTTACATGGCGGGGGAGGATGCTGGTCTTTCCAGGCTTCCAGCTTCCCCATGTGAAGCTCCGCCCGGAGGACTAATTTCTTTGCCCTCTGAGAGCAGACAGGCTTCTATAATAACTTGCTGAGCCCTTTGGCCTTGGGCCTTTCCGCTTAGTTTCTGCAGGGAAGGGCCATGTGCTCACAGGCAGGTGCCTTGTACTCTATAGTACTCTATCCTTGACATCAATATTACGTTACTAATTGACAATGACATGTATAAAACAGCAGAGATGAAATGGTCAGTGGTTGGCAGATAAAAGGGAATGCACCAATAGATGCACATTAATAAAAAATCATACACGAGGCTGGGTGTGGTAGCTCACACCTATAATCCCGACAGTGTGGGAGGCCGAGGTGGGCAGATCACTTGAGGTCAGGAGTTCAAGACCAACCTGGCCAACATGGTGATATCCCATCTCTACTAAAAATACAAAAATTAGCTAGGCATGGTGGTGCATGCCTGTAATCCCAGCTACTCAGGAGGCTGAGGCAGGAGAATCGTTTGAACCTGGGATGCAGAGGTTGCACTGAGCCAAGATCGCACCACTGCACTCCAGCCTGGTCAACGGAGCAAGACTCCATTTCACCAACAACAACAAAAAAATCATACATGAAGTTCATGAGCAAAATGAGGCTGCTTTGCACTGAGAAACAATAGCTGTAAGTCAAGGGAAGCAGATGAGATGGAGATTCGGAGGACCTGGCAGGAGCATCAAGGTCCCTTATCCACAAACTTCCTGCCCATGCTGCCGGGGAAAAGTCATACCAGTCTGTGTCAGCCAGGGAGAGGCCTGCCTGCCAAGACAGTGGCCCTGGGCTGTGGCTGGTCACAGTAAAGGTCAACCACTCTTATGGGCAGGAATTAGACAAGAACGCTGATTAAATAGTTAGGCCATAACATAGGACAGGTAGATGAGGAAACCTGAGCTTGGGACAGACAGCCCACAGGACAAATCAACAGTGCCCAGATCTGGCCATCTGTGGAAGCGCTGACAAAGGCCTGAATCAATACTTTTTATTCCTGAGAGCTTAGGTCTTTTTGAACCCCTAGTCCAGTCCTTGTAGGGCAGGATCTGGATCTCCTGGGACAGAGAAAACAATATCTGTATTTGATATTAAGGGCTCAGAGCAGATTCCAAGAGGTGGGGCCACCAAGGTTGGGAGCAGTGAAGGGACTTAGATGCCCATATTTCTAGGGTTTTCGAATATTTGTGGCCACTTATGAAACTATCACTTCCAACAGCTATTCTTTCAATAGTAAAGTTCAAATAGAAGCAGAGACCAAGCACTATAGGGCAAGTGTAAAGAGGACACACCATGCAGACTGCTTTCTCTGGTAGTTCAGCTTGCATGCCTCACTCAGCAAAACTAAGCTCAGAAGTTAGTTAGGCTCCTGCCCGTTAGAAGGCATGTGCTTCAGAGAGGGATGGGGTCTCAGTCTCCCTACCCTGAACAGCTTATTCAAGTCTTCCTTCCAGCCTTCCAGCCTTGTGCCACACCATCCCCTCCCTGAGAGGTATTCTGAAAACAAAGATTTCCCCATCTTGTTGCATGCCTGGTGCCATTTTAGCACTTTTCAAGGACTGGTACCCTATCGCACCCACCCAGCCAGACTTGTCCCAGAATCTTGCCTTGGCATGCCGGGCGTGGTGGCTCATGCCTGTAATCCCAGCACTTTAGGAGGCCGAGGTGGGTGGATCATGTGAGGTCAGGAGTTCAAGATCAGCCTGGCCAACATGGTGAAACCCCATCTCTACTAAAAAGAAAAAGAAAAAGAATCTCGCCCTGGTAAACCCCTTTTTTTTTTTTTTTTTTTTTTTTTGAGACGGAGTCTTGCTCTGTCACCCAGGCTGGAGTGCAGTGGTGCAGTCTCGGCTCACTGAAACCTCTGCCTCCCAGGTTCAAGCAGTTCTCCTCCTGAGTAGCTGGGACTACAGGCACATGCCACCACATCCGGCTAATTTTTTTGTACTTTTAGTAGAGACGGGGTTTCACCGTGTTAGCCAGGATGGTCTCAATCTCCTGACCTCATGATCCACGCGCCTCGGCCTCCCAAAGTGCTGGGATTACAGGCAGGAGCCACCGCCCAGGCAGGTAAACCACTCTTTTTAGCCTGAAGGAGAGTAGGTCAGTCTGTTTCCCATTAGTGTCCTACATCTTTGTTTGCTTCCTTAAGAAGAATGTAGGACCCTGAGGGCAGGAATCCACCTTGTCCTCATTTTGCAGGTCCACACAGGTCTCTGACTTCTGCAAATGTCAGAATACATAAGCACTCATACTCAAAAGACAGTATTTTTAGTGAGACAGAGTCTCGCTCTGTCATCCAGGTTGCAGTGCAGTGAGGCAATCACGGCTCACTGCAGCTTCAACCGCATGGACTCAAGTGATCCTTCTGCCTCAGCCTCCCGATTATCTGGGACTGCAGGTACTGGCCACCATGCCTTGCTAATTTTAAAATTTTTTTTGTAGAGACAGGGTCTCACTGTGTTGCCCAGGCTGGTCTTGAACCCCTGGACTCAAGCAATTCTCCCACCTCAGCCTCCCAAAGTACTAGGATTATAGGCATGAGCCACAGCGCTCAATCAAAAGACACATACTGAGTAAAACTTGGACCACAGAAAACCCTGATGTGTAATAGAAGAAATCACAAAACATTAGATTAATAAACTTGACTGTATAAAGTGTTTTCAAAATCCATATACATATATCATTTTATAGATGAAGAGGCAAAGCTGAGGAAAGCTGAATAATTTGAACAGGGGCACACACATTCTTCGGCCTGAAAGGAGCCAAACTGGGAATCAAACCCGGGAATGTCCAGTGCAAAAGCTTGAGGGCCTGAGGACTGCCTCTCACTGTGTCATGCCTATGCTGGATGTTAGAACATGTGAATTACACACACACACACACACACGTGTATATATACAAGAATATATATTTTAAAATATGCATATAAATTTACAAGCAAAGCATGAGGAAGAAAACAAAACCATTTGTAAAAGAGGAATTACAAGAAAATAACCAAATGTGCACTCTCCCTGGTGATAAAAACGCAAATGAAAGTTGAATAAGGCACCAAGTTTTGCTTATTAAATGAGCAGAAAAAAAGACAATAGCTATGATTGACAGAGTGAAACTAGCATCCTCACATACTATTGGGAACACTGAGAATATGCCCACTCTTTAGGAAATCATCCTGGTTCTACACATCAAAAGTTTTTCAGTGTCCTCCTGTTAGTTAATGGTTTTTTCAGTCATTCAGTAGGTATTACTGAGAATCTGTCATGTGCCAGGCATTGAACCAGATACCACTGGAGTAAGCAGACAGGAGTGTGGGTCCTCACCCCAAGGGCAGCCATGCCAGCCCTGGAATGACCAATTAGGGGCTTTTAGATCTATCTAAAGGGCTTTTAGGGCTCTCTCATCTCAATTAGATGAGAGAGAAATAAACCTCTTCCTTGTCTAGGCCACTGTTGTTTTGGGGTTTTCTATTACTTGCAGCCAAACTGAATCCTGTTTATACAGAAGGTAAGTGAGTTTCACCAGCTGCTCTGGTTACTTTTTTCTTTTCTTTGTTTTCTTCTATCTTCTTTTTTTTTTTTTTTTTTTTGAGACAGAGTCTCATTCTGTTGCCCAGGCTGGAGTGCAGCGGAGTGACCTCGGCTCACTGCACCCGCCCCCTCCCAAGTTCAAGCTATTCTCCTGCCTCAGCCTCCCGAGTAGCTGGGACTACAGGCACCCACCACAACACCTGGCTAATTTTAGTATTTTTTTTTTTTAGTAAAGATGGGGTTTCACCATGTTGGCCAGCCTGGTCTCCAACTCCTGACCTCAGGTGATTCACCCACCTGGGCCTCCCAAAGTGCTGGGATTACAGGCGTGAGCCACCACGCCCAGCCCTGCTGTCTGGTTTCTTAATGGAGTAGAGTAGAGGCAAGATCACCAAAACACAGTGAGAATGTGGGAGGGATGTGGAGGTTTGAGTGGAAAAGGCATGAAATTATCACTGCAGAAAGGGAAAGAGTGACTTATTAGAGAAACATAGTAAAATGGCTGGGCAATGATGAGTTCTGTCTTGAGTTTCCAGAAATAGATACTTAAAGAATCCAAATTTTAAATACCTTACATGAATGGCATGCACCACATTCTTTATTATAGAAAACACTGGGCTGGGTGCGGCGGCTTATGCCTGTAATCCCAGCACTTTGGGAGGCTGAGGCAGGCAGATCACCTGAGGTCGGGAGTTCAAGACCAGCCTGACCAACATGGAAAAACCCCATCTCTACTAAAAATACAAAATTAGCCAGGCATGTTGGCATATGCCTGTAATTCCAGCTACTTGGGAGGCTGAGGCAGGAGAATCGCTTGAACCCAGGAGGCAGAGGTTACAGTCAGCCGAGGTCGTGCCACTGCACTTTAGCCTGGGCAACAAGAACGAAACTCTGTCTCAAAAAAAAAAGAAAAGAAAAGAAAACTCTGGAAATTACATAAATGCCAAACAATGACAGAATAGTTGTATCACTCACAAAACTTTTCTAAATAAGTGTTAGGAAAAGTAGATAGCAATAAATAAAATAAGTTATAATTTTTTTTTTTTGAGATGTAGTCTGGCTCTGTCGCCCAGGCTGGAGTGCAGTGGCGTGCTCTCAGCTCACTGCAACCTCCGCCTCCTGGGTTCAAACGATTCTCCTGTCTCAGCCTCCCAAGTAGCTGAGTACAAGTGCCCACCACCATGCCCGGCTAATTTTTGTTTTTGTTTGTTTGTTTGTTTTGAGATGGAGTCTCACTCTGTTGCCCAGGCTGGAGTATGGTGGCGCAATCTCGGCTCACTGCAACCTCCGCCTCCCGGGTTCAAGTGATTCTCCTGCCTCAGCCTCCCGAGTAGCTGGGACTACAGGCACCCACCACCACGCCCGTCTAATTTTTGTATTTTTAGTAGAGACAGGGTTTCACCATATCGGCCAGGCTGGTCTCGAACTCCAGACCTTGTGATGCACCTGCCTCAGCCTCTGAAAGTGCTGGGATTACAGGCGTGAGCCACCGCGCCCGGCCAATTTTTGTATTTTTTTAGTAGAGACGAGATTTCACCACGTTGGCCAGGCTGGTCTCAAACTCCTGATCTCAAGTGATCCACCCGCCTTGGCCTCCCAAAGTGCTGGGATTACAGGCATGAGCCACTGTGCCCAGCCAAAGTTACGATATTTTAATTAAAGCAGTAGAATACAAGATAGTACAGATACTGTAGGATTATAATTATGCATGGAGGAAAAAAGTTGGGAAAGAACCAAATCACTAATAATATATATTTTAATAACCTTAATTTTATGTTAATATTAAAAACTATTGGCCAGGTGCAGTAGCTCATGCCTGTAATCCCAGCACTTTGGGAGGCCAAGGCAGGCAGATTGCTTGAGCTCAGGAATTTGAGACCAGCCTAGGCAATATGGTGAAACAGCGTTTCTACAAAAAATACAAAAATTAACCAGGTGTGGTGGCATGTGCCTGTGGTTCCAGCTACTTGGGAGGATTGCTTGAGCCCAGGAATTTGAGGCTGAAGTGAGCCGTGATCACACCACCGCACTCTAGCCTGAGTGACAGAGCAAGACCCTGTCTCAAAAATAAATAATTACATTAAATTAAAACTATTGTTTTAAAATTTCATGTTGAGACTCATCCTCTTGAGTAGCTAATAATCTCTTAGAGGTGAGATGTTGTGTGTCTGTCTCTCTGTGAGCCCACAGCAGCTACCACAAGGCTGGCCACTCAGACTTCACATAGACATTTGCTGAGTTGAATTGCCTGAGATTACCTGGGGAATGGAGAAGAAGTTCCTCTCTTCAACAAGTGCTCCGTTGGTCACAAGGTCTCTCACCAGAAGGTGAGCCCCACGTGTGTGGGCTTTGTGCTGCACCCCTTCTTGAGTATAGGGCTTCTAAAGAAGCCAGAGCCCATCCTTAATGATATTCTCCTCATACAAGACCACCAGCCAGTCACAGCAGAACAGGTTCTTTAAAAGGGTGGAACAGGCCAGGCGCGGTGGCTCACGCCTGTAATTCCAGCACTTTGGGAGGCCCAGGCGGGCGGATCACCTGAGGTCAGGAGTTCCAGACCAGCCTGCCCAACATGGTGAAACCCCCATCTCTACTAAAAATACAAAAAATTAGCCAGGCGTGGTGGTGCATGCCTGTAATCCCAGCTACTCAGGACGCTGAGGCAGAAGAATCGCTTGAACCTGGGAGGCAGAGGTTGCAGTGAGCCAAGATCTCGCAACTGCACTCCAGCCTGGGCAACAAAAGTGAAATTCCATCTCAAAAAAAAAAAAAAAAGGTTTTTGACAATTATTTTAAAGCTAGCTCCCTCCGGCTGCTCTACGAAGAATGTATGGGAGAGCAGGTAATTGTTCATGACTCTATCTTCCCTTTTGCCACTAGGCAACAAAAAAGGAAACAGCCCTCCTGGTGTGTTTCTGGGGACCAGATTGTCAAATTAAATTTGACCTAAGCCGGGCGCAGTGGCTCACGCCTGTAATCCCAGCACTTTGGGAGGCCAAGGCGGGTGGATCACGAGGTCAGGAGATCGAGACCATCCTGGCTAACACGGTGAAACCCCATCTCTACTAAAAATACAAAAAAATTAGCCGGGCGTGGTGGCAGGCCCCTGTAGTCCCAGCTACTCGGGAGGCTGAGGCAGGAGAATGGTGTGAACCCAGGAGGCAGAGCTTGCAGTGACCCGAGATCGCACCACTGGACTCCAGCCTGGGCAACAGGGCGAGACTCTGTCTCAAAAAAAAAAAAAAAAAAATTTTGGCCTAAAGCTGCCTCCATAAATAGCAAGCCACAACCTAACTTAGTGTGTAAACAAACCGTAACCTAACTAAGAGTATATTCTTGTAACAAGTAGCTGGGTCTCTGCCAATCATAACAGGGGAGCTTTTAGCCAATCCCAGGCTGCAGACTGCCCAGTCAAGTCCAAATAAGGCAACCACCCAGCTGTAACCAATCAGGCTATTTCTGTATCACCTCTTTTTTCTGTAAGTATTGCCTGCCCACTTTTGCCTTGTGGAGCTCTCTGAACTTTTACTGGTTCAGGGTGCTGCCTGATTCATGAATAGTTTCTTTGCTCAGATAAACTCTGCTAAATTTAACTAGTCTGAAGTTTTTCTTTTCATAAAATCCGAGAGAGTATTTAAAACTTACAGCAACAATCTAAACATCGTACAAAATACACTATGGGGTCAGCATGGAGAGTCTGTGGTGTTAACCTGTATTCTTTCTTTATTTTTTTTTAAAGCAGCCTCCTATATTTATCTAGAGCACTGTACAGTCAGTTCTCCATATCTGCATCCATGGATTCAACCAACCACAGATGAAAAATATTCCAAAAATTAAAAAATAAAAATATACCAATTAAAAAATACAGTGTAAACAACTATTTACATAGCATTAACATTGTATTAGGTATTATAAGCAATCTGGAGAATACTTAAAGTATACAGGAAGATGTGTGTAGGTTATATGTAAATACTACACCATTTTATAGAAAGAATTTGAGGCCAGGCATAGTGGCTTACACCTCTTTTTCTGAGATGGAGTCTCGCTCTGTCACCCAGGCTGGAGTGCGGTGGCACTATCTCAGCTCACTGCAAGCTCCGCCTCCCAAGTTCACAGCATTCTCCTGCCTCAGCCTCCTGAGTAGCTGGGACTACAGGCGCCCGCCACCATGCCTGGCTAATTTTTTTGTATTTTTAGTAGAGACGGGGTTTCACTGTGTTAGCCAGGATGGTCTCAATCTCCTGACCTCATGATCCACCCGCCTCGGCCTCCCAAAGTGCTGGGATTACAGGTGTGAGCCACCACGCCCGGCTGGTTTACACCTCTTATCCCAGCACTTTGGGAGGCCAAGGTAAGAAGATCGCTTGAGGCCAGGAGTTTGAAACCAGCCTGGCCAACGTAGCAAGACCCAATCTCTATATTGAAAAAGAAAAAAGAAAAGAAAGGACTTGAATGTCCATGAATTTTGGTACCTGCGTGGGAGTCCTAGAACCAATCCCCTACAGATACCAAGAGATGACTGTATAGAGAAAAGCCATTGAGCAAAGCCAGATGCAACATCAGTTCAAACTCTGCTAAGGCTCCAGAATGACAAGATTCCAATCTGGTGAAAGGTTTGGATGACAGAGACAGCCCTGTGTTGACAGCAGGGCAATGAGCCAGTTCAGACAGCCCCAAGACTCGCCCTAGTCAATGCCAGGCAGAGAGAAGCCCTGCCCACTACAGGAACAGGGTTGCTGAAACAGCAACTAGGAAGTTGGTCTACACCAAGAACCTTGGAAATCAGGAAGGCCCATGAAAAATAAGTATCTACAGGAGGTTCAGGGACGATTTGGACCTCACACCCAAGTGAGAAGCCTGGAAATCCCCAGGGGTGAGAGAACACTGCTTTCATCTACCCCTTCCAGAACAGGTCCCACTGTCACCCGTGCACACCTGTATCTGAAGGACACTGGTGTCTGATCGTCCCAAAAACTGGAATTTCTTCTCATTGTGGCCTGGCTGTTTCCCTGGATCTTTGGAAACCACCGTCACTGTCTTATTCTGACAAGATACAATCAAAGTTAACCAAAAGAAATTATACAGCACTGCTTAACCAAAGTGCCACAAAAAAGGTATACACAGGGAAGGGTGGGAGAGAAACAACACACAGGTATGTACCAATAGCAGGCAAATTCATTTGGGGCTGATCCCAGTTTTATTCATTTATTTTAAAATGATTTTTAGAGACAGGGTCTCACTATGTTGCCCAGCCTCCTTAGTAGCTAAGACTACAGGCACACGCCAGCTCCAATCCCAGTTTTAAACACTGATTATTCCCTTTTGAAGCAGATTCATCGAAGGTTTCTTTAAATAAACATTTTCATGAAGCATTTAAATACATTCATTTATGAAGTGTATATTGACTCATACTTTTTCAGGAACATGTACAAACATGTTTGACCACAGTCCTCTCACCTTCCTTGGAATGTCCCTCTCTTGGGCCTGTGATAGCTCTTTCCTGGTTGTATCCCTTCATCTCTTCCTCTGTTTCTCTGTCCCCTTTCTCCTCCTCCATCAATAGAGGCATTCACTAAGAGTGCTTCTTTGTGGACTTCCGATCTCTTCATTCTTTCTCCTTGAATAACCATCACTCACTTCTTTTACTTGTCACCTCTGCTGCTGATAATAATAGCTGGCAACTATAGGTGCTCTCTGTGTGTCAGGCACTGTACTAAACTCTCAAGTTTAATCCTCCCAACAGTCCTAAGGAGTAGACACTGTTATTATCCCCATTTTTATGTATGGAAAAACTGAGGCTTGGGGGTGGAAGCAGGCTGCCCAGGGTCACCTAGCTAGTAAGGGGCAGAACTGGATTCAAGCCCGGGCAGCCCACCTCAGAGGCTTCATGCTGTTCGGTAAGCTCTCAAAACTGGACATCTTCCCAAGGGGCGGGGCCATCTCCACCAGCCCCTCAAACCCAGCATGTCACCCACCAGACATTAGAGAGTACTCACTGACATGTTTTTACTGGCTGTGAAGATATTAAAATACTGCAAACTCTGTGGCCTGGAACCCTGTCTTCACCCTGTCACCCTCTCCGCTAAGACCTCCCCATATCCAGCATCCCTGGCATGGGGCTGAGGGGTGGAGGCTGGTGGGGAGGGGCTTAGCACCCGCCTGGCCTTGGCCTTGCCAGTGCTACAAATATGGCTAAATACTGAGGATTGTGTTGTTTGGTTGGGTTTGTTTGTTTGTTTGTTTTTGAGACAAGGTTTCACTCTGTCGTCCAGGCTGGAGTGCAGTGATGTGATCATAGCTCACTGCAACCTCAAACTCCTGGCCTCAAGCAATCCTCTTGCCTCAGCCTCCCAAGTGTAACTATATCTACAGGCATGCACCACCATGCCCAGCTAATTTTTAAGATTTTTTTGTAGAGACAGAGTCTCGCTATGTTGCCCAGGGTGGTCTCAAACTCCTGGCCTCAAGCAATCCTCCTACCTCGGCCTCCCAAAGTGCTGGGATTACAAGCATGAGCCATTGTGCCTGAACGAAATACTGTCAGTATCATGTCTGCCTCCTTTTCCTTATGTCTCCACGAACCAGTTCCTCTGCTGACTTCCTTATTTCTGGGGCCCACATCTCATTCTCCAGTTTGTATTATACAGAGCCTTTTTCCCACAGTGCCTGCCATGGGATCCCACAGTCCTCCATTCTACCTGAAAAACTCGCAGGCCTCTCGTGAGAGCCAGCTGTGGTGCCCTTGGTTCCTCTGTGAGGCTGCCACCACCCTGCACTCTAAGGTGAGTAGTGCCCCAGAAGGACCTCACAAACTCCAGTGAAGGGACTCACAGGCACAGTCTAAACTGTGTCCCTGAGGTCCCCAGCCAGGTTTCTCTACCCTGCAGCCCACGTGGGGTAGAGGGACCATCTAGGCAGCTGTGAAGCTACCTGGGTGGGGGGTGGGGGGAGGCAAGCAGGAGCCCCAGTAAGAAGTCAGGGCCCCTTGGCAGCTGCGGTCAACTTTGAGGTGTGCGGCCTCCTGCTCCTGTCTTAAAGGGATGAGGACAGCTCCTCTGAATGAGGGGGCATGGACCTTGAGGGGCACCTGGGGAGTGAGAGGACAGAGGGAAGAGGACTGGACAGAGGAGGGGGACAGGCAGAACTGCTCCCTCCAGGCTAGGCTGGCCCTACCGGGCTGGGGTACCCCCTCCAGCTTATAGGGTCTCCCACACCATCAGCCCCGCTGTGGGGCCTGGACGGAAGGGCTCGGGCAATGGCCTGGGGAGGGGGCTCGGGAAACAAGGCTGTCGAACAGGGAAAGCTCCAGCAAAGGGAAGCCCTCTATGCTGTACGTTTCCTGGAAAGGATGATCCCGGGGGGCAGCTGCTGCTGTCAACCAGGTAAAGCTCACAAGCTCCCACACCAGATTCCCCCAGATCCTCTCACGGCTCAGCTCCAGGGACCGGCAGAGACTCTCCCCGGACCGGTCTCCCCTCCCTAAAGGTCTCTGCTTCGCCTGTGAGAGGAGGGGTTGATGTCCTGACTCTAAGGTGTCTCGGCTCTCTGCATCCTCAGGAGCACGCGCTGCTGGGGGCGCGGGCGGCAGAGGGTGGGCCCTGGAGTCCGAGCCCCCGGGACTCGCGGGCTCGCGTGGGGTAGCGGGTCGGGACAGAGAGGGAACAGCAGCCCGGCGTCCGCTCCAGGTCTGCCCCTCGAGCAGTGGGGCTGGGGACCCTATCCTGTCACGCGCGAGCTCCGCCGAGCCCCCGGGCGCGCGGTCACCGAGTGGCGCCGGAGCCGGGGCGCCCTCCACGCCCGCCGCGCTGGCCTCCCGCCCCGGCCGGGTCCCGAGCCCCGCGATCCGCTGTCGGCCCCACGACTTACCCAAAAGTTTCCCTTGAACAGTGAGCGCGTCATCGCAGCGCGAGTGGGGGCGCGGAGGAGAGCCGGGCCGCAGGTGGCACAGAGCGGGGAGGCCTGACTGCCACTGCCCGCGGCCCCGCAGCCTCAACTTCTGCGTTCCACACTCGTGCAGGGAAGCCGCCCCCGGGTCCTAAACCACTCCCGATTGCGACGGCCGTCGTCGGCGCTCCGCGCTCCCCGCGCGGGACCTGGGCGGGACCCGCGGCGCTCACCGGGTCAGGGGCTGCAGCCCGCACCCGGACCCAGGCCCATTTAAAGCCTCACAGCGTCAGGCCACGATCAATATATTAGCCCGAAACTAGCTGCCTCCTTCTGGAAGCCTTTGGGGATTGGAAATAACTGGTCCTGGCTTGGGTTCCTGCCCACAAGGCCCCCTGGACCGAATGAAATCCAGGCTTTGCGGGGTGATAGAAGGGATCTGATCAGATGGTCGCAAGGACCGGGTTTAAGCTACAGAGGGCCTGGAGGCCGACAACGCCCGCAGACGCCTTGGCGTCAAGGCGGACCCCACCGGCACCTGCTGCATATCAGGCCCTGGGGCACGTTTCATTTTTTATTTTACTTTTTGTTGTTGCGGGTGTTTTTAATGAATGGGGTCACGTTTTAGTCTAAAATGTCATGGAGAGGTCATCTCTGCTGTTTCCCCTTGACTAGTCACTTGGTGGTGTCCTAACAGGGCTTCCAGGAGCTCAGCCGCTCTCTGACTCCCTTTCCATTCTCAGAAGGCAAGACCCTTCCCTGCCCATTCCACCCCAGCAAGAGGGGCCCAAGATTCCTTCTTCTCCCTCCACTCTTCCACCCTCACAAATAAAACCCCAGGGCAAGTCAGACCCCTCTCTGCATTGTATTAGATTGGTACAAAAGTAATTGCGGTTTTTGCCATTACTTTTAATAGTAATGCAGGGCTTATGACAAAGTACTGCCTGGTGCGACAGGCCCCAAGCCCAACCTGAGGCCCAGAGGGGTTGAATGGCTTGCCCAAGATCACAGTTTATTTAAGGGATGAAGAGCTCAAGGTTAGAGCTCTGCCCTTCTAAACAGAGGCAAAGACAGACATCCTTCCTGGGGCAGATCCATCCTGGGCAGAGGAATAGGTGCTCAAAGGGGGGAGAATAAAAGTCAAGGTTGCCAAGACTGGCACCAGCCCAGCCTGGAGAAGCAAGCATTCACCCCAGAGCAGGTTCTAGCTACACACAGACACAGTGAAAGGGCAATTGCTAGAGTTATGTGAAGCACCTGGAACAAGTTCTGCTCCATAATACTGCCACCAGCCCCACTCAGATGAACTCCCAACCAATGAAGACATCCACAACTGCAAAGACGGAGAAGTGGCCTCCAGCCACCAAACATCTCCAAGGGATACATCCATTTACCTACTTGCTCATATCCTTTGAAAGCAGTGAGGTTAGAAGGAAGGCACAGAAGCCTGGCAGAACCATCAAGGGGCAGCAGAGGACGTGGTAGGCACTAGGAAACTAGGCTTAACTGCAGGGGGTAAGAAATGGCACTAACTGGGGACATAGAAGTGGGAGAGCTGAAGACACCACTAAGGTTTTTCCTGGAAGTTTTAAATATTCTGGAAAAGTAGTTTAGATACAATTCTAATTGTCACATTTTAATTTTTAATACATGTATAATTTTATTAGAACGTTTCACAAGCTCTCACAGTACGTTGTACTTGATTTTCGCGACTCAGACCCTAAGCTCCCTGAATTTTAACCCTCTTCCGCCATCTGGTGACAAAGTTTTTAATTGCAAATGGTCATCCACGCTGCTGGAAAACATTCTTCGTTCCTCAAACAGTTAAGTTCATCTCTGGGGCAGGTATTGTGAGTAAAAAAACAAGCAAAGTGTGTGCTATATCCAAGGGATATATTTAGGATATTTTACTAACTTCTATGGTTTGAATGTTGCCCCCTCCAAGAATTCTTGTTGAAACTTAATCTGAAATGAGACAGTATTGAGAGAGGTAGGGTCTTTAAGAGGTGATTGGGTCACGAGGGCCACTAGTCCCATTCATGGATTAATGGGTTAGTAGATTAATGAGTTATCAGGAGATGAAACTGATGGCTTTATACTTTATAAGAAGAGGAAGAGATGGCTGGGCACAGTGGCTCATGCCTGTAATCCCAGGACTTTGGGAGGCCAAGGCAGGTGGATCACCTGAGGTCAGGAGTTCAAGACCAGGCAGACCAACATGATGTAACCCCATCTCTATTAAAAATACAAAATTAGCCAGGTGTGGTGGCATACGCCTGTAGTCCCAGCTACTTGGGAGGCTGAGACAGGAGAATTGCTTGAACCCAGGAGGCATAGGCTGCAGTGAGCCGAGACCGCGCTACTGCACTCCAGCCTGGGTGAGACAGAGTGAGACACCATCTCAGAAAAAAAAAAAAAAAAAAGAAGAAGAAAAGAAGAGGAAGAGAGGCCTGAGATAGCACGATCAACCTCCTTGCCATGTTACGCCCCATGCCACAGAGTCCCTACCAGCAAGAAGGCTGGCAGAAATGCCCCTCAACCTTGGACTTTTCAGCCTTCATAACTGTGAGAAATAAATTATTTTCCTTTATAAACTACCCAATGTCAGATACTCTGTTATAAGCAACAGAAAACATACTAAGACACTAACAAAATTAAACAATATTATTATAGCAATTATGAAATAATGAAATTAATATATTTAAGACAAATAATACATTTAAGACAATCACTGTGAATATTTTGGCATAATCTCTTTCAACAATATATATTTGCAAGAATAAGTTCTTATTGCACATAAAATTTTGAGTCTTGCTTTTTTAACTTAGCATTTCATAAGTATTTTCTAAAATCACTAAATGTATTTTTTCTAACAAAAAGTTAGATAGAATACAGGGCTGGCCACTTTATAAGCAGACAATCTTGCACATAAAAATTGAAAATCTCTGTGAAGGGCTGGGCAGGGTGGCTCACACCTGTAATCCCAGCACTTTGGGAGGCTGAGGCAGGCAGATCACTTGAGGTCAGGAGTTCGAGACCAGCCTGGCCAACGTGGTGAAACCCTGTCTCTACTAAAAATACAAAAATTAGCCGGGCGGAGGTGGCTCAGTGCCTGTAATCCCACCTACTCGGGAGGCTGAGCCAGGAGAATCGCTTGAGCCTGGGAGGTGGAGGTTACAGTGAGCCGAGTTTGCATCACTGCACTCTAGCCTGGGCGACAGAGTGAGACTCCATCTCAAAATAAAATAAAATAAAAATATCTGTGAAGAGAAATTTGGCCATGTGATCAAAATGTAAAATGCCCCTATCTTTTGACCCAATAAGTCCATGTCAAAAAACTTACCCTTCAAATATATTCTCACATATGCAAAGTAAAATATGATACAGTCGTTCATAGCAGTGTGGTTATTTTGGCAAAAGACTTGAAATAATTAATGTCCATCCACGGAGTACTAGTTCAATATATTGTCATATATCGATCCAATGAAATCATATTCAAGCATAAAAAATGAGGAAACTCTTTGCGTATTGATATGGAACAATCATCAGATATATTAATAAGTGAAAAACAAAAGGCAAAACAAGCTGTCACTAGAGTGAGAAGAAAAAAGAACACACACACACTTTTTTTTTTTTGAGACGGAGACTTGCTCTGTCGCCCAGGCTGGAGTGCAGTGGTGCCATCTGGGCCCACTGCAAGCTCCGCCTCCCAGGTTCATGCCATTCTCCTGCCTCAGCCTCCCAAGTAGCTGGGACTACAGGCGCCCGGCCACCACGCCCGGCTAATTTTTTATTTTTAGTAGAGACGGGGTTTCACCGTGTTAGCCAAGATGGTCTCTATCTCCTGACCTCATGATCCGCCCGCCTGGGCCTCCCAAAGTGCTGGGATTACAGGCATGAGCCACCGGCCCGGTCCACATACACACTTTCAATGGTCCCCTCTCAAGTGGGGATCTGGGGCCTGAGAGATAGGAGAGAGCAGAAGAGAGCCCTACTTTTCATCCCATGCCCTTCTGGACCTTAGAATTTATACTCTGTGAGTTTATTATAAACCCAAAGAAAACTCATCAATATCATTTTTAATTTTTGCATAACTTCCCATCAAGTGGATATACCAATATGTACTTAGCATTTCCCTAATGCTTTTGGAAATATTACTGTGATAAATATCTTTTATATAAATCATTGTTAAAATTACTCATAGTGGAGGCCGGGTGCAGTGGCTCATGCTTGTAATCTCAGCACTTTGGGAGGCTGAGGTGGGTGGATCATTTGAGATCAGGAGTTCGAGACCAGCCTGGCCAACATGGTGAAACCCTGTCTCTACTAAAAATACAAAAATTAGCCAGGTATGGTGGTGGGCACCTGTAATCCTAGCTACTTGGGCGGCTGAGGCAGGAGAATCACTTGAACCTGGGAGGCGGAGGTTGCAGCGAGCTGAGATCACGCCACTGCACTCCAGCCTGGGCGATGGAGTGAGATTACATCTCAAAAAAAAAAAAATTACTCATAGTGGAATTACAGGTTAAAGAATATGAATATTTTTAAGGGTCTTGAAATATATTACCAAATAGTTTTCCACAAAAGTTGTATCAGTCTATACTCTCAGTAGTGTACAGCGGTGTCCCTGCCTTTTCAGAAACATTGGATAACATCATTCATAATCCTTGTTATATGATCATGGAAACGCTCTCATTATGCTTTAAATTTGCATGGTTTTAATCACTACTTGATCAGGTTTTTCATACGCATGTTTTTTCAGCCTATGCCATCTTTTGGGAATTGTCCTTGTCCTTTGCCCATTTATCTCTAGAAGTTTTGTTAGTTTTCTTTTTTTTTTCCTTTTTTAAAGCCAGTCAAATTTAGCAGTGGGGGACTGTACATCAACTTTAGTGACACTAATGTTAGTAAGTTCTGATAATCCACTACCACTGGACCAGCCAAAAGTCTTGTTGCCTTTTTTTTCTTTAAACCAATTTGCCATTTTTGTTGCAAACATGTCTTGCTCTGTATTTCACAGCCTAGCACGCTACCTAGCACATCATAGGTGCTCAATAAACATTGATTTAACTGAATTAAATTAATTTGTATTTAATTAGATTTTTGGGGGCCCTGTTCTCATGTTTACACAACCCTATGTATTGACGTCCTCTGTCATTTTTTCCATTGCTTGTTTTGCTGAAAATCCCTTTCCCCATCCAGGATCAGTGCAACACAGATGTGACTTGGAAGAACCTTGGAGCAGTCAGACCTATCTTGTAGTTACAAGGACTTGCTGACTTCAAAAAGTAAGAAATCATCCCACCCAACCTGTACTCATTACCTATTGCTGCAAAATACATTACTTCAAAAATTGCAGCTTAAAACAAGAAATATTTATTATCGCCCACAGTTTCTCAGGGCTAGGGATTTTAGAATTGTGTGAGTCTGGCTCAGGGCAACTCATGAAGTGGTAGGCAGGCTGTCGGTGGCACTGCAGTAGGCCTGAGCCCCACCAGAAACTGGAGAATCTGCTTCGAGCTAACTCCTGTGGTTGTCTCCAGCTGCTTGCTGGCTGTTTGCCTGAGGTAAACGTCATAGTGGCATGGGCTTTGTCATAAAGCTGTTCACAACATGGCAACCTGCCTTCCCCAGAGCAAGGGATCTGAGAGAGAAAGAAACTCAGACACAGGCCATATTATTTTTATAACCTAATCTCGGAGCCCTATTTAGGGCCATGTCACCAACAAGTGGCAGGAGTTCCTACCTAACCCAGACCCCAACCCTGGGTCTGAATGGAGATTCCCATGCAACTCAGATCTGTGAGGCACTGCTTTGTCTCCTCTCTGCCCATCAATGGTCACCCACGCTCAACATTAACACTGCTAGCTGGAGTCTAGGTTTTGCTTTGGGGAGGAACCCATACTCTTGTCAGAATGCCCTGGTACAGTGAACTAGCCATGCCACTTAGAAATTCCATAGCAGGCCGGGCACAGTGGCCTACGCCTGTAATCCCAGCACTTTGGGAGGCCGAGGCGGGCAGATCACCTGAGGTCGGGAGTTTGAGACCAGCCTGACAAACATGAGGAAACTCAGTCTCTACCAAAAACACAATTAGCCGGGTGTGGTGGCGCATGCCTGTCATCCCAGCTACTCGGGAGGCTGAGGGAGGAGAATTGCTTGAACCTGGGAGCTGGAGGTTGCAGTGAGCCGAGATCATGCCACTGCACTCCAGCCTGGGCAACAAAAGCGAAACTCCATCTGAAAAAATAAATAAACAAACAAACAACACAGGAAGCACTGACAAATAAGGAATGATGTTTGACCTTGAGTTACATTTTTCTTTTTTTTTTTTTTTCTAAGACGGAGTCTCACTTTGTCACCTAGGCTGAAGTGCAGTGGCATGATCTTGGCTCACTGTAATCTCTGCCTCCCAGATTCAAGCAATTCTCCCGCCTCAGCCTCCCAAGTAGCTAGGACTACAGGTGCATGCCACCATGCCTGGCTAATTTTTGTATTTTTAGTAGAGACAGGGTTTCGCCATGTTGGCCAGGTGGTCTCCTTGAGTTACATTTTTATAGATATGTTATACATATTCCAAAATTATTTTAGATTCCTAAAATTCTGATATGTCTTGGTATGTTATCATGTAATTATGGTAATTATATCAAATTATTGTAGGCAAAGAAATAACCAAATTTGTCAACTGTGTCTTTAACCATGACCATTTCAAGTCATTTCCAAAGTGCTTAGATCCAACACATTTTCTAAAAGCTCTTTGCAAGCAAGTAAAATCCTCAAGTGTGTCTTCAAAGAGATTCATGAAAAGGATGGAATGGACCCTGACAAGCACTCTTGAATAAAGGCTTCCAGTAACTTTAGGATCATATTTGGACTGGATAAGAAGTCTCAGAACTCTAATGAAGAGACTGCCTGGTTTATGAAACTGGTAATACAAACAGGATAAAAATTAATTGAATATCAAGAAAATAATTTGCCATATTTTCATGCCGAGTAAGCCAGAACTGAAATTGTTTATATATGCAATTTGAATGAACACTTGTGGTCCAAGTCATATTACCTGTGAAAGCCGATTTAATAAATAGTGCTATGCACCTGAATTAGAGAAACAAAATTGGTAGTGAGGAGGATACAGGCCAGGTATGTCTCATGCCTGTAATTCTAGTGCTTTGGGAGGTCAAGGTGGGAGGATCACTGAAGGCCAGGCAGGGCAACAGAGACCCCAGTTGTACAAAATATTTTTAAATTTTTTAAAAAAGGATATAAATCCAGTGTTAAGCATGGACTCATGGCGAGCCTAGATGGCCACTGGTCTTCCCTGAGTCCTTAAAGCTTCCATTATTAAAAGCTCTACAATCTATGGATCATCATGGAAGGGCTAAAATAATCCAAATAATGAGTGTTTGTGTAGCGACTGTCCTAAATTGCTAAAATGGTTTATGACCAATATTTGGTTTGTCACATCCATCCCATAAAGTAAGTCAAAAGTCCGGCAGCCTTATAACTCTTGCCAAAGGCCAATTCCTCCATAAATTCTTTCCTAGTTCTACCATTAAACATAGATCTTTTAATCCAAATGGCACTTTGTAGTGGTTAGTTACTCCATCTTACTTGTATTTCTATGTAGTAATTATGCAGTATTTACAAGCCATGATGAATTGGTCTTTTGTTCTCCCTCCTCCTCCTTACTCCTAGGTTAGGTAAGTTACTGATGGAGTCCTTTTGTGTCTTACTCAACTTTGAATCCTTTTTAAGTGTTCATCTCATAGGTAATGCTCAATTAATAACTGAACTAAGTACTACTTCAGATATGCTTATCTTAATATTTTTGCAATCATAGATTATAGAGCTGAAATGCTAAGAGACTTTCAGGAGAGCAAAAAAAGCAAGATCTTATAGTTAACAAATAGTTTTTAAAATACAAGTCTGAAAGCCATAAAACTTCACATTTCAAAGGTCAAGTGCCTTCTCAAATGTTCACCACCCCCAGTGATAAGATAAATGCACACAAACACAATTTTATGACAGCCATTTGGTTGCCATACAGAAGGGCCACTTGGGCAGTATATTTAGGCCTGCCTGGTAAAAACTGCCAGGTGCCTATGAGGTCTCCTATGTCATTAGTCTCTAAGTACTTAGTAAAAAGCAGTATTTGAATCTCATGGTTCATTGCTGTAACAGAAAGGGCTGGACTCTATAGCTCAGCAAAGACACCAGGGAAAGGACTATACAGTTTTAGGGGAGATCTTGAAGTCTTCTAGCACAACTTTTTTTAAGAGTCAGGATCTCACTCTGTCACCTAGGCTGGAGTGCAGTGGCGTGATCATAGCTGACTGCAGCCTGTTTCAAACTCCTGGGCTCAAGTGATCCTCCCAAAGTGCTGAGATTACAGGCGTAAGCCACTGTGCCTGGGGTATCATATTCTTTAAAAATATCACAGCGGGGCCAGGCGCAGTGGCTCACGCCTGTAATCCCAGCACTTTGGGAGGTCAAGGCGGGTGGATCGTCTAAGGTCAGGAGTTCGAAACGAGCCTGGCCAACATGGTGAAACCCCGTCTCTACTAAAAACACAAAAATTAGCCAGGCATGGTGGTGCACACCTATAATCGGAGCTACTCAGGAGGCTGAGGTAGGAGAATCGCTTGAACCCAGGAGGCGGAGGTTGTAGTGAGCCGAGATTGCGCCATTGCACTCCAGCCTGGGCAACAAAAACGAAACTCCATCTCAAAAAAAAAAAAAAAAAATCACATCAGACCAGACCAGTAGTTAACATTTGGAATTTGATTTATAATGGACAAACATGGTTATCTTCATTTGAGAAGTTTATTGAGCATTTATGTGCCAGGAGTGGGCTACGAGATCCAGTCAACAAACAATACATAGTCCCAGTAATACATTAATTCCAATCCATTAGCCACTCAAAGTATTCTTCTCCAAAGTAGTAATCACCACTGACACTAGGTATAAATGCTCCAACAAGCCGGGCACAGTGGCTCACCCCTGTAATCCCAGCACTTTGGGAGGCCGGTGGACCACCTGAGGTCAGGAGTTTAAGACCAGCCTGACCAATATGGAGAAACCCCATCTCTACTAAAAATACAGAATTAGCCAGGCATGTTGGTGCATGCCTGTAATCCCAGCTACTCGGGAGCTTGAGGCAGGAGAATCGCTTGAACCCAGGAGGTGGTGGTTGTGGTGAGCCCAGATCGTGCCATTGCACTCCAGCCTGGGCAACGAGCGAAACTGTCTCAAAAAAAAAAAAAAAAAAAAAAACCACGAAATGTGCAGAACCTTCTAACTAAAAGTAACTTCCTTATTCCAGAAAAGGAAAATGAGATCCAGAAGTTATTTCTCAAGTAGCTAGAAAGCAAGAGTCAAGATCAGAAATGACCAATTGCTATCGAGTTTAGTGTTCCTCTAAGTACTGAAAAGCACTTATGAGTACCTTAAGAACTCTCCCTTTCCTACCAAAGATATTGCAGCCCACATATGTAATATATTTTGACTTACTGGAGGCAGACAGATGGATAAGAATGAAGTTGTGGTATAGCAAATCCCCATCAACAAAATAAAATGGCAAGGGAGGGGGAATCCTAGGAAAAATATTTTAGAACATGACCACGCACGACCCTTACAGACAAAAGCCTTTATAAATCAGTAAAAAAAAAAAAAAAAAAAAATGGCCAGGCATGGTGGCTCATACCTGTAATCCCAGCACTTTGGGAAGCCAAGGCAGGCGGATCACAAGGTCAGGAGTTCGAGACCAGCCTGGCCAATATGGTGAAACCTCGTCTCTACTAAAAATACAAAAATTAGCAGGGCATGGTGGTGGGTGCCTGTAGTTCCAGCTTCTCGGGAGGCTGAGGCAGGAGAATCGCTTGAACCTGGAGGCAGAGGTTGCAGTGAGCCGAGATCAGGTCACTGCACTCCAAACTGGACGACAGAGGCTCCATCTCAAATAAATAAATAAATAAGCAAGCAAGTAAAAAAAATGTAACACAGTAAGAATGAGCAAAGCCTATGAAAAATTAAAAGTAAATAAATAAATAAATCAGTAGGCTGGGCATGGTGGCTCACACCTGTAATCCCAGCACTTTGGGAGGCTGAGGCAGGCAGATCACGAGGTCAGGAGCTCAAGAGCAGCATGGCCAACATGGTGAAACCCCACCTCTACTAAAAATACAAAACGTTAGCCAGGTGTGGTGGCATGCACCTGTGGTCCCAGCTAATTGGGAGGCTAAGGCAAGAGAATCGCTTGAACCCGGGAAGTGCAAGTTGCAGTGAGCTGAGATCATGCCACTGCTCTCCAGCCTAGGTGACAGAGCAAGATTCTGTCTCAAAAAAATAAATATCAGTAAAAAAAATTTTAACGCAGTAAGAATGAGCAAAGGCTATGAAAAGCTAGTAACAGAGGAAATAAAGTAACTGTTAAAATATTAAAAGATGGCCGGGTGTAGTAGTTCACACCTGTAATCCCAGCACTTTGGGAGACCAAGGCAGGAGGATTACTTGAGCCCAGGAGTTCATCATCAGCCTGGACAACATGGCAAGACCCTCTCTCTACAAAAAGTAGGAAAACTGGCTGGGCGTGGTGGTATGTGCCTGTAACCCCAGCTACTCAGGAGGCTGAGGTGGGAGAATCAATTGAACCCAGGTGGCAGAAGCTGCAGTGAGCTGAGATCACACCACTGTACTCCAGCCTGGGTGAGAGAGTTGGAGACCCTGTCACAAAACAAACAAAAGAGATATTGACAAGTTTTCATAATCCTATGCATTCTATCTTCTCAGCTTTTGTTCCCAGCAATTTTTTCATTTCCCTGAGAATTTTAACTATCCTATTATTTTCCTGCCTACAGTACCTCTTTTTGCAGGTACAAACTCTGGGCAGAAAAGCCAGCTACACTCTTAAGTATTGTCAGCCTGCCACATATATCCAGTTTAGGAATTTCTCTTAAACACAAAGTACTCTGGAAACTTACAAAGGAGCAGCCGGGCGTGGTGGCTCACACCTGTAATCCCAACACTGTGGGAGGCCAAGGCAGGTGGATCACTTGAGCTCAGGAGTTCGAGACCGGCCTCGCCAACATGGTGAAACCCCGTCTCTACTAAAAATACTAAAAAACTAGCCAGGCATGGTGGTGGGCACCTGTAATCCCAGCTACTCGGGAGGCTGAGGGAAGAGAATTGTTTGAACCCGGGAGACGGAGGTTGCAGTGGGCCAACGGTGCCACTGCACTCCAGCATCAGTGACAGAGTGAGACTCCGTCTCAAAGAAAAAAAAAAAAAAAAAAACTTACAAAGAGCTCAGCCTTGAATTATCTAGCCCAGTTGACTGTACCACTATTCAAGTAAAATAGATCAAGAAGCATGCTTACCAATTTCTCAATTTGATCTTGGTTTTAAAGAATAACACAAATGACAAAACAACTATGCGTTATGGAACCTTTATTTTTCATGTGATTTCTGTACATAAGGAGTATGAGAGTAACCCTTTTACAAATGGAACTAATTTACTAGAACAATGACAAAACTGAAACTGGTATTTGATGTGAATCCACAGGAGTTTAAGCTTCAAATCCAGCCAAGAAGTTTGTTACAATCTCTTTCAGCTTTGCATCTGATTGTTCTGAGATCTTTCCATCAGCCCTATTTGGAAATAAAAGCAGGTCATTAAGTTCTGACCTGGAAAAAATTTTAATAACTAGCCTAACTACAGATTTGAAAATAATTTTAACTTCATATCTTAAACATAACTTTACAAAAAGATGCCAACAACTGCATTCATACCTGATAGTGCCCAACAAGGCTTGGTGCTGGCTGACGACATGAGACAAGAAAGCATTCTCAAACTTTGTAATCTTGCTGGGCTCCAGTTTATCAAGATACCCCCTTACACCCGCATAGATAACAGCCACTTGTTCTTCAATAGCCATGGGAGCTGAAAAGATACAAAAAGAATGCCAAGTGAGTTGCTCAAAGAAATGAATGCCATGTTACCAAGGTCAGGAAAACTTACTTTTTCTCCAATTCCTAACATGTCCCTGTAAATTATCTATTCTTCACAATCTCAGTGACCTAGAACTCCACTTACTAATCCTTCCTCCCTCCCCCAACAGAAAACAGTTATTTCTTATATTTTCAAGGCTTGAGGTATAATCTTTCGGTATAGTCCATAAGCACTGTTTATAATCTGACAGTGTTAATACTGTTTTGGGTATAAATATTTTGCTGAAATCACTTGACAAAATAAAAACATATTAACCTTCTTTTAAATCTGCCAAATTACACATTCATATAGCCAAGTAGGGGAGGGGAATCTAACAGGCCTTAATTCCTGAAAGGAAGACATTAAATATACTTAAGTTTTCCTGGTTGTGAAGCCCCTATCATTTACATTCAAATGATAATAAGAAATGTAGTTTGGGCCAGGCGCAGTAACTCACACCTGTAATCCCAGCACTTTGGTACTCTGAGGCGGGTGGATCACTTAAGGTCAGGGGTTTGAGACCAGCCTGGCCAAAATGGTAGAGGTTTTACTTTCTACTAAAAATATACTCCAGCCTGGGTGACAGAAGGAGACTCTGTATAAAAAAAAAAAGAAAGAAAGAAAAAAAAAAGAAAGGTAGTTTGGGGCCAGGCATAGTGGCTCATGCCTATAATACCAGCACTTTGAGAGGTGGGAAGATGCCATGAGGCCAGGAGGTCAAGACCAGCCTGGGCAATATAGTGAGACCTTGTCTCTACAAAATATAAAAAAATCAGCCAGGCATCGTAGTGCGTGCCCGTAGTCCTAGCTACTCAGGAAGCTAAGGATGCAGGACTGCTTGAGCCCAGAAGTTCAAGGCTGCAGTGAGCTATGATGGCACCACTGCACTCCAGCCTGGATGACACAGCAAGACACTGTCTCTCTTTAAAAAACAAAATACAGGGCCGGGCACAGTGGCTCATGCCTGTAATCCCAGCACTTTGGGAGGCTGAGGCAGGGTGGATTGCTTGAGGTCAGGAGTTCGAGACCAGCCTGGCCAACATGGTGAAACCCTGTCTCTACTAAAAATACAAAAATTAGCCGGGCGTGGTGGCTCACACCTGTAATCTGAGCTACTCAAGAGACTGAGGCAGAAGAATCGCGTGAATCCGGGAGGTGGAGGTTGCAGTGAGCCAAGGTCGCACCGTTGCACTTCAGCCTAAGCCACAAGAACAAAACTTCGTCTCAAAAAAAAAAAAAAATCAAAAATCAAAAAACAAATGTTACGATGCAGCCATAAAAAATGATGAGTTCATGTCCTTTGTAGGGACATAGATGAAATTGGAAATCATCATTCTCAGTAAACTGTCGCAAGGACAAAAAACCAAACACCGCATGTTCTCACTCATAGATGGGAATTGAACAATGAGAACACATGGACACAGGAAGGGGAACATCACACTCTGGGGACTGTTGTGGGGTGGGGGGGAGGGGGGAGGGATAGCATTAGGAGATATACCTAATGCTAAATGATGAGTTAATGGGTACAGCACACCAGCATGGCACATGTATACATATGTAACAAACCTGCACATTGTGCACATGTACCCTAAAACTTAAAGTATAAAATAATAATAATAAAAAAAAACAAACAAATGTAGTTTAAGTAAAAGTGCCTTTGATGAAAGATAACAGGTAACACAACACATAGTACAGGCCATGATATGTGGTGTAGCTCTGTAAGTCTGGGAAGACGTTGATACACAATAGGACCCTGACCAAATGAAGAAAAGAACAACTCACAATACTGTCCTTGCTTCAGCAACTCAGTTAGACGCACGCCACGACTCAAAAGTTGTTGAGTGGCAGCATCGAGGTCAGAACCGAACTGGGCAAAAGCAGCAACCTCACGATACTGAGCCAATTCCAGCTTCATAGTACCTGCCACCTGAAATACAGAAATTACTGTACTGTAACTCAATGACATAGAGCACTATACAAATATAGTTAATATATTAATACCTTAAGATGCTAATCTAATGATAGCCCCCTTCCTGCCAAAGTGATGCAAAATTACCTGCTTCATAGCCCTGGTTTGGGCAGCGGATCCGACACGAGACACAGACAGACCAACGTTAATTGCAGGGCGGATACCTTTGTAGAACAATTCTGTTTCCAAGAAGATCTATAATGTAAGGAAATACGCACACTAGCAAGCTTCAAGTAAGAAATCAACTATCTTCAAATTTAAGTCATTATGCCAAAAAGCTGAAACTCAAAACCTAACAATGCGAAACATCAGTCCCCCAAATCTTTCACGACCTGAACTGACCTGTATATTTTATTGCTGCAATTAGATGTGCATGAGATGAGAAAAAAACATAATAGGCAACATATTTATACTGAAATATATACAAATGAAGTGATATAATTTCTATTTGATTCAAAATTATCTAGAAGGGAGAACAGTAGTGGTTAAAAATGAAACAAGAATGAAACACACTACTCTATGAAGTAACTGGGTGACAGATACATGGGGTTTCCTATGCCATTCTCCTAACTTTTCTATGTATTTGAAATTTTCCATGATAAAAAGTAGAATGCATTTAGCAAATCAGTTAATATACCATTAGTCTCAACCAATGCCTTAGAATTATCCAAATCTTTTTTTTACATGTATTTTAATCATTAAAATAATACCTGTCCATCAGTGATGGAAATGACATTTGTTGGAATGTAAGCAGACACATCACCAGCCTGTGTTTCTATGACTGGCAAAGCAGTCAAGGAGCCACCACCAAAAGCATCGTTCATTTTGGCTGCTCTCTCCAGCAACCGGGAGTGTAGGTAGAACACATCACCAGGATAGGCCTCACGACCAGGGGGTCGGCGGAGCAACAGAGACATCTGACGGTAAGCAACAGCCTATGGTACAGAACAGGTTTGTGAAGTTAACCTATTAAATAGAAGTTGCATATGTGAACTTTCACTTCAGTACAAATAAATGGACTCTAAAAATATATTTCCTTTGACCTGTTTGGATAAGTCGTCATAGATGATCAAAGCATGTTTGCCATTGTCTCTAAAATACTCTCCCATGGAACAGCCAGAGTAAGGAGCCAGGTACTGAAGTGGGGCAGCATCTGAGGCCGTAGCTGACACCACAATGGTGTACTTCATGGCATCTGAGGAGAAAATACATTTTACGTTTTACAATTTTATCAATATTGTGATTTTAAATTGGAGGCTACTATAAAAATTACCCAAGTGCTAAAAATATTTACTATTAAGAGTTAATCAGGCCAGGCGCAGTGGCTCATGCCTGTAATCCCAGCACTTTGGGAGGCCTAGGCGGGTGATCACCTGAGGTTAGGAGTTCGAGACCAGCCTGACCAATATGAGGAAACTCTGTCTCTACTAAAAACACAAAAATTAGCCGGACGTGGTGGCATGCACCTGTAATCCCAGCTACTCGGGAGGCTGAGACAGGAGAATCACTTGAACCCAGGAGACAGAGGTTGCAGTGAGCTGAGATCGTGCCATTGCACTCCAGGCTGGGCAACAAGAGTGAAACTCTGTCTCAAACAACAAAAAGAGTTAATCAGAATCTAACAGCTTCCACTTTAAAGAAACAACAAAACCTTTAAATGTATTACTGTTTTACATTATTTTACTTACTGATTTGTATTAAAAAGTTCAGCTCATTAGGGAGTAATTAAAATATGCCTTCATTAAGTAGAAGTTATTCTACAATTAGCAGCAACGGGACTTAAGATAACAGCAATGGGACTAAATTTCTTGTAATACCTGCATCTGTAAGTCTCTTCACCAACTGGGCAACAGTGGATCTCTTTTGACCAATAGCAACATAGATACAGTACAGCTTCTTCTTTTCGTCAGATCCATCATTGAAACGTTTCTGGTTAATGATTGTGTCAATGGCAATTGAGGTTTTCCTTTAAAAAGAGAAAGTGAACATAAATCTTCCTAAACTTAAAAGGACTTCCCTGTGGGGGAAAGAAAGGCAGATCAGACTGTTACTGTGTCTATGAAGAAGAAGACATAAGAAACTCCATTTTGTTCTGTACTAAGAAAAATTCTTCTGCCTTGAGATGCTGTTAATCTGTAACCATAGCCCCAACCCTGTGCTCACAGAAACATGTGCTGTGTTGACTTAAGATTTAATGGATTTAGGGCTGTGCAGGATGTGCTTTGGTAAAAATATGTTTGCAGGCAGTATACTTTGTAAAAGTCATCGCCATTCTCCAGTCTCGAGTTCCCAGGGACACAATGCACTGTGGAAGGCATCGGGGACCTCTGCCAAAGAAAGCCTGGGTATTGTCCAAGGTTTCTCCCCATTGAGATAGCCTGAGATATGGCCTCGTGGGAAAGGAAAGACCTGACCATCCCCAAGCCCAATACCTGTGAAGGGTCTGTGCTGAGGAGGATTAGTGAAAGAGGAAAGCCTCTTTGCAGTTGAGATAAGAGGAAGGCATCTGTCTCCTGCTCGTCCCTGGGAATGGAATGTCTTGGTGTAAAACCCGATCGTACATTCTATTTACTGAGAGAGGGGAAAACCATCTTATGGCTGGAGGTAAGACATGCTGGTGGCGAGACATGCTGGTGGCAATACTGCTCTTTACTGCACTGAGATGTTTGTGTAAAGTCAAACATAAATCTGGCCTACATGCACATCGAGGCACAGCACCTTTCCTTAAACTTATTTATGACACAGAGACCTTTGCTCACGTTTTCCTGCTGACCCTCTCCCCACCATTACCCTATAGTCCTGCCACATCCCCCTCACCAAGATAGTAGAGATAGTGATCAATAAATACTGAGGGAACTCAGAGACCAGTGCTGGCGTGGGTCCTCTGTATGAGCACCAGTCCCCTGGGCCCACTGTTCTTTCTCTATACTCTGTCTCTGTGTCTTATTTCTTTTCTCAGTCTCTCATCCCACCTGACGAGAAATACCCACAGGTGTGGAGGGGGCTGGCTCCCTTCATCTGGCGCCCAACGTGGGGCTCAAACCCATGACCCTGGGATTAAGAGTCCCATGCTCTACCGACTGAGCTAGCTCATCCTACCTGACGAGAAATACCCACAAGTGTGGAGGGGCTGGCCCCCTTCACTTACCAGCTAAAATCTTACTATTAATCCTCATATTAGATTCTAATGTTCCCATTACCATTTACCATTCCAAGACTAAAAAGTAATCCTTCCATTGAGCAAATTTTAGTTAGAACTTTTAATATGCTTGAGTCTTTACCCAGTCTGTCGGTCACCAATAATCAGCTCACGCTGACCACGACCAATTGGCACCAAGCTATCCACAGCCTTAATGCCAGTCTGCATTGGTTCCCGCACTGAAATTCGAGGAATGATACCAGGGGCTTTCAGACCAACTCGCCTACGGGTCTTGGAACTGATTGGACCCTGTTAAAAAAATAAAAAGAAAAACCCTAAGCATTTCTTAGGGTTTTGATGTTTGTTAGAAGCTGCAACTATATCTAATGAACATTAAACCTACCTTTCCGTCAATAGCATTACCAAGGGCATCAACTACACGACCCAACAGCTCCTCACCAACTGGAACGTCCACAATGGCTCCTGTCCTCTTCACTATATCTCCTTCCTTAATTAGTTTATCATTTCCAAACACGACAACACCAACATTGTCAGGTTCCAAGTTCAAGGACATACCCTGCACAAAAGACACAAATGAACATCAATGAAGCTCAATGGGCACTCCTCCCCATACACCAATACTACATAAGAAAATAGCCAGGGGGAAAAGCAGTATTGTCCTTTTCACCTAGTTTATTCTTGAGTACTTTTCCAACTAACAAACAACCCTCTCTGATTAAGACTTTTAAAATAGCAACATGTTCCCTTGAATAATCTCAGGACAGCACGTTGATAAGCCTAATATGCTCACTATCATATCCTCAAATAACTACTACAGAAGCAAAGAAACTGGACAGGTGAATAAGCCTTTTTCCACTGCATTTTCTTTGGCAATGACTCTTGGGCTAGGTGATCAGTATGAAATAAAATGATGAAGGCCAAACGGAAATCTTAAGACAAATTTGATTATCATCTTATTTATGTGTGAGAAGCTCCATAAACAGTTCCAAAAATTAATCAAAACCTGTACTCTTCGAGTTAGTAGAAAGTGAAATTAAAAGCTACCTAACTGTAACCAATCAAATACAAATTTTCGTAACAGCACCAAATCACCTCTCATCATTGCAACTATATTTTAGATCCTTAAATCATGTCTGAAGCAAAAAGGCTATACCAGGAATAGTCTGGTCAGTAATGAAAACTCTGGAGAAGTACTTGGAGTATAATGGAATATCATTACAGATCCAAAAACTTTAACCTACATCTCTGATGTTCAATACAGCATCCACTAACCACATGTGGCTATTTAAATTTGTCAAATTTAAAAGATTAAAAATTCAGTTCCTGTCACACTAGCCACATTTTACATGATTAATAGTGATAGTATAGTAGGTACCATATTAAACAGCACAGATGTATTCTCATCACTGCAGAATACTATGTATCTTCAACACTATTGGACAGTACTGTTCTAGACACTTGAATTTGAAAAGCTAAAAGGGGAACTCAGAATTAATCTGTTTCAACCTCACCTTTCAAAGATAAATACTGTATATTGAAGATACTAAATTGGCCAGTGTCTTACAGCTAATGATAACTTTGGGCTCTGTAATCAGTCTTCCACATCAAGTGGCTCTTTTTCTGTAGTAGACATTAGCAAGAGTATCAAGACTATCTTTTCCCATATCAGTGTGCCTACTAGACAGTTCTACTCTTTCTAGTTTATCCAGATGTCATCCTCTGCTTTCCCTAACTCCTACAACTTATTTCTCATACCCTGACAGATGAGGCTCAACCCAATACAAAGTAAACTTACATCATTAGAG
This sequence comes from Pongo pygmaeus, assembly GCF_028885625.2. Taxonomy (NCBI): domain Eukaryota; kingdom Metazoa; phylum Chordata; class Mammalia; order Primates; family Hominidae; genus Pongo; species Pongo pygmaeus. The sequence continues at coordinate 60,761,554 of NC_072390.2, forward strand.
AGCTTCTGATTAGCTACACCAAAACTCACCTTTGAACAACAGGTCTACTCACTAGAAATACAAAGTGACGGACTTCCAACTTTCCATCAGAAAAATTTTGTTGAAAGTTATCAAATGCTTTGCTTTTGTATAAAATAATCTTAACAGCAAGATAGAACAGACTTCAACTGCTTGGATTTGGGGTAAAAGTTTACTCAATTTTATATTTTGGAGCCAGTGGCTACAAGTTATGTATAAATCAGTCCCTAGAGTAAAAAAACCTGGCTAATTCAAACCCTTAAGTTTATTCTCTTTACAATCTATGACAATAACAAGAAAAAAATCTAAGGCAAATTGAGACAAAGTTTTTTAAAAATCTGATACAATCTTTGAATCGCTAAATGAATAACTGAGAAGACTTAGATGCTAAAACACTAAAATCTTATTTTATAATTTACCTTTAGGCCTGAAGAAAACTCTACCATTTCTTCTGCTTGAACATTCCTCAGCCCATGTACGCGGGCAATACCATCACCAATACTTAAGACACGCCCAGTTTCTTCAAGGTCAACAGAGGTATCAGCTCCAAGAATACGCTCTTCAAGAATAGAGGACATCTCAGCAGTCCCTATGGAAGACAATTCAATTCAATTAAAAAAATAATCTGGACCAGGCGCAGTGGCTCACACCTGTAATCCCAGCACTTTGGGAGGCTGAGGTGGGCAGATCACCTGAGGTCGGGCGTTTGAGACCAGCCTGACCAACATAGACAACCCCGTCTCTACTAAAAATACAAAATTAACTGGGCATGGTGGCGCATGCCTGTAATCCCAGCTACTCGGGAGGCGGAGGCTGAGGCAGAAGAATTGCTTGAACCCGGGAGGCGGAGGTTGCAGTGAGCTGAAATCACGCCATTGCACTCAAGCCTGGGCAACAAGGGCAAAAACTCTGTCTCAAAATAATAATAATAATAGTAATAACAATAATAATAATAATAATCTGGTCCTCAAATCTTTTCAAAGCCCATTTCTCAACAACAAAAAACTAGTTTTGTGATCATAATAATCAAAATATATTCTACAGACCCGGCACAGTGGCTCATGCTAGCCACCGTGGTAATGCTAGCACTTTAGGAGGCCGAAGCAGGCAGATCACTTGAGGTTAGGAGTTCGAGACTAGCCTGGCCAACATGGTGAAACCCCATCTCCACTAAAAATAAAAAAAAAATGAGCCAGGCATGGGCATGCCTGTAGTCCCAGCAACTCAGGAGGCTGAGGCAGGAGAACTGCTTGAACCTGGGAGGTGGAGGTCACGGTAAGCCGAGATTGTGTCACTGCACTCCAGCATAGGGGACAGAGTGAGACTATCTCAAAAAAAAAAAAAAAAAAAAAAAAAAATTTATATATATATACATAAAATCTACAATGTAACATGAGATTCTATTTTTAAAAGCTATGAAAATAAAACCAAGTGATTAAGGAAAAAAAAATCTTCACAAAACAAAGGTAAACCAGACAAGAAGCTAATCAAATTAAGTAAAACCCTTAAAATAAATGTTCTCCTTTAATTTCTAAGTGATCTGTAACTATGTTAAAACCTCAATTTTTGGCTAAATTCAAGAAACACATATTTTAAAAACCAACTGTTGGCCTGGCACGGTAGATCATGCCTGTAAAACCAGCACTTTGGGATGCCAAAGGAGGTGGAATCACTTGAGGCCAGGAGTTCGAGACCAGCCTGGGCAACATGGTAAAACCCCCATCTCTACTAAAAACACAAAAATCTGCCGGGCATGGTGGTGCATGCCTGTAATCCCAGCTACTTGGGTGACTGAGGCACGAGAATCACTTGAACCTGGGAGGTGGAGGTTACAGTGAGCTGAGATGGCACAACGGCACTCCAGCCTGGGCAACAGAGTCTCAAAAAAAAGGAGGCCACGCACGGTGCCTCATGCCTGTAATCCCACCACTTTGGGAGGCCAAAGCAGGCAGATCACCTGAGGTCAGGAGTTCGAGACCAGCCTGGCTAACATGGTGAAACCCTGTCTCTACTAAAAATACAAAAATTAGCTGGGAGTGGTGATGGGCACCTGTAGTCCCAGCTACTCAGGAGGCTGAGGCAGGAGAATAACTTGAACCCAGGAGGCAGAGGCTGCAGTAGCCCAGATTGTGCCACTGCACTCCAGCATGGGAAACAAGAGCAAAACTCCATCAAAAAAAAAAAAAAAAAAAAAAGAAAAAAGAAAAACATATATGCTGCATGTGTGGGTGTGTGTGTACACATACACACACACATATATATACACACACACTCTCACATATATATTTAACCTTTATTTTAAAAGTCCAAATACTCATCTCCAAAGAAATTCCCCAACTTATAGTGTCTTCCTATGTTCACCTCCCCACTTCTCTACCGCATCTGTAATGTGCAAGTTCACAGACTGCCAAATATCTAGTAGCTACTGCCTTTGAAAAATAAAACCTATCAGTGGACGGGCACGGTGGCTCACGCCTTTAATCCCAGCCCTTTGGGAGGCCGAGGCAGGCAGATCACGAGGTCAGGAGACCAAGACCATCCTAGCCAACATGGTGAAACCTCGTCTCCACTAAAATACAAAAAATTAGCCAGGTGTGGTGGTGCATGCCTGTAGTCCCAGCTATTCGGGAGGCTGAGGCAGTGAAATTGCTCGAACTCAGGAGGCGGAGGTTGCAGTGAGCCGAGGTCACGCCACCGCACTCCAGCCTGGCGACAGAGCAAGATTCTGTCTCAAAAAAAAAGAAAAAGAAAACCTATCAATAAGAACTTACATTTTTTTCTAATGCTTTTTAGAAAAGGAAAAAAGAAGTCTTTCAGAGGTCAGAAAGATTCCATTACCTAGTATAGGTTCTTTCTGTTTCTACCCACGGGCCATTATCAGAACAAAGAAGCCGTACTACTATCAAAAGAAAAATATGTAACAGTAGTTCATTTGACTATAACAAGAGAACCATGACAGGGCTAAATGGCACATTATGGTTTAAGAACCTGAGAGTCTATACAAACTAGAGAAAAAACTAACAAATGAAAAGCAACTCACAACAGTTACATGATGTATATAATTTATATCTTAATCTAGTGTGATAATTTATATCTTCATCTAGTAAGGGCGGTGTAGACTGAGAAATAATAACTTACCAGTCTTCTGAAGATGAGTGTTAGAGGCATGGAAGTTCCTTGCAGCAATGAAAGATGAACCCAAAGCATTTCTGGAGACCTAGTGCAAAAGCATTCTTAAAAATTTGATTTTTAATAAAGCCTTTATAAAACTGACAAGCTTAAACAAACGCCAGCTTAGTGTGATCAAAGTACTGGTGAAAATACTAATTACATATAAAGCATTTTGTTTAAAATGTCAAATGGAAAAGTAGCTTTTGACAGATGTGAAAACCTTTTATACAGCTCCTAGTACACGGTAAACACTCGCATATTTTTAAAATGCAGTCTGTACTTTATTGTTTTTTTGAGACGGCTCACTGCATCCTCCACCTACGGGTCTCAAGCGATTCTCAGCCTCCCGAGTAGCTGGGACTACAGGGGCGCACCACCTCCACCAGGTTAATTTTTTATATTTTTGGTAGAGACGGGGTTTCACCATGCTGCCCAGGCTGGTCTCCAACTCCTGACCTCAACAAGTGATCCACCCGCCTTGGCCTCCCCAAGTTCTGGGATTACAGGTGTGAGCACCGCACCCGGCTTATTTTTTTTCTTTTTTTGGGACAGGGTCTCACTCTGTCACCCAGGCCAGAGTGCAGTGGCTCAATCACGGCTCACTACAGCCTCGACTTCCTGGGCTCAGGTGATCCTCCCACCTCAGCCTCCCCAGTAGGTGGGACCACAGGAGTGTACCACCCGGCCAGGCTAATTTTTGTACTTTTTTTTTTTTTAGAGACAGATTTCACCATATTGCCCAGACTGGGCAGTAAATAAATAAATAAATAAATAAATACACACACAGAGACTAGGCAGTAAATAAATAAATAAATACACACACACACACACACACACACATTTTTTTTTTTTAAACTTCTGAGACGGAGTCTCATTCTGTCACCCAAGCTGGAGTGCAGTGGCACGAACTTGGCTCACTGTAACCTCCACCTCCCAGGTTCAAGCGATTCTCGTGCCTCAGCCTCCTGAGTAGCTGGGACTACAGGCGATGACCACCAAGCCCGGCTAATTTTCGTATTTTTAGTAGAGACAGGGTTTCGCCATGTTGGCCAGGCTGATCTCGAATTCCTGACTTCAGCTGATCCACCCACCTTGGCCTCCCAAAGTGCTGGAATTACAGGCGTGAGCCACTGCGCCCGGCCTGGCAGTCAGTATTTTAAAAAGCAACTGCTGGTGGGGCACGGTGGCTCATAACTGTAATCCCAGCACTTTGGGAGGCCAAGGCGGGCGGATTACCTAAGGTCAGGAGTTGGAGACCAGCCTGACCAACAAACATGGAGAAACCCCGTGTCTACTAGAAATACGAAATTAGCTGGGCGTGGTGGCACATGCCTGTAATCCCAGCAACTCGGAAAGCTGAGGCAGGAGAATCGCTTGAATCTGGGAGGCGGAGGTTGTGGTGAGCCGAGATCGCGCCATTGCAATCCAGCCTGGGCAACAAGAGCGAAACTCCATCTAAAAAAAAAAAAAAAAAAAAAGCAACTGTTAACAAAATATAAGTGTCTTTCCCTTTAAAGGTACCCAACTTTTATTATTTTGACTTTAGATGTATTTTAATGGAGTTGCAGGAATTCTAAGATAAACGGCTTCCTACAAGGGGCAAAACTCAAAGTATTTCCAATTTTACTTTAAAAAAAAAAAAAAAACCCAACAACAACAAGCGGCCGGGCACGACGGCTCATGCCTGTAATCCCAACACTTTAGAAGGCCGAGGCGGGCGGATCACCTGAGGTCAGGAGTTCAAGACCAGCCTAGACAACATGGTGAAACCCCGTCTCTACGAAAAACTACAAAAAGTAGCAGGGCATGACGGCGGGTGCCTGTAATCCCAGCTACTTGGGAGGCTGAGGTGGGAGAATCACTTGATCCCGGGAAGCGGTGGTTGCAGTGGGCGGAGATCACGCCACTGCACTCCAGCCTGGGCGACTGAGCGAGACACCATCTCGAAAAAACAAAAACAAAACTAAAAAAAAAAAGCAAACAAAAACTGAATAAATGCTACAGTTAGATTAGAAACTAAGAGTTGTGGCATGTGAACTCATTTTACTCTCTCAACAAATCCTGCAGCCACCTGGAACTTCCTTCAGTTTCTCCTTCCTTCAAGTTGTAATACTGCTACTGGTCACTGTCAATTCTGAAGCCTCTACCTTCCATAGGAGCTAGATGAAAACCGTTAAAAATGCTTTTTGTTAACAGAAAACCAAGATGCTACCAGCGGTTGTTAAGGTAGCAAAACAGCCAACATGTTTATTTCACCTTTCAAATTGAGATTACTTTTAAAACAAAAAAAAAGTGTCAGTGTCAATGCGTTTACTGAAATGTTAGTTTCAAGGGAAACAACGAAGAGCATTAACCCTCACAGCCATTTTCCAAACTCGTTCTCTTTTACTTGAATTCTCAATCACTAAAAATTACTCAAAACCAGGTGGAAAACTCAAGGATAAATTCTTTAAACACGTCCAAGTACCACAAAGCACACTCTCTGCAGGAGAAACAATTTAGAAACCAGGTTCACTGCTGTCACAGCGCTGGCCACATGAAATGGTTCTTTGCACCTGCACGATGTTTTCACGGTCGTTTCGTATTCAGCACTAAGAGAAAACCTCCTTAAGTATCCCAAAAACCACCTTCATTTATTCCTTTCCTCTAAACTGAGCTCCAGGCAGAGGTGAAATGCTGGGGCCTGCTGACCTTCACACAATGTCAGACTCCCGAGTAGCTTCAACAAGAGCTGACAGAGGTTTTCTGACCTTCAGCGGGACGCGACCCTAAGAATCGAAAGAGAGAAACCTCACCGATTCGGAACAGGCCTCGGAGAGCTAGCGCCCAAGCCCTGACCTTCACCCAAGACCCCCCTTCTCGGGCCGCTGTCAGCCGAAGACAGGAATCTTGAGACCCTGTCTCTGGACACCATCGCGTTCACTGTCTGCCCTGTACCATTCTGCCTCACTCTGCGCAGGTGCCGAGCAAAAGGGCACCTCTGTCGCCTGCTCTGTCCAGTCCGAGCAGCCACAGGTGCAAGATGGCGGCATCCGCCACAGCCCCTCGCCCTCCTGCAGAAAGAGCGCCCGAGCCGGCGCACCACCACCCTGCAGCCCCACCCGGCCGCCTCCACCATGCCGGCCCTCGGTGCTCACCAGTCCGGCCCGCCGAGGGAGGGCGCGGACCACGGCCGCAGCAACGCGCACGGACAGCATCTTTGCAGTTACTCCGCAGGCGGCACCTCTGCAACCACAGCCTCCGGACTGACTGGGACAAAATGGCCGAGCCGCAAAAAAGGTCAAGGCAGCCGGCCCACCTGACCCGGAAGTACTGCCCCTCGCGTTCACCCACCCCTCCCCCGCCCCCGCCGCCACTCTGCATTTTTTGGCAGGTTACTTATTTTTTAAGTAACATTTTTAAGTTTAAACCTCAAAATGAATGATTAGATATATTCCAGCTTTGATCCTGGCATTCGTTATAAATTTATTTTGGTCTTTTGAGTCGACCTTGTGGTTGCCCCGGGTGACCACGTGGTTAGCGGAACCTGCTAAGCGGCAGTTCCCAGGCCCCATCCGGTGCTAGAGGCTGAGAGCCTCACCCGTCTGGGGGCGCTGCTGTCTTGAGGACCAGGGCGATTAATAGTGTCGGTAGTCTTAGACCGTGGTTTAGCAACAGTGAACAGCTAAACCCCGGGACTGGCCACCAGCAGGGAGCCTCCCACGGAGCCCGTGAATCTGCAGGTCGCTAGCCCCACCTCAGACCCTCTGAGTCGAAAATTTGGGGCAATCTGAATTTTTAACAAACACCCGCACCGTTCCAGGTGATCTGATCTGCGCTTAGGTTAAAGATTCCCAGCTTTTTTAGATTCATTCTAAAAGAATCCTGTCAGTGAATTAGAGCAAACTGTTTAAAAATCCTGATAACCGGGGGAGGGAGAGCATCAATATAAATAGCTAATACATGCGGAGCTTAATTCCTAGGTGATGGGATGATAATTACAGCAAACCACCATGGCGCACATTTACCTATGTAACAAACCTGCACGTCCTGGACATGTATCCCGGGACTTTAAATTTAAAAAATATATATCAACAATCACAAGGAGGCCTAGAAGAGTCATTGCCAATCCTACTGAGAATTGTCCAGAATCAGAAGTCTTACACCAGGACAGGACAAGGACTCACTTTTTCCTCTGCCAACATCTAGTTTCATGCCATTGGGAACTCTACTTCTTCATCTGGAGTCAAAGGGAGATGATGAAAAAACACTTTCTATGCTTACCCAGATGGGCTTTTTTTTTTTCTCCACAGAATTACCATAGTGAGATTTTTGTGATATATGCGGGATTTGTGTGTGTGTGTGATGCTGGTTATTATGTCATAGTGGACACTTATTAACGTTGCCTTCACTTTTCTTTTTTTTTATTTATTTTATTTTATTTAAGACAGGGTCTCACTCTGTTGCCCAGGAAAGAGTGCAGTGGGTTTATCACCATTCATTGCAGCCTCGAACTCCTGGGCTCAAGCAATCCTCCCACCTCAGCCTGCACCCCTGGGGTCCCACCACCATGCCTGGCTAATTTTTTTGTAAAGACGGCGGCGGTGGGCAGGGCGGCAGGGGGAGGTCTCACTATGTTGCCCAGGCTGGTCTCTAACTCCTGGCTTCAAGTGATCCTTCCTCCTCAGCCTCTGCGCCTGGCCCACTTTTCACTATTTGGAGAAGCATTTTCAGCTCCATCCCCCAAATCCTGGCTTACACCTAAAACCTGAATTTTAGTGAGGCAAATAAATATCCGGGCTACCAGGGTCATCTCCTGAAACATGGCTTGTAAACACGTGATTAGCCATCCTTTTCTCTAGTATTCTACTAACTTTTTAAGTTAAGCCATGGGGAAATAAAGCAACAGTTCTCCTGGGAGTCAGGGGTACAAAAAGGCTGTCCAAGCCGGGCGCGGTGGCTCACGCCTGTAATCCCAGCACTTTGGGAGGCCGAGGCGGGTGGATCACCTGAGGTCAGGAGTTCGAGACCAGCTCGGCCAACATGGCAAAACCCCATCTCTACTAAACAAAAATTAGCCAGGCATGGGGGCGGGCACCTGTAATCCCAGCTACTGGGTAGGCTAAGGCAGAAGAATTGCTTTAACCCAGGAGGCGGAGGTTGCAGTGATCCGAGATCGCACCATTGCCCTCCAGCCTGGGCAATAAGAGTGAGACTCCATCTAAAAAAAAAAAAAAAAAAAAAGAAAAAGAAAAAGGCTGTCCAAGTAAAATAAAATACAGAGACAAATCTCTAAATTTAAAACATTTGGGAAGCAATAATTGCCATTCAGGGCGTACACACAAACAGGGTGGTCTTTGGCATGTCAGAAGAACAAACAGATGGTTAGAGGTTTTATTTTTGTAAAAGAGAAACGGAGCCAGGAACAGTGGCTCATGCCTGTAATCCCAACACGTTGGGATGCCAAGATGAGAGGTTCACTTGAGCCCAGGAGTTTGGGGCTGCAGTGAGCTGTGATCACACCGGAACACTACAGCCTGGGCGACAAAGCAAGACCCTATATCAAAACAAAAAACAAAAAAAGAGAACTGTTACATATTGTTCTTTAAGAACATTCATTGTCACTAGTAAGGTTTTGGGGAGCTGGCAAGTTTTGACTGGCAAGTAATGGCAACTAGGTAAAACGATTCTTAGAGTCACTGCAGGTTGTTTTTAGCAGCTAATTAGATAAAACTGGTTTAGGTCGTCCGGGCACGGTGGCTCACGCCTGTAATCCCAGCACTTTGGGAGGCTGAGGCGGGTGGATCACCTGAGTTCAGGAGTTCGAGACCAGCCTGACCAACATGATGAAACCCCGTCTCTGCTAAAAATACAAAAATTAGCTGGGTATGGTGGCGGGTGCCTGTAATCCCAGCTACTTGGGACGCTGAGGCAGGAGAATCACGTGAACCTGGAGGCGGAGGTTGCAGTGAGCCAAAATCATGCCATTGCATTCCAGCCTGGGAGACAGAGTGAGACTCCATCTCAAAACAAACAAACAAAAATGGTTTAGGTTATAGCAGGCAGTTTCAGCAGCCAGGCTTGCAGATAATTACATTTTTGGAGCAATGTTATGTGCCCTGAGTGCTTTTTTTTCCCCTTTACCTCTCGACACTGCTTTAGTTGGGGATGACAAGAATGACCCAGTCAACTTTCACAAGCTAACAGGAAAAAATATGGTTTCTAAAAACAACAAGGCCAGGCATGGTGGCTCACGCATGTAATCCTAGCACATTGGGAGGCCAAGGCGGGCAGATTGTCTGAGGTCAGGAGTTCAAGACCAGCCTGGCCAACATGGCAAAACCCCGTCTCTACTAAAAATTCAAAAATTAGCTGGGGGTGGTGGTGCACGCCTGTAACCCCAGCTACTCAGGAGGCTGAGGAAGGAGAATCGCTTGAACCCAGGAGGTGGAGGTTGCAGTGAGCCGAGATTGCGCTACTGCACTTCAGCATGCATGACGGGAGTGAGATTCCATCTCACAACAACAACAACAACAACAACAAAATTAGCTGGCATGGTGGCTCACACCTGTAATCCCAGCACTTTGGGAGGCTGAGGCAGGTTGATCACTTGAAGTCAGGAGTTCAAGATGAGTCTGGCCAACATATAGAGATCCCCGCACCCCCTGCCCCGTCTTTAGCTGGGCATGGTGGCACATGCCTGTAATCCCAGCTATTTAGGAGGCTGAGGCACGAGAATCACTTAAACCTGGGAGATGGAGGTTGCAGTGACCACTGCACTCCAGCCTGGGCAACACAGTGAGATTCTGTCTCAAAAAAAAAAAAAGGCCGGGCACCGTAGCTCATGCCTGTAATCCCAGCATGTTGGGAGGCCGAGGTGGGCGGATCACGAGGTCAGGAGATCGAGACCATCCTGGTTAACGTGGTGAAACCCCATCTCTACTAAAAGTACAAAAAATTAGCCAGGTGTGGTGGCAGGCACCTGTAGTCCCAACTACTCAGGAGGCTGAGGCAGGAGAATGGCGTGAACCCGGGAGGTGAAGCTTGCAGTGAGCCGAGATTGCGCAACTGCACTCCAGCCTGGGCAACAGCACAGACTCCGTCTCAAAAAAAAAAAAAAAAAAAAAAAATTGCAGGGGTATTTTGTAAAATTTGTAGTGATAAAAGTGGACAAAAGACATAAAGATAACTTTTTTTGCTTCATACTGAAGGGGTGCACCAGTTTATCTGAAATTTGGTTACAGAGCAGAGATATATTTAGTTTTTGTTTTGTTTTGTTTTTTGAGGTGGATTCTCACTCTGTCGCCCAGGCTGGAGTGCAGTGTCTCAATCTCAGCTCACTGCAAACTCTGCCTCCAGGGTTCAAGTGATTCTCTTGCCTCAGCCTCCCAAGTAGCTGGGATTACAGGCACGTGCCACCACGCCTGGCTAATTTTTGTATTTTTAGTAGAGATGGGGTTTTGCCATGTTGGCCAGGCTGGTCTTGAACTCCTGACCTCAGGTGATCCACCTGCCTCAGCCTCCCAAAGTGCTGAGAATATAGGCGTGAGGCACCGCATCCAGCCAGGGCAGAGATATGTTAGAAGCAAAAAGAATAAGCAAGACAGGCTGGGTGTGGTGCCTCATGCTTGTAATTCCAGCACTTTGAGAGGCCCAAGTGGGAGCATCACTTGAGGCCAGGAGTTCAAAAACAGCCTGGGCAACATAGTGAGACCCTCTTTCTACAAAAAATACAAAAAGTTAGCTGGGTGTGGTGGTGCACACCTATAGTCCCAGCTACTCAGGAGGCTGAAGTGGGAGGATTGCTTGAGCCCAGGAGTTCAAGGTTGCAGTGAACTATGATCACCTCTATACTCCAGCCTGGACAAAAGAGCAAGACCCTGTCTCTAAAAATAAAATAAAATAAATAATAAATAAGCTTGGCTTGCTAGTAAGTTTCCTTTGAAAAAAAAAATCATTTTAGGCTAGGCGTGTTGGCTCACACCTGTAATCCTAGCTCTTTGAGAGGCTGAGGCAGGCAGATCACTTGAGGTCAGGAGTTTGAGACCAGCCTGATCAACATGGTGAAACCCCCCACTTTACTAAAAATAAATAAATTATCCGTGTATGCTAGCACAAGACTGTAATCCCAGCTACTAGAGAGGCTGAGACAGGAGAATTGCTTGAGCCCGGGGGCGGGGGGGTGGAGGTCGCAGTGAGCCAAGATCATGTCACTGCACTCCAGCCTGAGTGACAGAGAAACACTCCATCTCAAAAAGAAAAGAAAAGGCCGGGCGCAGTGGCTCATGCCTGTAATCCCAGCACTTTGGGAGGCCGAGGTGGGCGGATCATGAGGTTAGGAGTTCAAGACCAGCCTGGCCAATATGGTGAAACCCCGTCTCTACTAAAAACACAAAAATTAGCCAGGCGTGGTGGCGCTTGCCCGTAGTCCCAGCTACTTGGGAGGCTGAGACAGAAGAATCGCTTGAACCCGGGAGGCAGAGGTTGCAGTGAGCAGAAATCATGCCACTGCACTCCAGCCTGGGCGACAAAGCGAGACTCCGTCTCAAAAAAAAAAAAAAAAGAGTCCCTAGTTTTTAGGTTGGGGTAGCTAACGGATCAGGTTAAGATTGCCTCAGCTCATATTGCCAGGGTAGAATATAAATTCTGAGTGGATGCAATCAATGTGGAAGAAATACAAACATCTTGCTAACCAAGAACCAAACGTTTCAAGTACTTTTTTTAACGACAAGTGATTGAAACAAGAAATAAAAATAAAAGAAAGAAAAAACAACCTGGTTCTAGGCGGCTCTATCTCTCGTAGTGGAGATTATACCGCGGAAGGCGGGAAGAGCTGGGAAGTGGCAAGGAAGCGAGGCTTGCAATGCCAGAGCCTTGGACCAGCCTTGCACAGGGGCTCAAAGGCCAGGAGTCTCAGGAAAAACCACAACTCCCAGAAATCCCGGGCCAGGCGAGGGGCGGGTGCCAACGGCGTGTGGGCGGGGCCTAGGGAGTGAGCGCGGCGCATCTCCCGCTAGGAGTTCCTAGTAAAGTGGCGGGAGCCGCAGCTATGGAGCCACAGGAGGAGACAGAAATGCAGGTGCTGGGGCGGGAATGGGGATCGTTGGCCTCCTGGAAAACGCGTTTTTGACACCCCCGCGCCGCCAGGGGGTCTTCTGTGCGCGCCACGTCTACTTTTCTCTCCCCTATTCCACACCTCCGTCTTTTAGTGCCGCCGTCACTATCTGCAAGCCCCCAGTGCTTAGACCCTCCTGAAGGCCTTTCCGTTCCTGCCCGGGCCTCCCCTTGTTTGGATCTGGCCCGGGAGAGGCGTTGAGCAGCCCGTGTCAACAGACTTTGGAGTGGGACTTATGAAGCCAAACCCGCCTGCCGGTTTGCTGCTCAGACCGGCTGCTTCCACATCTGAGCTGCTTCCGCGCCCTGCATCCCAACACTGGAAGCCTCCCGGCGCGGCGGGGCTTCTGGTGATGGAGAGACAATTGCTTTTTTCAGAGTATGCACGGTCTAATAATGCGTTCGCATTATTATGGTCTATTAAGCTTTAAGGTTTTTCAAGCGAGGCAAATTGTTAGCCTGTACTGCTTTTGCAGATTTGGAAAAGAACGGATTGTTCTCTGGTAATTTTCAGTATTGTACGTTTCTTTGTGTACTTGCTCGCTTTTTATTTCCTGATATCTAGTATCTCCCTAAAGACAAGTGAGGTTGTGAAGTAGGACTCCAAAATAGTCACAGAAATCATTTAGTTTGCTTTTGATCACTTCTTTGTCATATTCTCATCGAGCCATTAGAGTAAACAAGGCTTATAATATTTGTCTTTCTTTTAATGATTAGGTTGCTGCGTGGTTAAAAAAAATATTTGGAGATCATCCTATTCCGCAGTATGAGGTGAACCCACGGACCACAGAGATTTTACATCACCTTTCAGAACGCAATAGGGTCCGGGACAGGGATGTCTACCTGGTAATAGAGGACTTGAAGCAGAAAGCAAGTGAATATGAGTCAGAAGGTGAGATTAAGTCCAGAGTTTTGAACGAGAATAAATAGATATAACCAAATTTTATAACGCTAAAGTATACAGGATTAATTTACTGTAGACTACTTGTTTTGCTCCTTTATTTTTCCCGGATTTTTCTTCCACTCTGTTATAGTAGTATTTTTTTTTTTTTTTTTTTTTTTTTAGACAATCTTTCTCTGTCGCCCAGGCTGGAGTGCAGCGGTGTGATCTCAGCTTACTGCAACCTCCGCTTCCTGGGTTCAAGTGATTCTCATGCCTCAGCCTCCCAAGTAGCTGGGACTACAGGCCTGCACCACCACAACCGGTTAATTTTTGTGTTTTAGTAGAGACAGGGTTTCACCATATTGGCCAGGCTGGTCTCGAACTCCTGACTTCAGGTGATCCGCCTGCCTCAGCCTCCCAAAGTGTTGGGATTATAGACATGAGCCACCCTGCCCGGCCAGTAGAAATTCTCTAAATAATAAATGTTATTATACTAAATATCTTATTGGTACTCTGGTAGCAAAACAGTAAGCCTTAAAAGAGTCTAAACTTGTTAGCCTGACACACAAGATGCCTTGTGGTTTTTTACTTATCTGTTTGGTCTGTTTCCAGTCTCCATGATTTAGTCATACGGACCTATCAGGACACCTGAGGCAGTGGCCATGAAATATGAGACTTGGACAAAATTGCTCTATGACTACGTATCAGGAGATTGCATTAGAATTTTCTGCTGGGCATATATAGTTTGAAAAAGTGCATTCAAGATGCCTATTGTTTTTATAATACAAACCACAAAAGTAAAGATTGACAAAAATCTTTTTAGGTACGAGAATACACCAAAGAGAGGAAGTGAGGACTGCATTTGCCCTATATTTAACCAGATGTATGGGATTTGTTACATATGATATTTTTAATATAGTGCAGTTTATAATATTTGATTCTATTGCATATGTGCATTTTTCCAGTTTTTTTTTAAAAATTAATATACAGCAGGGCCTGGTGCAGTGGGTCACACCTATAATCCCAGCACTTTGGGAGGCCAAGGTGTGCAGATCACTTGAGGCCAGGAGTTTGAGTCGAGCCTGGCCAAGATGGTAAAACCCCGTGCCTACTAAAAATACAAAAATTAGCCAGGTGTGGTGGTATGTGCCTGTAATCCCAGCTACTTGGGAGGCTGAGGCGGGAGAAATGCTTGAGCCTGGGAGGTGGAGGCTAAAGTGAGCAGATAGCACACCACTGCACTCTAGTCTGGGCAACAGAGTGAAACTCTGTCTCAAAAAATAATAATAATAATAATTAATTAAGAATTAACATACAGTAAAGTTGACTTTTTATTTTTGTGTACCATTTTAATACACTTAGAGTATAGAACCACTCCCACAATCTGAAATCACACACAGTCAGGTTGCAGAACAGTTCCATCACCCCAAAAACCTCCCCTGTGCCACTCCTTTATAGCCATATTCTCCCATATATGTGCTTTTAAAATTGTCTTTTTTTAAATGATTTTATTTTTGTAATTATTAAAATACAGTACAGAGAAAGGGACTTGGAACCCAGAAAAATCTCATTTTATAAGAGCTTTCTTTTTTGTCTATCATATACTGTAACCAAAAATCTAAGGATTTCAAAGTAAAATTATTTATGACTATCCTTAAATACCTTTCAGGGTGATACATATTAAATAACAAATGTTCTAACTAATGTATGCAAAATTTTAACACAATTTTTATGTTTAGGTATCTAGAAGAGCATTGCCACCATTGAGATCTGATAACTCTATACATCATTACTTCTCTTTTCTAAGTTTTTCCTTCTTTTATACGGTGAAAGTGTTGAGCAGAAAATGAAAAATATGTGGAACTTTATAACAAGTGTACATTCATGTGTCGTGTGTATTGGTAAAGAGTTTCAGCTTCCTCTGTTTGTGATTCTAAAAACTTAGTAGTAATGCCATATATAGCTCACTGGACTTGAATGACCTTTGAGTTAAAAATAATCCAAATCATTTTTTAGGTGCCGTTTTTATTTCTGCAAAGCACAGTTCTTTCTGCAAAGCACATGAGATTGGAACATTTTGGAAATATTTGCAGGAATTGG